>NW_004524590.1:17714767-17749731 GCF_000260255.1 Octodon degus
CAGCCAGCCCCACCCCCTGGTGGGCTGAGCTGGCCACACACACACACACACACACACACACACACACATACATAAATAAAAAATTTAAAAAAAAAGAAAAAGAACAATAAAGGACATTTTTTCTGTTTTGACTAGTGAGAGGAGCATTTTAAATGCTTCAAGTCACACCATACAGACAACTACCTATTGCAATCAGATTAGAGCAGATTTCAATGTCCAATCTAATTCTGGATTATAACTACATATGTATTACTGACTCTGAGTACCTGTCTCTTCTCTTTTGTCACTTTCTTCCACTCTTCTTCTTCTTCTTCTTCTTCTTCTTCTTCTTCTTCTTCTTCTTCTTCTTCTTCTTCTTCTTCTTTGTGTGTGTGTGTGTGCGTGTGTGTGTGTGCGTGTGTGTGTGTGTGTGTGTGTGTGTGTGTGTGTGTTTTAGGGAGGATCTACCAGGTGTTCAGGGTCCCACTACTAGATTGGACTCATAGTTACCTACCTGTTTACAGCCTCCCAAGAGCTGGGATTACAGGTATGTGCCACCATGTGCAGTCTCAATTGCCATTTCAGTGCTCCCTGGGGGTAGGGCCAGCATGGTAGGCCCAGGGATCGAACCCTTGGCCCCTGCACCTGCTTGCAGGTGCTTTAATCTGCCAGCCATTTCCTCCTCCTGCTCCTGCTCCTCCTGCTCCTCCTCCTCCTCCTTTTCCTTCTGCCCCCTCTTCCTCTTCCCCCTCTCCCTCTCCCTTTCCCCTTCCCCTTCCCCCCTCCTCCTTCTCCCTCTTCTCTCTCTCTCTCTCTCTCGCTCTCTCTCTCTTTCTCTCTCTCTCCCTCCTTCCCTCCCTCCTTCTTTATATTTGTTCACGATTTCTTCCTTAATGTGCTACTGTGCTCATTCTTTCTCCATAAAATTTGTGTGATGAAAATAAAAATATTACACAAAATGACCTAAATCTCTATAACACTAGCCATGACAATAAAGGTAATCATTTGTACGTATTCCTTAAATAGTAAGCCCTCAAATGATGGCCTCCAAGTTTGTTTTAAAGTATCCTTATATAAACAAGTAATTATTAAAATACACTTTTAACATATGAATATTTACAGATTCCATGTGCATACTGCTACCACATACTATACAAAGCACATTATAAACATTTGAAAGTAAAAAGATGATTAAAACAGGGATCACCAAATGTTCTTAAAGCACCAGATAGATAATATCCTAGGCTTTGTTGGCTGCGTGGTCCTCGTCACCACTGTATAACTGCACTATATCGTGAAATCATATCTGCTGGCTATGTAAATGCAGGGACGTGGCTGTGTTCCAAGAAAACCTTGTTTACAAAGACAGAAAGTAGGCTGGCTTCAGCTGATGGGTCACAGAGTCCGTGAATTAAAGCATAAATACAGATCGACTTCCTAAATATCTTCCCATATCAACTTGGAAGTCACTGCCCCAGAAGGGAGAAGAAACACAACTCAGGACTTCCTTGATTCACCCAGTGCTGATTGGTGCTGCAGAAGATATTTGATTCGTTCTTTCCATATAATGAAACACTACAGATCATAGAAAGGTTGACATACACATTTTAAGCTGCAAACTGAGCTCACTTCTAGCTATATAATTTACTCCACAAATCACATTACCCAACAAATTCTATTTCTCAACAACACAATGATTTAAACTCTTGGTTCAACCAAACATAAAATTGGTATTTATTTTGGATCTGTTGGGATGTGGAAATTTATTGAAAGAATAGACATTGAATTAAAACACCATAAAAGACTACTGAATAATGAAAAATAAAGCCCTAAATAAAGTTGTAAGGCCCATGTCTGGGTCTGTGTATACATGCAAGCTCACATGTGTGCCCATGTATATACATGAGTTGGGAAATGAAATACTGTTGCCTTGATCTTTAAAAACATAATTGTCAATTCTGTTGGTTTGTGCCCCAGTGTTAATGCATAGACAGATACCTTAGAGATTTTTTTCAGGTTATGGAAATCATCTGGAGTAAAATCCAGTTGAAACTAGAAAAAGTTCAGTGAAGGTAGCAGCTCTTGGGTATCAGCCTGGACTGTTGGCACTGTTTTCCAGCCTCCTTCTGGAACAGAAACTCTGAAGGCTTCAATGGCCTGATGTCTGTGCCATCCATCCTACAAGCCAGGGCCCTCTGAGAGTCTCCAGTATTAACTGCACTGGAAAAATAGAAGAGTTACTTTAATCATCTTAGCCAAACTGAATGTCTGCCCCTCCTTTTTTTCTGGTTCCTGGGATGTCTATTAATATTTGTTTTATATAGTTGGGTGCACTGGTATTTGGTCAACATATATACATGATTGCTTTTTCTTTCCCTTCAGTTCTTCCCTTTACAAGTATATAGTGACATTCTTTGTCTCTCTTAATTAGTTTTGGCTCAACATCCATTTTGTCTGCAAATCAAACAGCTATCTTTGCTTTTCTCTGAGTTCCTTTACCATGGAGTATCATTTTTCATCCTTTGATTTTTAGCTTATGAATTTATTTTTGAGTTGAATGTGTTTCTTGTATATAGCATATTGTTCAATCTTGTTTCTTGATCTATTCTGATAGTCTGTTTCTTTTGATTGATGAAATGAGGTCATTTGCACTGATCATCATAACTGATATGTATTGACTTATCTTTGTCCTTTTATTTTCCTGTTATTAGGTCCACATCTTTCCCCTCTGATTATTACAAGTCAAGTGTAAAGCTCATATAAGGGAGGAAATTATAAAAGTTAGGGCAGAAGTTAATGCAAAGGAAACTAAGCAAACAAAACAAAGTATGAAGGAATCTGTTATGGTTTGTGTATAGGTATCCCCCTCAAAAGCCTCATTCAGTCATTGGGTGGCTTGGCTTCTGGAGTTTGCGATTGATTATTGTGGGAGTGGATGCTTCACTTGCCTTAGGGCAAGTAATGTGTATTAAAATGTAAGGAGGAGAGAGAAGGGAGCTAGCTGCCTAAGCTGCTGCAAATCCCTTCGCTGTCTGCTCTTTGCTGCTGTCATGAAAGTTTGCTCTCTGCCATATACTGCTTTGCGTTGAAGCCAGCCAACTATGGACTAAAATCTCCCATAACTATGAATTAAATCAATCTTTTTTTCCTTCATTTTGAGTGTCAGATATTTGTCCTAGCAATGAGAGAAAAGTAACTGAGACAGAATCAAAGAGTTGATTCTTTGAAAGACGAAATAAAATTGACAAACCTTTAGCTAATCTTGCCCAAAGAGGAAAGAGAAGAGTCAGTTCCATGCAATTAAGAATGAAAAAGATAAAACCACAGTGGATCTTGTGGAAGTTCAGATAGTCACCTATATCTACTTCAAAAATCTTGACTCTAATATGATAGAAAACACAGAAGAAATCGACAGATTTGTAGATACATATGAATTACCCAAGTTAAATCAAGAATATAGGAGAATTCAAAATAACCCAGTATTATTCAATGAAATAAAAAATGTAATTTAAAAACCTACCAGCAAAGAAAAAGCCAGGTCATGATGAATACACAGCTTAAATCTATAAGAATTTCAGAGTAGACTTAATACTGTTACACTCCAAACTCTTTAATAAAATTAAAAGGGAAGATATACTCCCAAAGTCATTCCTGGAAGCATGTTTTACCTTGATATCAAAACCAGACAAAGACTAAACCAAAAAAAGAAAACAGGCCAATCTCCTAAATGTATAGACACAAAAAGGAATCTTTTTGTGTCTATAGACACAAAATGTCAATAGACACATTGAGGAATAAGATACTGGCAAATGTTATAACCTGTGCAATCGATTCCAATTTTGCAACTGTATGTTTTCACTGTAACTTTATTAACAAGGACTATTTGGTATAAGCTGACAACTTAAACTCCATCTTGTAACAAGCTTTGTAACTTCTGTTTTGTAAAACCTTGATTTGTTTTGTAAACCCCCCACCCATGCCTTCCCTGAGGAATATGACTGTACAAATAAGAAAGTATTTCTCAGCATTCCAAGAGAAGATTTAAAAAATGTTCCTCAACATTCTGCAAAATGGGTTAAACTGTCCTTCCTACGGGAACAAACAGATAGCTTAAAAATGGGTGAAACTGTCATGAGATGTCCTTCCTACTACCAGAACAAAAAACAACGCCTAAGCCAAATAAGGACATATTCCTGTAGGGGTTCCAAAATGTGACCTCATCTATGGAAACAAAGGGTTAACCCTCGGTCATGACTAACTCAAAATAAGCTTTGCAAAATACCCCCCTTCCCCTACTCTTGTGGTTTTTCCCTTTAAAACTGTGCCTCACCCAGAATAAGTGTGCACATACTTGGAGACGAGAGTACGTGCCACCGCTGAGCTCAGCTAAATAAAGCGCTTTCTTGCCTTTTTGAGTCTGGCTTCTGATTTTTGGGTTACAACAGCAAATAGAATGCAGCAAATCAAGAAGACTATAGACCATGACCAAAGAAGACTCATCCCAGGAATGAATTCAACATACACAAATCAATAAATGTCATACACTATATCAATATAGCCAAAGACAAAAATCACATAATCATCTCTATAGCTGCAGAAAAAGCATTTGACAAAGTCTGACATCCATTCATGATGAAAACCCTACAGAAAACTGGAATATTTTCAGTTAATTTATAAAAATAACTAGTAAGGGAATAGCTGGCTTGAATGGGACCTCCAATCCTAGACTTTGAAGAATCTCCACACTGATTTTCATAGGGACTGTATCAGTCTGCACCCCAACCAACAGTGGAGCAGGATTTCTCTTTCTCAAATCCCCTCCAGCATTTGATATTGGTTAATTTCCTGACGCTAGCCATTCTTTCTGAGGTGAACAGGAATCTCAACATCATTTTAATTTACAATTCTTCAATTATCAATGATGTTGAACATTTCTAGGTTAATGGATGCACCTTGAGACCATATTCTTAAGTGAAATAAATCAGACAGACATGTGTTAATATTTGTTATTGTTTGTGTCTAGTTATCCCTCAAATCCTCATGCAGTCATGGGGCAGCTTCTAGAGCTTTGATTAATTCTTGATCCAATGCTGTGATTATGGGTGTGCATGCTATTCCATCCCTGGGGTGGGTAATCTGCATTAAGTATAAGGAGGGGAGAGAGGCTTGCTAGCTGAGGGAACTGCTGCCTGTCCCTTAGCTCTTTGCTGTTTTTCACTGCTATGAATGGCTGCCCTCAACCATGTGCCTTGGAGCCAACTGATTATGGACTGAAACCTCCACTATGAGCTAAACACATCTTGCCTTCCTTCATTCTTGGGTATTTTGACCCAGCAATAGGAGAAAAGTAACTGAGACAATATTGCCGTGTCTCTCTGGTGTGAGAAGGTAAAAGTGTAAATAAGCACCAAAATACATGTCAGCCCTGCCCCTGGGGCATGCTGAGATGGCAATTGAGACTGGGTGTGGTGGCTTGCATCTATAGTTCCAGAGCTTGGGAGACTGAAAAAAAGAGAATCACTATGAGTCTTGTCTATGTAGTGAGACCCTGTACTAAATACATTTTTTAAAACCCAAAATATATGAGACATTGTGAAGGAAAAGTTTTCAAAACAAAAGAACTAGGGAGGCAGAGAGGAGAAAGAGGAAAAACAAACAAGAAAAAATAGAAAACAATAAAATTGAAACAAAGCTTTATAAATAAGGAGGGTAATAGAGGTTGAAGGGAAGGGAGAGGAATAGGAAAAGCAAAGGAATCAAGATATATAATATATAAGTATAAATTCTCTATGAATGTGATCATTGTGTTTACTCAAATGTTACCAATAAATAACAACAGCAATAAAAATAATGAAGAAGTTTGTTTTGGCTCATAGCTTCAGAGGTAGTAGTCTATAACTAACCAGATCCATGGGAGAAACTCCAGGCCAGAAGAGGCTGCCAATGGACAGTTGCTCAACCCATGAAAGCCAGGCAGAAATCTTAGCCAGAAGGGAGGAGCTGAACCTGGGAACAAGAACATAGGCCTGTTGGTCACAGTCCCAGTACCCACCTCATCCAAACCAGCCCTGTATCCTATGAGACTTTTGGAGAATAACTAAAATCTAAGTATAATAAAATACAGGATAGAAAGAAGGAAGGAGACATGAAAGAGAGATAGTAAGGGAAAAGGAAAAGAAATCATGTTACCTCTGTCTCTGTCTCTCTGATATATATGATATGATATGATATGATATGATATGATATGATATGATATGATGATATGATATGTTATGATATATGGATTTGTCATTTATATACCCACATATGTATGGATTTCTCTTATTCTATAATGCTGAATATTTCATTCCATGTTCCTGCCAAAGAACATAATTTCAAATTTCTTCTACAAGCCTTATCTAAAACTCCATAATAAGAAATCATTTTTCCTGGAGGACTGCCTAAAGAATATGTACTCTATCCCTTCTTTGAGATCAATAGCTCTTAATAATTAGGGAGAAGATGGAGGCATATTTATAAATCTTATGAAACTTTTGCACTGTGTTATGTTTTATATCTAGATGTCCCCCAGAGCTTTATACACTCATAGGTGTAGCTCTTGGGAGGAGATTGGATCATAGGAGTGTGGCATTCACCAGTGGATCAACCACTGATATGTTCACAACTAAATGTGACATTGGGACATGAAGCCTCGCAAGGCAGGTGAGTCACAGGGAGAAGTGGACTAAGTACTGAAACATCTGAAAACTGTGAGCTAAAATAAATATTCATTGTTTAGAGCTGTGGGTCTTGCATACTGCATCTCAGTGATGAGAAAATAACTAAAGACAGAAACTTTGCCTAGAAAATTCTGTGTTCACAGAACTTTACAGAAGCTAAAGTCTGTCCTTTCAGTCCTACTATGGGTTCTCTAAGAGACAGTGATTCCTAAATGACCTATGCTAGTAACTTCCCTTGTGCCTTTGGACCCTGTCCCCTAATGATCTCACACTGACCCCTTGTCCTTCTCCTGTAAAGGCCTTGACAGGGTTTTCAGATAAAGAACACTCTCATGTGTGCCTCTCAAAGAACATGAAGGTTCCCTAGACCCAATTGCTGTATTTTCCACAAGGTACAGAAAAGATATCAAGCTCAAGGCTGTCTGGTTTTTTGTTTGTTTGTTTCTTTGTTTTATGGTACCTGGGATTGAACTCAGGACCTTGTGCTTGCCAAGCAAGTGCTTATTCTACTGAGCTATCTCCCCAGCCCAAGGCTATCTGTTGAGTATGGGTTTTCTGTCCACTTTTAAGTGCTAATTTTCTTGGTGTATAATGAATTCTAAGCAGGTCAAGTAAGCCATTAGACCCAACCTCTTTTATTTCAACTATGCCAAGTTGAAATATAAGAATATTTTCTTTCTAGGGTTGTAAAAACAACCCACCCAATATATTGTATCCCCATAAAACTTGCCCTTTAGGAAGCCAAGTTTGCCTCCTGTTCATGGTTTACCTCCTTCCCACCAACAGTTTAATCTTTCTCCTATTCAATCATACCAAGAGTTGACAAAAAGAATAGGGCTCTTTTCCACAGTGAAAAGAAGAGAAATCCCTCCCTCAAGATACATATTAATGTACCCTTTATCAAGAAAAGAAGTAATGGCTTTATATGCAAAATAAACAACTGCTCCATGATTTTTATAAAAACAATTGGAAAATATCAAAATGCTAACCATAGTTATCTCTAGAATGAGAGACTGAGAGATTGATAATTTTGTTTACAGCATTCTGTTGTCTGAATTTCTCTACATACAGATACATTTATAATGCTCATACTCAGAAAAAGGGCTATAAAAGTTGTTCAGGAAAAAAAAGGCTATAAAAGGTTTCTAACAGCTATTGGCTCTTGCTAACATCTCCAGATAGAGCCATGGACCACAGAAAGTGAGAGACTGTCATTGTGGCCTCATAGCACCATAATAAAGCCCAGACAAGGGGTAGGCCAGGTCACCTGGATTTGTGTAAGTACCCTCTAGAGCAGGCACGCAGTAATACATTCACCTAACAATGCAAGCACTACTAACTCTTCACATAGAGGAAGATAATTAGTAAACATTTATTTGCTAACAACTTCGTGTGTATTATTTTATTTAATTTTCACAACAGGCCTATGTGATAGATGCTCTCCACGCTTTCCACTAAGAAGGAAACCAATGTTTTAAAGAAGTTTAAGAAATGATCTGTGATCAAATGGCTAGAAATAACAGGGCTGCATTTTACACAGGCCTGTCTGGCTTCTACAACATGACCCCTTCTAATTCTCAAATGGCAACAATAGTTGAACAACAAAATAGTTCCAGATGGCATTTCACCTGTCAGTTCTCAAACATGAATGGTAAAGAAAAGACTTGTGGTCTGTAAACTGCACACATACTCCGGGAAAATCAAAGTTTTTCTTTTGAAAGTCAAGATTTTGGATATAGCATTTCTTTTCTTTTTTATCTTTTTTTTTTTTTTCCAGGAATCAAACTCATGAACTTGCGCTTGCCAAGCAGGCTCTTGTGCCACTGAGCTACACCCCCGGCCCTTTAAATATAAAGAAACTCTAATAAATTTCTAGAAACTAAAAAAAAAAAAAAAGCTGTTTTAGAATTTGAGGAAATGAAAGAATAATTACTAAGCTCAGTAAACCAGTAAAGACCTTTTCCTAAGAAACTAAGTCACTACCCGAGTTGTAGTGATATGACATAGACCAGACTGGTGGCCACAGCTCTGGGACATAGACTCCCATTCATTCTGCCCCAATCTTCCTCGACTTTCCCAAACATTCCCACAGAAAAACATTTTTGTCTTTTTGAGTCTACAGGAATATGGCTGGGGCTGGGAGTAAGGCGATCCTGGGCTAGAATTTTCGTCAGATGGTTACCCCGATGGCTATCTGATTGGAGCCTGGAGTTCATAAGGCCAGGGCTGCTGCTTCACTCACTATCTTTTTGAGAAAAAGAAAAAGAAAAAAAAAAAAAAAAAAAAAAAAAAAAAACCTTGGCACAACCTGTAGAGGTTGCCCTGCTCATCTCCACAGGCTGCCTCACAAATACCCACTCAGGACTAAAGGGGGAGCTTGTGGGGATCCAAACGAATTACCTTTAGTGTATCCTCTTTGACAGCAGAGCTTTTAATGAGACTTTTTGAGGAGTGTGTATGCTCATCAGTACATCAATGAGTATGTACATTCGTGTGAACTGACGTGTTCTTCAGTGTCACTGGTTCCGGTAATATGGAAAAAGCCTCTCACGTGACCCAGAATTCACTGAGATATTTAAAAAACCAGAAAAGGGATTAAATCCATAATAGAATTAAAAATAGGAAAAATGGACACAGGACCAATCAGAAATGTTTACAGCGTTCCAGAAGATACAAACAAGATGGGGTTCACTTGGTAATAAATGGATGGAGGAAGCCTCCACATACGCTAGGAAGAGAGTCTGTGGAAGCCAAGCCTTCTTCTAGGTCTGCAGTCACTCTGTGACTTATAGTCTTACTTTCCCATTGCTGGTGTAACAAATTACTGCTAACCCGGTGGCTTAAAACACCACAATTCATCACTCTAAAGTTCTCAAGCACAGAAGTCTGAAATAGGTCTTCCAAAGCTAAAATCAAAGGCTGCACCCCTTTTGAAGGCTCTAAGAAAAATCTCCTCAGTACTTCTGCCAGCTTCTAGTAGCTGCCCACATTCCTGGATTCATGACCCCAGTCACTTTCCTTGGCTTAGTTGTCACAGTCCCCTTCTCTGACTCTAACTTTGCTCCTATCTTTTATGATTACACTGGGCCCGCCCATATAATCCAGAATCATTTCCCACCAAGATGCTTGACTTCATCCCATTGCAAATTCCTTTAACAGTATAAGGAGAATTATGAAAAATTCAGTGGGTTAGAATGTGAATACCTTGGAAAAGAAAGTTCAGAGACTAAAATAAGAAGCAGGAAAAGAGGTAGACTTCAGATGCAAGACAACCCAAAGCAGCTGTAGGAGCTGGCTCTACACACTGCACTCAGAATGACACTGAAGAAACACTCCCCCAACAAAATAGTACACTATCCGGAACAGAACTTTACATCTCTTATGAAGGAAAAGGCCTAGATGAGTACACAGAACATCTAATCCTAGAGGAAAGAAAAGGTGGCAAGGCACCTTACATGGTGTAATAAACACCCTCCCAGAGATTACATTCATAAAGAAAAATAATCCTCTATAAAATGAAGCAACAAAATGGATACTCTTTAAGAACTGAATCATAAAGGATTAAAAATATAATAGAACATATGGAAGAAGTGGATAAATATTTCCAGATGAACAGATAAGAAGACTAATAGGCTAAGACTCAAAGTTTCCTGGACACCCTGCCCCAAACATACGCCCTCTTGGGCCTGGGCCATGGCCAGAGCACAATCCCAACCCCATCCTGTTCTGTGCCCTGGTCTCAGCTAACTTCCCTCTGACCCCATGCAGAAAACAACAGCAACTCTCCTTTGTTAACATGGAAAGTCCCCCACAGACTAGGTAGCCCTGCCAAGATTAGCTTTCCCTCAGCTGTTCTAGCCTGCAAACACCCTCCCCACAAAATCCCTTAAAATCCCTGTGCTTTGCCTTGTTTACTGCTGTCTTGGTCTGCAAGACAGCCAGCATGCTTGCTCCAACCTCCAAGAAATCCTCTTGCATCAGAATGCCTGGTCTGGTTCATTGTGTGGGTTCATACCTAACAGAAACAAGAACGAAAAATATGAGTGAAATGAAAGGTAAATCCCAAAGACCCAAAACTGAATTTATAATGTTTAAAATTATAATTTTCCAAAAAGAAAAACAAATTAAACAGCACAAATAATTAATGCAATAAAAGAAGAAAACTTTCCTGCACTAAGAATAAATAGGACTCTAGCTGAGATGGTGACTGAGACTGGGTGTGGTGGTGCATGCCTGTAATTGCAGCACTTGGGAGGCTGAAAACAGGAGAATCACTACGTGTCCAATCTGTGTAGTGAAACCCTGTTGACCCTGTTGATCCTGTACTAAATACATTAAAAAGGAGTCTTTTCCTATGTTTTATATAATTGATGTAATTGTCAATTGAAATATCTTTTATAATTTGGCTTCCAAGTGGTAGTTTCTGGCACACAGGAAAATCAAATAATATCATTAAATACTAGGTTCCTGGAAATCCTGAGCTTTGCGGTTGACTGGCTAGAAAACTAACAATGACATCAGTGCTTATAATTATTCCTATGCTAAGACAACAAATGACATATTGTTTAAATAGATCAAGATCAAGGATGGAATGGTATTCTTATAAGGAAATCCACAAATTATTACATTGGGGTTTAACTTTTCTTTTTGAAATATTATTATCAATGTCAAAGTTAAAATGATGCTTCTGAGAGTAGAATGGTCATTTATATCTTCATAGTATTTACTTAAAAGAAAATTTTATTGAATGTATTAAATATACTTAATATATGCGGAATGAAAATAGTAAAAAAGAAAAAAGAATAAATAGGACTCTAATTTTGAGAGGGTGAGCTGATTGCTGAGCAGGATAAATAAAGCCATCCATGCCTACAGCCTCAAAATTTACAGAGTACCATGTTAAATTGAGAGATTCAAAAGTCTCCAAAGATAACTTTTAAAAAATTCACCTATAGGAAACATAAATCTCTTTAATAACATTATTTATAAGACAGTGAGCAATATTTTCAAAACTCTGAAAAGAATTATATTGTATTTAGTATTCCAAACTGTCCACATGGACAAGGAAAGGTTCAGTGCATTTTCAACACATTTCCTGGCAGACTTCAGGAAGTTTGCTTAGGAGGACTGGTCGGAAAGTTTCATCCTTACTACATTAAGGAAGGATTAGGAAAGCACTACCATGAGGTAAAGAAGGAAGCAAAGAGGAAGATGCGGTGGGCTCAGGGCATGACCTCTCCACCACGTTGCTATCTCCTTCAGCACTACAGAACCTGCAAAGTCAAAACCTGTTTCCTCTCCCTGTTCTGTGGCTGGCTGTTTCCTGTATCTTGGGTTCTCTCAAGAAATCACACCTTGAACATGCTCTGTGCAGGTTTAGCTGTTGCAATAATAGTCATCAAAACTTGAAGTGATATGTCATATAATTTTGATTTATATTTTCCTGATTACTAGTGATATTAAACTGTTCTTTGATTTAAAAAAAAGAAAGAAAGGAGTCAGACCTTGTAAAATGTAGGCCGTGGAAGGGAGTCGCATGAGGACAAGGAAGCCACCAGCAGCAGAGGCAGCCCAGAAGGAGTCCTAATGTCACTCCTAACTCCCAACGTCTTGGGTGCTGAGTGTTGGAAGCAACAGCCTGAGCTTCTACTCTGCTTTCCAGCATAGCAGGACTTGGCTTTCCTCCTGGCTAAATTATTCATTCCTGGATTTTATATGTTCTCTAAAGGACTAAAATTTTGAAAACCACTGAGAACCCTGAAATAAACCCCTTCCTGTTTGCATAAACTAGTAAGGATTCTATCACCTGCTTAGGTGGGGTAGGAGTAAGAGTGACGAGGTCAGAAAAGAGTCATTGCTTTCATTATAAACACTACAGTACCGTTTTACTTTGTATTCTTCATATGTGTTACTTCGAATAGAAAATTAAATCTTAAAAGTACACAAACAAGCAGAAGAAATGCCTTCGATCTAACTCACAGAACAGCAAACCAAATGGGCCACAAATCTGAGCACAGTTCTCAAAGTCACTGGTAATCAAAGAAATGCAAATTGAATGTACGTTGCACCCACCAAACTGGCATAAATTTAAAAGCACCACCTCTTCTGCAGCATGAGATGTGCAGGAAATTGTACTTTTAGGCAAGAAAGTGAAAAGTTGCAGCCCTTTTAGAAAGCAATCTAACAACACTGATTAAACTATAGATTAAAATTCAACCCAGCAAAGCAACTACTAGAAATTTATCCCAAAGAAATCAATAAACTCCTAGAACTTAAGGACTGTTTGTTACAGCATTGTTCACAGCTCTAAAAACTGAAATAAAAGAAAGTAAATGACCAAGACTGTTGAAAAGGTAGAATACATTATGGAGCACCCAAACCACATTAAAAAAAAAAAAAGAACATTGGTATATTTGAAGGAACTTCTGTATTATTGAAGAAAATTCAGCAGTTCAAACAAGTGTGAAGAGTTCCCAAAACAGTACATACTTCCCCAACTACTGGCTCTTTCTTACTTTGTTCTTTCTAAATGAAATATTTACTCTAAGTTTTCTCAGCAAATTTTACCCTTGTCTAGTACAAATTGGCTTAATAGTTATGGAAGAGTCATACAAAAAATATGATTCAAAATATAAAATGCATAACCACTTGACTCAGGGATCTTTTATCTCTAAATATATAAGGAGAAAGTAAATACTTAAGTGGAATTTGGGACATATACAAGGGTTACAATAAGAGCTAAGATAAATAAACATATGCAATCTAAATATTCACCACAAATTCATATGCCCAATAGTATATTATATGCCCATTGAAAACAGCAGTGGAGGTAATTACCAGACAAGGATCTACTTGCTGCACAAGTAGTAAATCTCAGCTGCAAAACATGGGATTATTTGACATAAAGTGAGGTCCCTATATCTATAGAAAGACTTCTGCTGAAAAGATTTTCAAAAATATTTTAAGTTTACCAACTAAACGTTTTAACTTGTTGGTTTAGTTTCTTTTTCTTCTTTTGGTACTGTGTGTTTCCCCTCCGCAAATTTGTGTATAGAGACACTAACTCTCAAAATGAGAGCAGTACAAACATCTAGGAACCTGAGCCTTTGGACAAGTGATGTGTTCACAAGGATAAGCCTCTTGGGAATGAGATGAATGTCCTCTACACAACAGTACTCAGAACAGGATTGTCCCTTCCAGCCTGTGAGGACACAGTGACAAGTCACCACCTCTGAATGGGCTACAGCCCCTTACAGGAAACCAAATCTGCCTGCATCCAGAACTTGGATTACTCTCCTGAATTCTGACAAATAAATTTCTATTGATGAAAAACTACCCAGGCTCAGGCATTGCGTGATAGCAAACCAAGAGAACTAAAAAGTGTACTGCTGTAATTATTGCCTAATGGTGTGTTATATTTTATTAAAACAATAGTGTGATTTTAAAAATTACTCTATATATCTATAATGTCAAATCTTAGAATGTTAAATTGTGTTTACTAGACTTCATGAAATAACAATAACCACCACTGAGAGTATACAATATACCAGTCATCATCCGAGGGTTTTTTCTATATATTGACTTGTCCTCACAAAACAACAAACATATGAGGCAATTTCAATGATTAACCCCCCATTTTTAGGGAGAAAGATGAGGTGTAGAAAGGTCATATACTTCAGAAAACTGAACAATGATATTTACAAAGGATTTACAACTTTTAAAACAATGCCAGCCACCACCGAAGAAAATGTTTTCCATTTAACAATACCTACAAAAAAAAAAAAAAAAAAAACACGTAACCAGAACTTCTTACTTGTTTCCATTTTGTAAGCAAGAAAAAAAAAATCTGTATTTTAGTTCAAAACTTTAACTCTTTCTCTGCCCTTAATTGTATGCCTGCTCCTCCACTGTAATTTCTGTCTTGTTTTAAATTGCACAATGTATGTACTCCATGTTAGAGTTGTACTTGGTTATGTTAGTTTTCATGCACTGCTATCTGTGTGGTTATAAAAATCATCCTCTGCAAATTTTTCTGCATGCTGAGACACCCGCAAGGCAAAGGAAGCAAATGACTCAAAGTTTTAGCTTAAAATGTTGTCACATAGGGGGAAATGCTCGGCAAACACAGCAGCCCAGCGCCTGCACGCCTTACACTGCAGAGCACGCAGTGGAAGAGGTATAATTACTATGTTAATTGGTGCCTGGTAAAATGTCACTGCAAATGAGAACTCATTAATATATCATTTCAATCACTGAGACACCAGGTGCTTCTACTTCCAGCCTGCTCTGTGGTATGCCCACGTCTTTCTCAGGTTGCTTGCCTCGATGAGAACACATGCAGCCATCAGTTTATATATTATGACTAGGAATGTATTCTCTACAATTTCTGTTAAAAAAAAAATCCTATAAATTATCTAGCCAAATAAACTTCTACATAACTCAGGAAGATCCATGTGAGATTTCAGAAGAAAAGTTTTAACCATTAAACAGGTGTGTGAATTTGATAAATATGAATGCATACTAGTAAAACTAAATGCTCTCTCCAACTTGTCTTTAATACTGTTTTGAAAAGGAAAATAGCCTGACCAGATTAAAGTAATCCCATTATACCTAAACTGTGCTAAAGATCAGAAAACTTACTCAGCCCCAAGATTAGAATAATTTGAGAAAAAGTCCTCAGCATTTTACACTTGTTTTTAAAATACCCTACAGGAGACATTCTTCCACCCCCTTGGGATAACCACACCACTCCACAGGACCTCCCCCACCCCACCTGCATAGTAGGAATTTCTGCCACATTCCGGAACTGCCAGATCAAGTACTACCCAGGCCCGGTGAGTGTATGTGAGAGCTTCTGGCAACCCTGCACCGGTGGGACCTACCAGTCCCAGCCCAGGCACAGGGCAGGCGAGAACCTCTTCACACACTTGGGCAGCCCTTCACCACACCACAGCAATCCCCCACCCCACCCACCTAGTAGGAAATTCTACAACTTTCCTGGAAACCCAGATCCAGTCATACTTCAGGCCCAGTGAGTGTGTGGGACAACTGCCTCTCACCCTTACTCCACCTTGCCCCCTCCAGACTCACCTCAGGCCTGGCATACAGGCCCAAGGTGAAACAATGCACCTGCAGTCAATGAAGAGAGTGTAGGGGACAGAACCACCCAGCTAGTCCAGGACCAGAACATCCTGCCAGAGGGGCACAACAGGTTCATGCCCAAGGGCAGCAGCAGGAAGGAGCTGAGCACAGCAGCCAGACCCAGGCCAGGCACAGCTGGATAAATCCAAACTTTGTAGATCTCCACCTGAACTTCAGTAGATGCTAACGTTATAACTGCACCAAAGCTCTACAACAGAGGTCAGAAGACAGTGCTAAACAAAATGACAATAAGAAGGAGCAAAATGCAATCTCAGGACCCAAGCCCACACATAACAAGTGCAGGGATACTAACAAAGAACAAATTGGGAATCACAAAGCTTAAATCAATGAACCAAAAGCTTCTGAAAAAAAGAAACAGCTGCAGAAAGGTAGAGAAACTCAGATTGGAAATGAGAAGAGAAATCCCTGAATTAATAACATCTGCAGTAAAGAATCAAATGCAGAAACGTATGGAAGAAATGCAATGCCCACACAGAACAAGGGCAGAGGACACTAGCTCGGCTCAAATAAATGAATTAATAGCGTCGATAGTATATAAGCAACAGCAGAAAGTTATAAACGAACTCAGAGTGCAATTCTTTTCTGAAATAAAAATCTTCCCAAATCATTCCTGGAGGCAAGTATTATACTGATACCAAAACCAGGGAAACATGCAACTAATAAAGAGAAGTACAGGCCAATCTTTCTCATGAACGTAGGTGTCAAAAACCTCAATAAAATCCTAGCAAATAGAATACAACAAATCATCAAGAAGATCATACACCATGACCAGGTAGGATTCATCCCAGTGATGCAAGGATGGTTCAATATTCGAAAATCTATCAATGTAATACACTATGTCAATAAAGTGAAAACTAAAAACCACATGATCATCTCCATTGATGCACAAAAGGCTTTTGACAAAGTCCAACACTCATTCATGTTCAAAGTCCTACAGAACATTGGAATAAGTGGCCTCTACTTCAATCTGGATAAAAGCTATTTATGAAAACCCAACGGCTAACATAATTCTAAATGGGGAAAAACTGAACTCTTTTACTCTTAGATCTGGTACAAGACAAAGATGCCCTCTAACACCACTCCTATTCAATATAGTTCTGGAATGATTAGCTACAGCCATTAGACAAAAGAAAGAAATAAAAGGAATAAGAATAGGTAAAGAAGAAGTTAAATTATCTTTATTTGCAGATCACATGATACTTTACTTGGAAGATAAAAAAACTCCACCAGGAAGCTACTAGAATTAATAAAGAATTTAATAGCATAACAGGTTACAAAGTCAATACCCAAAAATAAATGCCATTCCTCTACACAGAAAAAAAAAAAAACCACTGGGAGGGAAATTACAGAAACAATACCTTTTACAATAGCACTGAGCAAAATGAAATACCTTGGAATTAATCTCACTAAAGAAGTCAAAGATCTTTTCAATGAAAATTACAGTACTCTGAAAAAAGAGATCGTAGAGGATTTCAGAAAATGGAAAAATATTCCATGTTGCTGGATAGGAGGAAATAACATTGTGAAGATGGCCATACTCCCAAAATGGATGTAGAGATGTAATGCAATTTCTATCAGACTACCACCAACATACCTCACAGACCTAGAGAAATCATTCCTAAAATTTATCTGGAACTAGAAAAGACCTAGAATAGCAAAGGTAATCCTGGGCAATAAACACAAGGCAGTAGGCATTACAATTCCTGACTTGAAATAGTACTATAAGGATAGTATGATAAAATCAGCATGGTATTGAAAACAAAATAGACCTGAGGATCAATGAATAGATTAGAAGATGCTGAAGCACCTACAAACACAGTCAGTAACCTTATCTTTGACAAAGGGGCCAAACATACTCACTAGAAGAAAGATAACCTCTTTAAGAAATGGTGCTGAAAAAACTGGCTCTCTACATTACAAAAACTAAAACTTGACCCAGGTCTATCAGCATGAACTAAAATAAAGTCAAAATGAATTAAAGATCTAAACATTAAAGCAGAGACACTAAATCTGGAAGAGAAAGTAGGAGGAACTCCTGAAGACATAGGCATAGGCAAAGACTTCATGAACAGAAATCAAATCGCATGGGAAAGAGTTGAAAGAATTAACAACTGGACCTGCTCTTTCTGAGAAGTTTTTTCACATCAAAAGAAATTACCAACAAAGTGAAAAGGCAACCCACAAATTTGGAAAAAAATCATGACAAATAAGTACTCAGACAAGGGTCTGCTCTCTAGAATTTATAAAGAACTAAAAAACACTAGGGCCTCAAAATTTAAAGACCCAATCCAGAAATGGGCATCAGAGATGAACACACACTTCTCAGAGGATGAAATTAAAGAAGCAAATAAATATATGAAAAAATGCTCTACATCACTAGCCAACCACAAAATGCAAATTAAAACAAATTTGAGATATCATCTCACCCCAGAAAGAATGGCTATCATAAAGAAATCAACCAACAAAAAATGTTGGAGAGGCTGTGGGGAAACAGGAACCCTTCTCCACTGCTGGTGGGAATGCAGATTGCTGCAACCATTACGGAAATCAGTGTGGAGACTCCTTAGAAAACTAGGACTGGAAATCCCACTTAAACCAGCTATTCCTCTACTGGGAATTTTCCCAAGGATCTGAAAATATCATATCATAGGGATGTATGTGTGCCTTTGTTTATAGCAGCACAATTTGTGATAGCCAAATTTTGGAAACAACCAAGATGCCCAACACCAGAGGAATGGTTGAAAAAGTTGTGCTATATTTACACAATGGAAAATTACTCAGCTATAAAGAATGATAAACTCGAAGCCTTTATATTGAAGTGGATGCCACTTGAAGATATATTCATAAGTGAAATAAACCAAACATGTGTAAATATCATATAGTTTCCTTAGTATAAGAACTCAAAAGAAGAAATACAAATAGAAATGTATAATACAACTAAAAGGAAAGCAGGAACTCAAGGACTAACTAATTAAGAAAGGAAAAAGAGAATAGCCATGAAACATGACAGTGATACAACATACAGTTATATGTAGAAAATGGGCAAGGCAGTGATCCTGAGAATCTCCAGAAGATTTTTGAATCTAGCAGTTAATTGGAAAGATTCTCACCTTAACTAACTATATATACTGATATCTGTGAACTAAGCAACTGCACTGCAGTTGATAATCTGTAATAGTAGTTTCATGCTTGGAGTGCCTGTCATTCTGGTCTTCTGAATACGGGCTGCTTGTCATAACATGCCAGTTGCTGCTGTGCTGTCTCTCAGGTAGATGATTGTTCAAAAAGAAGGGGGTGGTGAATGAATTCAAGAGCCAGGAAAAAGAATGTTGTGAGACTGTCCTGCTTCAAGGTTGTGCATGGTTAGATTTTTGGACTTATGTGTAAATATAGGAAGTAAATAATTCTTTGTGCCTATTTTTAAAATATATTCAAATTTTTAAATGTTTTTTATCATATTCTGTAGGGACTTAAAGTTCAACATATCAGTATTTGATGAAAAACACCTGTTCCATGTTATGCCTAAGATGTTTGATACTCAGACAGATAGTGAGGTTAAGCTTAACAGCCTACGTTGTATGGTAATAACAATAAGCTTCTCTTCTGGAGGTTAACAACCTAAGTTTGCAGACCAAAATTAGAGAAAAAGGAAGGCTGCAAGCAAAGCCCACATTTTGGCCCTAGCCTTCCAAAGTCAATTAAGACTCCAGACATATGAGAACTTGTATTGTAATGTCATGTAACTCGGTAGTTTTCCAAATCTCTGATCAAGGAGATTATGAGGCCAAAGAGAAAAGTGATCGATGAAGTAGAGTGTGCCTAAGGAGAGTCACATGGAGAGAAAACATTCTCTCAGGCTTTTACAGAGAGCACATTGGCCAAGCAATGGCCATGACTCATCCACATGGCTGACACTGACAAAGGTTCTACAATCTGAGGTACAGGATCTCAGGATAAATCCTGAGGGGATTTCACTGACCTTATCAGATCCAAAAGCTACAATTCTTGTTGCATAGGTCCTGCTTTACCTTGGTCTTAACCATCCAGCAGAAAAGTATAAAAACGAAGTAGAAGAAGTAAAGCCATGCTGTTATGTTGAGCTGTAGGGTACTCAGGTCAACAATTTCTGACATTGCCAGTGAAGTGGAAGACCCAATGCTATCATGGACTACTGGACTCTTCTAGAATATTTTGCTGAGGTAACACACCTATAATATTCAAATAATGGACCTAAACAAGAAAAAGAGATACAGATGAATGTCTGTTTTGTATCTTTATGTTCAAGTTCGTTAGGATAGATATATAGTTACATTATCTTAATGAATAGAGGGATTTGTTCTAATAGTGTTTGTAAATAGAATATCATGTCCTCATCTTGTACAGCAATTCACCACTAGGAAGAATGTATGCAATGTGTTAATTATTAAAACTGTCCTATCAATTTGGTTTGAAACTGTCTCACTGCTATTTGTTTCTCAATAAAATTATGGGAAAAAATAATAATACAGGGGATGGATTGTACAGGTACTGAAGAGACTGGAATAGTAACACTTCCAGAGACTCCAGGTCAGTAACTGACCAGAGAAAGCAGCTACTACCCACAGAGCTGGGAAGTGGAGATGGCTGGGCAACCAGAGCCCATCAGGGAAGGAGAAGGCTGAGCTGCAGACCTGTGCCAGCAAACGCTTTGTGATGAAAGCCTGCACTGCCAAGGCAGAGGCTCCACTGGCCCTGTCCATAGCTGTTGAGAAATGTTCTCTTATCCAGCTGCCTGGTTTTTCTACTTGCCTAGTCTTCCATTAAAATATCAGTGGAAGGTGGAAATCAGAAGAAAAAAAAAATATTTTCTTCAGGTCATCTGTATTCCAGTGTCTCTGAGGGCCAACTGCTGTCACAGAACCAGAAGCCAACTGACAAACTGAATTTGGGACTGATACCTCACAAAGCTAGGTGCTTCTACTCTATGTAAAATAGAGTACAGCAGCAGAAGAAGGAGGGTTGAACACAAAGCAGCAAAGGACTAAACAATTACAGCATGCTTGGGATTTTTTTTCATAAAGCTTATAGATTATTGCCCTGCATAAAGGTATATATATTTAACATATCTAACTTGCTATGGTTGTCAGGAAGCAGCTACCTATTATGCCATCAGTACAACCAATGCCATAAACATGCCTATCACCTTAAAAAAAAGTCAGTTGATATTTTTGAAATATTTATGGGTTCATGGAAATCCTCACAGGTAGTAGAGTACTGCCAACCATACTTCAACCAGTTTTCCTAATTGCTGTATCTTTTTATCCAGGGGTTGTATCTTACATAATTACAGTATAGTACAATATCAGATCCAGGAGTTTGACACTGTTGCAATGTAAGTGAGTGATTCTATGTCACTTTTTTATGTGTATTAAAATCAGGTAGTCTGAAAAAAAAATCACCCTACAGAGAAAGGTAGCATATGCCTGTCATCTCACACTCTGATGAAGGCTGAGGCAGAACTGCAAAGTTCAAGTTAAGCCTTGGTTATTTAGCAACTTCCCAAGACCCCATCTCAACAGTTTATATTTTCTTTAAATTATAAAGGGCTTCAGGATGTAGTTCAGTGCAAAGGCTCTAGATTCAATTCCCAATATGGCATAATGCATTATTGGTAATAGATAATAGATAGCTAAACAAGTAGGTAGGTAGGTAGGTAGGTAGGTAGGTAGGTAGGTAGGTAGATGGATGGAGAGACAGGTGATAAATATAGATAGATAGATAGATAGATAGATAGATAGATAGATAGATAGATAGATAGATAGATAATGGATAGATAGATAGAAAGATAGATGATAGATAACCCACTATTTGGACTTCAGCTTGTATAAAAATCCCAAATTTGAAATGGAGATAATGACAATGATTAAAGCAACAACTTAAGGAAGAAGAAAAAGGAGGTCAAAGCAAAGAAAGGGAACAGAGGAGATGGTGGAGAAGGTGGTGGTGATCACAGGAGTCTTTTCCCTGGGGGCTCAAGTCTGCCCTCCAGGTTCTGCATAGACCTCAAAGAGATCACCTGTGGGACCCCAAAGTGCAGCTGCTCTTCTACCTTAGATATTTCTACCCTTTCCTTTGTAGTTTAGCTCCTACCTTTAGCCACAATCTCCACTTTCCCTTCCCCAAGAGATTTTGTAACATTTACAAGCTTGTGTACATTTTTAGTAAAACAGGTTGGGCTTCAAAAGAGAAAGAGGATTTCTCACTGAAAGATTAAAATTGTCTCTGTGCTAAAAACAATCATTCTTGGAAAGCATATGTGCTATTTCATAATAAGTATTTATTAACATTTACAATTCATCCTCAGTGGGAAAAAAAATCAGGTTACAATGGATGACGCCCACATGCAGGGCTAGGGCACCAAAGTAGTTGATTTGGTAGAAATACAAATGACTGTACATGTTCTTGGAGTTTTCTTTTTGTTTTCAGTATTTTTTCAAAACTTTTTTTGTTGTTTTTGCAGTGTGGACATGATACTTTATGATGAGAAAATTATTTTAAGTCTATGTAAAGCAAAGGGCATTTACTTTTTCGTGGCTGTGGCTGGAATACGAAAACTGTGAATGGAATGGTTACATTCAGAAGCAGTGAAACCTGAAAATACAGACATGACCTCTCAGTTAGGGCTCAGCACACAGTGAGGGAATTCTCAAGGGGAAAAAATAATACAAAGTGTTGAAGAGGAAACATTTCTAAGGGTCAGAAAGTGGTGTCTGAGGGAGGCAGAGTTTATTTCAGCGAAGCAGATGTTATCACCGGCTCTGTATCAACCACTGAGCTTCACAACAAGATAGAGAATGAGAATATATTGGAGATCAAGAGCCCAAGGAGGTGAGAGGATGACCATGCTGAGGCCTGGCTTCCAGGAAATCCCAGAGGAGAGGGAAGTGATGAGGCCAAAAAAATAGGGGAAAGGGGGAGATAGGGTCTTGCTCTGTGGGTCAGGGTGACCTTGAACTCAACTCAGGGCACTCAGCCTGCCTTGGCCTCTCAAGCGCTAGGATTACAGGCATGCACCACCATGCCCAGTTGAGGAAGTGAAATTGAGGAAGGAGAAGACAAAGAATGTTCCTGGAAGAGGAAATGACACCTACAACGATGTGGTGAATAACAAGATGTGTTTGTGGAGCCACGAACAGCCCAACAAATGAGCCAAGCTGATACCCTAGCAACTTGCAAGGCAGGGAATGCAGCTGGGTCAGATAGCACTCAGCATTTAAATGGTAGGAGTAGAAATTCACTCATGGACTGTAAGACAATTGATGTTGTTGAGGCTGTTGCTCCCAAGAAATAGCAGTGATTAAGAAATCCACCTTTTTTGTTCCTGAGGCAGCTGACCACAGAAGCCACCTTCCCTTGTATGGCTGCAGCAAGACACACCTGCCATTCTCTTTCTTAGACTCCCATAAGGCCCTAATGCCTCTATAGTTTATCTATAACAAAGCTAAGCTCAGACCTTTCCTGTTTTGTGTGAACCCATTGACAAGGCCCAGCTTAGACTGTATTCCTTCACAAAAGCTGCCATAGTAAGTGTCACAAACTAGGTGGCTTCAACTGCCTGCCCATTTGTTGTCTCCCAGTTCTGAAAGTTGGAGATTTGAAACCACAACTTTAGCAGGAACATACTTGATTGAGATCCAAGGGAGAACATGTTCTATGTGCTTCTCTTAGATCATGGTGTTTTCAGGAGTCCTACACTTTCCTTGGTTTGCAACTTCATGATGCCAACTTCCCTCTTTCATCACATGGTGCTCTTCTCCTTGCTCACCCACCTTCTTCTCTCTGTAAGGCCCAGTCCTATTGGATTAAGGCATCTCTCAACAACCTCATCTCATCTTGACTGCATCTGCAAAGACCCTATTTTTAAATAAGGTCACATGCACGAGGACAGTATGTTAGTATGTCAATGTATCTTGTGCAGAAGTGGAAAACACATTCAATTAGTGACACAGACTCTACAACTGTACATTCTTTATCTCATGGATGAGTTGATGATATGAAAGCTTTTTGCACCTCTGAAACTAACTGAGACTTTCTCTGGTTGCAAAACAACCCCAGCTGTAAACCATATCTCTCTCCTGCACCATCACTCCTTATAAAAGTTCAAGGCAAAAATCACTGTTGAGATTCTCTGACCTTAGTATACACAGTGCCCCTCCTATTGCAATGGATTGAATAATATCAATCTGCTTACCTGTTTTGTTTATTTCTTTTTTATTTGCTAGAGTAAAATATCACATCTAGATTCTCACAATTATTTTAAGTAACAAGGCAGAGGTGGACGATAGCATCAAGGGCCAATAGTAGCTACTTGGGGAGCTCAGCACAGCTGTGCTCTTGCTCCTGAGAATATCAGCTGCATCTCTCAGCAGGAATTCCCTGATCCCTGTTAGCATTACAAAGACAAGACAGATACAGTGAGATAATATTTGTAGCTTCTGTCTTGTAAATGTAGAGTAGGGAATCAAGCTTGTTGTTGATATTTTTTCTGTGCCTCTGTGTTGCAGGGAGCAGCAGTTGATGGGCACCCAAGCAATAACATTCCTTCCCCTGTGCAGACTTTTGTATCCAAGATTCAAGGCTCATTGAAATGATGGGACTGATTGTTCCCAGAGCATTGGAGTGGTGTTAGGTGGAAGCATATCAAAAACTCAGAGGTGTTCCCAAGAGATGTGACATAGGAGACTATGTTCCGCAGCCACTTAGGTACAAAAGTTGGGCTCAAGGATGAAATCCTGTTATCAAGTGAGATGGCCTTGAGAACTATGACCAAATGTGCCAAAACTGGGCAGATGGGCAGGAAAGCAGCTCCCCTCCAACTGAGCCCCATTCCTTTGTTTTTTAACTGAAGTTATATTGTTTAGTTCATGATAGTAATATAAAACAGTGAGGCTCAATTTAGAAAATTGGTACATGCTTATACCACAGTGATCATTTTCTATCCCAATACTCTCCCCATCCTTTATCCCCTCCCAGCCTGCTCCTTTTTCTTCAGAAATATACTTTGAGAACATTTGTCACTTCTTATTCTATGTTGTTTATTTATTAATTTATTCATATAAGAAGAATATGTTATAACTTTCTTCTTATTTTTCAAAAGAATTAAAAATAGTAAAAAATAGAAATTACATAGAATTTCACAAAACAAAATGATAGGAATTCAACAATGGCTATTGTTGTCTTCAAATGAGTTGTTCAGATTACCAGATACAGTCATGAAAAATTGGTCAAAAAATTAAAAAGAAGAAAGAAATTAGGCATTAATTCCTTTCAATAGACCAATAGAAATCAGCACTACAATTATCCAAGCTATTCTGCGTATATACATATATATTTTCCTTTTTTTTTTCTCCTTTCCCTTATTCCAGTTGTTCCTTCCTTTTGAACGTTTCTTTTCCCCTCACAGTGAATATTGCACATTTTGAATTTTATTTACTCTTTCAGGTTCTTACATGAAGGAGACAATATGATGTTTATGTTGCTTAATGTGATAGTCTTAACTCTTGTCCATTTTCTTGCATGTGATGTGATATAACTCCTATGTAGGAAAGAAAAATTTTCTATTCTGTGTATGTACCCATTTTCTTTATTTTCCCACCTATCAAGTTTGAATCAAGAGACTCTTAGCCACCTCCATGGGCATCTATATGTCAGACAGCCTGCCAGCAATCTCCTCTACCCCTCCAGTCCTTGTGTACCTGCACAGAAATGCAAGGATCTTAAAAATAAGACTACAATTTCAGTTTACACCCTCTGGAAAATTAAAGCTCAAGTCAGAATAAATTCAATTTAGAACAATACAAGTTGTGCCATCCAAGAACACAGACCAAACTTTTAACCATGCATAGACAAATGCAAGACAGACAAACACAAAAGTATAAATAAGCCAACCACCAATTGCTGATCTGAGTAGCCTGTGTTTCCCCAACCCTCAGCTTTATCAAAGCCTTCTTGAATAAAAAGTTCCGGGCTGCTTATTAATCCCTGACTTTTTCAACCTAGGTAAGCTGTCATTAGAGTCCCTAGATTTTAGCTTCACCATTTTTCTTGGAGATGCAGTAGCTGTTGGCTAAACAGTTTGCATCTCCCCAAGTTCCCCCAACTGCCACTGTGACAGCTAGGACTCTCCTGACTACCCTGCACCCTCTCCAGGAGGAGTCTACCATGAATGGTTTCAATATGGACCTAGCCATAGAACTGAACTCACATACTTGGTGCTGATCTCCACTACCAACAGTGCCCTCAGTGTGACGGGTACTTTCAGGTACATGTGGGTTTTGGGGTGATCACATGGGAATTTCCATACTATATAGCACAAGGACAAGAGAGATGAACTCCCCATGATTCTGCATCTTCTCTCCCCTCGCCACTTGCCCTTCATATGTTCTGTAGTTTCTCATGGCTGACTGCTTTCCTTGCTGGACTGCCTCCGTGTCTGCCTCCAAGCTGCCTTGTGGCCACCTACCACGTGCCCCATAGCTACCATTTGGACAACAGGAAACTAACCAGTCTCTGGGAAACTAAAATTTCTAGCTCAGAGCTCAGAACTGGGGACAGGGTGGTGAGAATTACAGGACATCTTGACTGCATCTCCATAGGCTTGGACAGTGATGAGAAGGTCTTTGCAAGCTCTTTAGGTGGTGACAGTAATTAGGTCGTGTTATTTTCAGCTTTAAGGCTTCTGCAGAAAATCTGAAACAATTGAAAAAGTTTTATATGTGATCCTGCATTTGAGTTTTCCTACTTCATCAACATCCTATGGAGTCCCCAAACCAACCAAGAAGACTTTCTGCTCTGAAAACTCTGGCCCTTGCTGAGAACTTTTCCAGAACATCCAATACACTTAGTGTCAGAACAACACATTCTGATAAGCAAATATATTCTGTCTCACACTGGTCTTTTTGGTCCCAGTAGGACTGCAGGCTCTTTGAAACTAGAGACTGTGCTTTACACTTGTTTTTTAATCCCCTGTAGCTTTTGCTTTTCTACAAACATAAAGGTGCTCAGTACATATTTGAAGTGAGTTGAATTGAATTTTCAATCATACATACACTAGATGGAGAGAGCCCTAATATAGGTAGGGGTGCAGCATATATAGCAGAAAGAGAGATTGTATATGAAGTTTCTTTCTGAAATTTAGGTGCTGTAAAATTGAACAGGAACTATAAAGATAATACATGCTGCTTTTATTTAGAGGTAGATAGTGTTGCTTATAAATTTCTAAGTTCAGGATCCAATGTACTGGGTCTATTTGCATAGGCAGACCCTAAGCCCTAAAACTATGAGAGTGAAGGAAGAGGGAGCCGGGGTTTGAGCTCCTTCCCTCCTTCACAAGAAACTCTTCTTTAACCAGAAAGTTCCATCACTAGACAGAAGTGATAGACACTTGACCATGACAGGAAATGCTGCAGTAGCAGAAGTGGTAGGTGAGATGAGCCTGTTTCTTTCCCTGCCTTTCCTCATTCACACACAATCACACAGGAACATACACATGCCCAGCACCTCAGGTGAAAATTTTGTGCTAAAATTCAAGTAACTGGCACATGCTAAACTCATTCCTCTCTCCTTTTAACTTTGCACACCTTCTCCAATGGGGAAAGTGTGTGTGTGTGTGTGTGTGTGTGCGTGTGTGTGTGTGTGCATGTGTGTGTGTGTACATAAGCACTCAAAGGTTGAATCCAGGGCCTAGAACATGCTTGCCATGGGCTCAACTACTAAGCTACAACCCTAGACCGGGGGAATTTCTTCAAAAACTATTTTAATACTGTTAAACCCCAATAATGTGTACTTTAACATGTGCAGCTTCACTTTGTTACAGTGCTTTAGATTATGTTTTTTTCCCTTCCAGGACCTCATGTGTTGGGGAGTTTGCCCCAGTGTAGTGGTGTGGCAATAGTAAGATATGGAAGAACATTTAAAAGATGTGGATCAATGCAAGGCAATTAGATCATTGGGGTACTGCCTTTGGAAGGGATTAGTGTAATTTTCATGAATCCCAATGAGTTTACACCAGAGCAAGTTACTCTACAAGACAAAAACTGCACTCTCTACTGTCTCACCAGGGAATATTTCCCTTTCACACACACCTGTCATGAATCAGTCTACAATAAGTTCACATAACCAAAAAGGCTCTCCCCAAAGCCAAACACCCCACCATGCTCTTGCCCCTACAAAACTATGAGCTAAATAAGACTTTTTCCTTTGTAAGTAGCCAGCTTCAGGTATTTTGTTGCAACAATGACAACGGGAATAGTACAAATACTACTTTGAATAAGTAAAACAGGATCCTAAAATCTTGAACCTCACCAACTAACAAGTACAGAAATATTTTCTTCAATATCAATACCCAAGGTCAAATTACTGCAGCACCACAGGCTAGAACAGGAAACCTAGACTGAAGCACTTCCCCCTGCATAAATACTTGTGGGAACCCTAATGTATATGATACTGCTTGTTTTGAAAACTAATGGAATGAAAGGTCCTCAGCCTCTAGCCCATGTATGAAAACAGACCTCCTACCTCTTTTCTTAAATCAGGAACATAGCTTCAAGACTCTCATGTGCTATCTTACCCGTTCCTTGGCCTGCTTACACCTGCAAAAGGCATAACCATGCCTCTTGGACCTATTAGAGCAAGAGATCCCCCTTGTTCTGACAATCAGATTTCTTTACTGACTTCTCTAGGTTTCCTAGGAACTCAATGATTAATTTGGTGTTGTAATTACTCAGGCAAAATAAAACTCATTTACAAGCAGTTGCTGATCATTATGCTCAGCCTGTCCTTAGATAACAGCCAAAACATGTAGGCTCAAAGAGAAGGCTTTAGGAGTTGTCTTAGGTCATTTGGATTGCTGTAGCCAAATTCCTCAGTCTGGGTGATGCCCTACAATAGAAATGCATTTCTTATAATCCTAGAAGAGGCAAAGTACAAAATGAAGGTGCCAGGCAGTTTTATGTTTGACAAAAACCCACTCCTCAATAGTATAATTTCACCACATCTTCATAGGGTAGCAGACAGGGACAGAACCCAGAGGTCATGCTAGGTACATGTTGTACCACTGAGCTACAACCCTCACCCATGGAGCTCCTTTATATGGGATTTAATACATCCATGAGGGCACAGTCTCATTATTTTAATTACCTCCAAATACTATCACCTTAAGGATTAGGACTTCAATACATAAGTTTAAAGTTTACAAAAACATTTATACTATAGAAGGAGCTCTGCTCACCACCTTTTTTTTTCCAGTTGATATCTTTCAGCCCTAAAACTAAAGCCTCTCGAGGTTGAATTTTAACCTCAAGGAGTGGAGACACTCTGCTCCACCCCACAGCTGACAGCATCAAGTTCACCAATGTAATGATTCTTTTTATTTGACAAGGAGTTGGAACAAGGGATGCTGAGCAAAGGAGTCCATATATTCCCCATAACTCGAATTATTACAGTGGATTGCTCCATTACTCACCTTTGCACTAGACATTAATCACAAAAAAAAAACCTGCAGAGCCAAAGAATTAGCAAGGCTGTGCTATTTCAACCCTGCCTCTGTGCCAAGTGGATGCAGCTGTGATGACGGATGGGCAACGCTCCCCCTTTCCATCTGTTTTTAAGCTACTAATTTAAAAGATTGTGGGGAAAACTCACAGCAGCAACTGAGACAGAAGTAGAACCTGAAAAAGCTTCACAAAGTCAGTTGTGAAGGCCACCTAGTCCAAAGAATCTCAGGAGATCTGTCTCTGGGACCTGGCAATTCCCATTTGATATATTTGGAAGAGCTCATGTCAGATTTTACCAAACTACTGAAAACAATCATGGAAGAAATATTACATAGCTGCAAAAGAAAAATACATGTAAAAGCAATTGATTTGGTGTCCTAAAAAGAGGTAAATTATGAGGAGAAGAAACAAGTTCTTGAACGATAATCTCACTGGTCAGGATATCTATTTTAACAAAATATATAACATTCTAGTTCTAACTAGCCCATAGAAGATGGCCTCAAAAGTGGATAAGTAGATTGCAGGAAATAAATAATCATAGTAGGTTGTGCACAATAGGATTTGTAGCTAGGGTATTCCTATCACCTGACTTCCTAAGTGCTCCCCTCACCTTATTGTGCCATAGACTGGGGCCTTACACAGGCCAGGGACATGGGTAAGGTTTAAAAGTGGGTGACCACTCTTCTGTCAAGCCAGCCGCCATAGCCAGCACTGATGCTGTCATCCTGATTCTGACAGAGACTTGCTTTAACCTGAGGCAAGAAACTAGGTACTTGTCCTTCATGTTGCACTTCCTGAAATCATGTCCTTCTGGGCCTTTCCATCTTCTACCTCTTTGCTTAAAAATGATACTTGGTTTCTCAGCAATATGAGTCAGCCTCTTCCTCTTTCAGGGCCTTTGGTCCAGAGGAAAAGCTTTCCCACAAGACATCTCCTTCCTTCAGTTACCTCTTTATAGCCTCCTTTCTCTACCTCAAGATTGGGCTTTGAAAACCAGGAATTCTATATGATTAATTTACATTCCAACTTGCCACATATTTCCCTTAAAATGTTAATAATCAATCCAGCCAATTCCTACCTATTCAGTTGCTTGAATAAGAGAACAGAAAAGAGAAATAAGTTTTACAGAAATATTTATTTTTGTGAATACATACAGGATAAAAATTAAGAAAATGTGATGTGATAATTTGGTATTTTAATCTGTATGAATTTTGTATTAATTTTAAACTTAAAAATATATAGAAAATGAAAGATCACATTGCCACTAAGGATTTTGAATACCAATTTCTCTCTGTCTATTGCAATATTCAGCAAAGTAAGTATTCTATTATTTTTCCAAAGCTTGACTGAAGTATTGTTTAGGGAATATGTATCTCGAAGAAGTAGAACAAAACTATAAGCACACTAGAAAATCATAGAAGACATTCTGGAAACTTAAAATTCAAAAAAGTTTTAGAAATTATAACAATATTCACAGGTTCAATATAGCCTTGAAAGAATGTGAATTTCAGAATGTTTGGGTCTCTTTTTCCAAATCCCAAAGTTTCAAAAGCACCAGGTATAAAGAGGATTGCCACCATCGTTATAAGCACCCTGGAGAATTCATCATCTGCTAGGAAGCATATAAAGTTCTCAATGTGCTAGTTTACTTATTCCTTCAAATAATTGTAAGAGACAGATACTCTGTGACTTTACTGGTAAACAATTTAAATCATTGTAATGTGCCCAGTCAGCCTGGTTTTTGCACCATGAGACTGGACAGCACCCTTTCCCCTAACCCGCTTTGCTCAACATTTCAACATCAAGACATATAGGAAGACAGTGTGCAATGTGTTAATTATTGAAACTGTCCTAACAATTTGATTTGAAACTCTATCATTGTTATTTATTTCTCAATAAAATTATGGGGGAGGAAGCCATATATTTGGAGACCTGGCAGGCCTAACCACATCCCCACCACATCATAGCCTGAGTTCTGACTCACAGCTATCCATCCTCACCTGGAAGACTGCTGCAGGGACCCAGTAGGTCTCTCCAAGCTCCCCAATTTCTGTAGCTCAGCTGAGCCCTAGCCATCCACACTTGCCTGGGGGAATGTGAGGGCACCTGGTAAGCCTTGCCCTGAACCCCTTGCCCTCACCAGAGGAGCTCAGCTGATCCCTGGCTACCAATCTTTACTTAGAAAGACTGCCAAGGGACCTGTGGGAGCCTTAGTGAGCCCTACCCTACCTATGCCAAGCCACCACTGAGAAAGCCTTGCACAACTTCAGCCTGCAACATTGAACTCTACACAGTGGGAGTTTTGGTGAGCCTACACTGCATTTACACTCTGCTGAGACTTGCTTACCTGAACTTCACTCCCCTACCATCACTGGAGACTCAGGGAAAATATTGGGGACTTCAAAATTACAAAAGAAAGGAACAAAAGGCAATCCCAGGCGTCTATCCCACCAAAAACAAGTCCAAGAGACAAGAAGAACTTGGAAGTTACACAACTGAAATTTCTGAGACAATAGCAACTAAAAAAGAAACACTCCATCAGGATATGGAAGAAATCAGGTCAAAAATAACCTCTGATGTAAAAAACGAAATAATAACAATCATGAAAGAATTACTCAGTACATCTAAGGAAGACATAGATTTAAAAAATGGAAGAGAATAGGAAAATGGTGGAAACATTGAATGGACAATATAAGAAAGAACAAGAATACATGAAACAGATTCAAACAGATATTCAAGACGTGAAGAATTCCACTGAAATCTGGAAAAGATGCTTGAGTGAAACAGAAGATAGAATTTCAGACCTTGAAAACAGATGGCAGCTACAGAACATTAAAGGAAAGATCTCTTAAAAATAGCAAGGCACCAGGAAATAACAATACAGCAGATGCAAGATGATGCAAAGAAAAATAATACAAGACAAATAGGTACCATTAAACCAATTGGAGTTAGCACAAATCACATAAAGAAACAGTAGCAAAAATAGTAGCAGAAAATTTCACAATCATGGAAAAAGAACCTGATATACAGATGGGGGAGGCATGTAGAACTCTAGCTAGCCAAAATCAAAATAAATCTTCACCCAGACATATAGTAATCAAAATCCTATAAATTGATCAAAAGAGCAGAATATTAAAAGCTGTTACAGAAAAAAAATAGATCATCCATAATGGAAAACCCATCAAAATCATGGTAGATTTCTCAACATAGACCATCAAGTCAAGAAGAGCTTGGAAAGGCCAGTGAAATAGCTCAGCAGATTAAGCACCTGCTTAGGCAAGTATAGGGACTGGAATTCAATACCCAGAGCCGCAAGTTGTGCCAGCCCTACCCCCAGACATGCTGAGTTGGCCACTGAGACCAGGCATGGTGGCACATGCCTGTAATCCCAGCACAGGGGAGGCTGAAAATAGGAGGATCACTATGAGTCTGAGCTTCATGGTGAATCCACTGAATACATAAAAATTGAAAAGCTTAGAATGAGATATTTCAGATCCTGAAAGAAAATAACTTCCAACCCAGATTGATGTACCCTATAAAACTATCTGTCAAATATAATAGAAAGACAAAATACTTCCACGACAAAGAGCAACTAAAGAAATTCATGACAACAAAACCAACCCTACAAAGAGTACTGATAGATATGTTAGAAAGAGACAAAGATGACCACAACAGAAAAAGAACCTCCAAGTAAACCAAGTAATTAAGCAAAGGGGAAAAGTAGGGAAAAAATATGACAAAGATAAACCAACACATATCAGTTATAATTATCAATGTAAATGGCTTCCATTCTCCAATCAAAAGAAGCAGATTGGAAGAGTGGGTCAAGAAACAGAATCCAATATTAAGGCTGTGGACAAGAAGCACATTTGAGTCATAAAGAAATTAATAGACTGAATGTCAAAGGATGGAAAACAATACTCCATGCAAATCAAGCATGATTAAAAGAGATAAATAAGGTCACTGAATACTTGTTAGGGGAAATGGCAGGGGTAAGAGAAGACAATTGTAAATATGTGTGCACCCAATGTAGGAGGACCCAGCTATAATAACACAAATTTTAACAGACATGAAAAATCTAATGATTAATCACATAATTGTACTGGGGGACTTTAGCAACCCACTGACACAAAGTATAGATCAACTGTGCAAAAAATAAGGAAAGAAATTAGCAGAAGTGAACCAAACTCATGAAGAAATGGACTTAGTAGACCTTTACAAAGTGTTCCACGCAACAGCGTCAGAATACACATTTTTCTCAGCTGCACATAGACGTTCTCCAAAATAGATAATATGCTAGCACATAGAACATGGTTAAGTAAATGGAAAGGAATCAAAATTATCCCATGCATATTATCTAGCCTTAGTGAAATGAAACTGGAAATTATTGGCAAAAGAAAGAGCAAAATCTCTATAAACATGTGGAAACTAAGTAATACCCTCTTGAATAATAAATGAGTCACAGATGAAATTAAGAACAAATGAAACAACATTTACAATCAAATGAAAATGTAGATACAACTTACTGGAGTCTGTGGGATTCAGTGAAAGCTGTCTTAAGAGGAAAAATTACATCAATAAATTCTCACATCAGAAAACAGAATGAGCCCAAGTAAACAATCTTATGCTGCACCTCAAGTTCCTAGAAAAATAAGATCAAGACCAGCCCAAAAGCCAAAGAAGGTAGGAAACTATAAAGATCGAAGCAGAAAAAAATAAAATGGAGAAAAAGAAAACAATACAAAGAATTAATGAGTAAAAGTATTGGTTCTTTGAAAGAAGAAATAAAATTGATAAGCCCCTAGCCAACCTTATCCAAAAAAGGGAAAAATTCGAATCCATGCAATGAGGAATGAAAAGGGTTAAATCGCCAAAGACCCTATAGAAATTCAGAAGACTATCAATACCTGTTTCCAAAATCCTTCCACTCACAGGATGGAAAATGCAGAAGAAATGAGCAGATCCCTAGACACATATGAACTACCAAAGCTAAATTAAGAAGACATAAAATTCTGAATAACCCAATATCAGTCAACTAAACTGAAAATGTAATTGAAGACCTACAAACAAAGAAACTCAGGTCCTCATGGATTCACATTTGAATTCTAAAAGAAATTTAGAGATAATATAAGACCAACTCTTCTTAAACTCTTCAAGGAAATTGGAAGAAAAGCAGTTCTCCCAAACTCATTCAGGGAGGCAAGTATTACTGTGCCACTAAAGCCAGTGAAGGACCCAACCAAAAAAAAGATAACTTCAGGCCAATCTCTGTAACGAACACTGATGTAAAAATCATAAATAAAATACTAGTAAACAGAATGCAGCAAATCATCAAGAACATTATACAACATGAGCAAGTGAGATTCATTCCAGGATTGCAGGGGTGGTATAACATACACAGTTCCATAATTGTAACACACGACAACAAAAGAACCAAAGACAACAATCACCTCAATAGATGCATAAAGCGTACCTCCCCACCCCTCCCACTGAGTAGGAATTTCTGCCGACTTCCAGGAACCCCCAGACCCAGTCCTAGCCCAGGTCCAGTGAGTGTGTGGAGAGCTTCCTG
>NW_004524590.1:17753591-17754510 GCF_000260255.1 Octodon degus
GCAGTGTATTATTTGTTGAAACTGTACTTTCGATTTGATTTGAAACTGTCCCATTGCTATATGTTTATCAATAAAACTTTGAAAAGAAAAAAAAAGTTACCATTAAATTTAAAATTAAAAAAACCAAGTCTAAAAAAAATAGATGCATAAAAAGCTTTGGACAAATTCCAACAGTCATTCATGATTTAAAAAAAAAACACTGCAGAAAATTGGAATAGATGGCCTTTTACCTCAATCTGATAAAAGCTGTCTACAACAAACCAATATCCAACATTATACTTAACAGAGAAACAGTGAGCCTTCACTTCAGAATCAAGAACAAGACAAGGATGCCCATTGTCAGGACTCTTGTTCAATATAGTTCTGGAAACATTAGCCAGAGCAATTATACAGGAGAAAGAAATATAACAAATAATCATTGAAAAGAAAGAAGCAAAATTATCATTATTTGCAGATGATATAATACTGTACATGGAAGACCAGAAATATTCCACTAAGAGACAGACTTGCAGATTTAATAATCAAATTCAGGAGCATAGCAGGATACAAAGTCAATACTCAAAAATCAATAGCATTTCTATACACAAACAATGAATGCACCTAGAAAGAGAAAAATTATGGAAACCATAATTTTTATAATAACAAATATAAAATATTTAAAAATTAATCTCACAGCCACCTTATCTTTGACAAAGGGGCCAAACATACTCACTGGAAGAAAGATAGCCTCTTTAACAAATGATGCTGAAAAACTGGCTCTCTATATGCCAAAAACAAAAACTTGACCCAGGCCTATCACCATGCACTAAACTAAAGTCAAAATGAATTAAAGATCTAAACATTAAAGGAGAGACACTAAATCTCCTGGAAGAGAAAGTAGGAGGAACTCTTGAAGACATAGGGGTAGGCAAAGAGTTCA
>NW_004524590.1:17756235-17757864 GCF_000260255.1 Octodon degus
GATTTCACTGACCTTATCAGACCCAAAAGCTACAACTCTTGTTGCATAGGTCCTGCTTTACCTTGGTCTTAACCATCCACAGAAAAGTATAAAAACCAAGTATAAGAAGTAAAGCTTTGGTGTTATGTTGAGCATTAGGGGACTCAGGTCAACAGTTTGTGACATTGCCAGTGAAGCAGAAGACCCAATACTATAATGGACTACTGAACTCTTTTAGAATATTTTGCTGAGTTTACACGGCTATAATATTTAAATGATGGAACTTAACACAAAAAGGGGATTCAAATGAATGTCCATTTTCCATCTGTGTATTCAAAGTGGTTAGGATAGATATATAGTTATATTCTCTTAATGAATAGAGGAATTTGTTCTAATGGTGTTTGTAAATAGGATATGAAGTCCGCATCTTGTACAGCAATTAACCACTAGGAAGAATGTATGCAATGTTTTAATTATTGAAACTGTCCTGCCAATTTGGTTTGAAACTATCTCATTGCTATTTGTTTCTCAATAAAATTCTAGAAATAAATACTAAAAAATAAAAATAATCTCACAAAGGAAGTCAAAGATTTATACAGCAAAAATTGTAGTACTCTAAAAAAGCAGAAGATTTCAAAAATGGAAAGATATTTCTTGCTTATGAATAGGAAGAAACAACATTGTAAAAATAGCCATACTCTCAAAATTGTTATACAGATTCAATGCGGTCCCAATGAAAATACCAATAGCATACTGAACTATAAAAAGCATTCCTCAAATTGATTTGAAACAAGAAAAGACTTAGAATAGTAAAAGTAACCCTGAGCAATAAAGGAAAAGTGGAACGCATCACAATCCCTTACTTGAAATTATACTACAAAGCTACTGCGATAAAATCAGCATGATATTGTAAAAAAAAAAAAAAAAGCCTGAGGATTAATGGAACAGATTTCAAGATGTGGACACAACTATATCTTTTTTTTGTTTTTTAACCAGGGATTGAACTCTGGACCCTGTGCCTTCCAGGCAAGTGCTTATTCTACTCAGCTATCTCCCCAGCCCTTGGACACAACTACAAAGACACTCAGCCACATTATCTTTGATAAAGGGGCCAAACATGGTAATTAGAAGAAAGATAGCCACTTTAATAAATCATGCTGGAAAAACTGACTGTCCACATGCCTAGGGCTGAAAATAGACCCATGCCTATTGCCATGTACAAAACTACAGTCAAAATGAATCAAATATTTTAAAACTAAAACACTAACTCTTCTGGAGAAGAAAATAGGTAGAAATCGTAAGGACTTAGGAGCAGGTAGAGAGTTCATGAACAAATACCAAACTGCCCAGGAAATGCTTCAAAGAATCAACAACTGAGAACTCATCTATATGAAAAGTTTCTGCATGTCAAAAGAAATCACCACAAAGTAAAAAGAAAACCCATGAAGTGGGAAAAAATTGTAGCAGACTGTCCTTCAGACAAAAGATTTCTATCTAGAACATATAAAGAATTTTTAAAAATCAGGCCTCTAAAATTGAAAGACCCCTGAGGGGATTTCACTGACCTTCTCACACCAAAAAGCTACAACTCTTATTGCACAGGTCCTGCTTTACCTTGGTCTTATCCATCCGGTAGAAAAGTATGAAGAC
>NW_004524590.1:17758149-17764784 GCF_000260255.1 Octodon degus
ACTAAGAAGAATATATGCAGTGTGTTATTTGTTGAAACTGTACTTCCGATTTGATTTGAAACTGTCTCATTGCTGTTTATCAATAAAATTTTGGAAAAAAATAAAGTAAAAAAAAAGAAAAGAAAATTGAAAGACCCAATCCAATAAAAGGCATCTGAGAGGAAAATGCACTTCACAAATTGAGAGCTACAAATGGCAAATAAATATATGAAAACTGTTCAACATCACTGGTCATTCAAGAGATGCAAACTAAAACAAATCTAAGATATCATCTTATGCCAGAAAGAATGGCTAGCATCAAGAAGTCAACCAATAACAAATGTTTGAGGGGTTGTGGGGGGAAAGGAACCTTTCTTCATTGTTGGTGGGAGTGTAGACTGGTACAACCACTATGGAAATCAGTATGGAGATTCCTCAAACTGCTAAGACTGGAGGTACCATTAAAGCCAGCTATTCTCCTCCTAGGTATTTTTCCTGAAGAAATGAAATCATCATACCACAGCAATATATGTGTATCTATGTTTATAGTAGTGCAACTTGTCATAGCTAAAACTTGCAAACAACCCAAATGCCCATCAATTGAGGAATGAATTTTTTTTTAAATGTGAGATTTTTACAAAAAGGAGTATTTACTCAGGTATAAAAAAGATAAATTTGAGGCTGTGGTAGATAAATAGGTATAACTAGAGATTGTATTGGTAAACGTAATAAATCAGACCTACATGTGCCCATATTGTCTCACTAGTGTGAGAACCTGAAAGAGTCAATAATTTGAAAGGTACAATAGGTACTGTGAAAGGGAAAGAATTTGTTCAATGGGAAGGAAAGACTGTGATGAGAAAAATGACAAAAGAAAGAAGGCAAAAAGATATATCTACATATATATGCAGGATAATTTAGAATTGTACTGCTGACCTTTGCTACTGTTTTGAAAGGAGCATTTAATGCTTAAAATGTTTTTCTTTTTATTCTTATGTTTTCTTTTTAATTTCTTGTAACTTTTGTTTTAGTTTTGGTTTTTGGTTTTTTTAACCAATTTTACATGTTTAGCTCTGGTAACCTAAACAATTAATTTGTAAATAGCATCATGCAATATAGTAAACATTGTTGAATTCCTATTACTTTGTTTAGTGAAATTTTGTACTATTTCTAATGCTGTTTTCTATTACTATTTGATATCCTTTTTAAAAAATAAAAAATTAATAATAAAGATACACATTTTCCCCTTTGCCACCAAACCTGACAGTCCTTGCCTGCCTCCAGCTGGAAATCTTTCTATTGTTTTCTAGTTGGGAGGCAGAAAGACAACTGAGAAAGAGAAAACTAAGGGGAGAATTTTTTGGGGGAGGTGCTGGCTCAGGATGCCTTAAGTGCAGGTATGGTAAGGGATGATGATCTGACTAAGGGGAGAGAGATGATAACAGAGTAAAAAAGATACCTGGTAGCTGGCCCACAACTGGGATGAAGGCATTATTTGTCAGAGAGTGAAGCCCAGTCACTGGAGGAAGTCATGTGATAAGAGCTTTTCTGCCCATGAGCATAAGAAAATTGTGAGCAGCCTCCAGAGAAGTGTTTCTCAGTCTGCACACAGAACTCCACCCTTCTCTACCCCTTGGAAGTCACTGATTTGGGAAAGCAGGGAAAGAGTATCTTTAGCATGATCATGCTCATTAGTGTCTGCACTGGGCAGCATCAGAAGCATCGTTAGGACAGCCAGGGGAGAACACTGATCAGTAGGCTTCCTAGCATAGAAGACAAAGAGCTCATGTCACAGTCTTCCAGGTCAATCATTTTATAGACACACTGGAGGACACTTCTGGTCAATGGTACAAAAGAAACACTTAAATGCTTCAAAAAATAAAATCAAATTTGAACATGGGGTTGGCATGGCTCCTCTGTGAATGGGAAACATGCTGCTTGGATGTGTTACTGTTCTTTTCTTCAGTTCTAAGCTCCACACTTTAAAAGAAGATATTGAAAACCAGACTGTTGCCAAGGAGAGGTGTAAGAACAGGCAAAGTCACTCTAGATCTTCCACCTAAAAGAGGACACAGAGTAATTCTGTAAAACCTTAAGGACTCCTAGGTAGAAGATGAGTTGAAATTTCTCATCAACACTAGAGATCTGGGTGCTGTGGTAGAGACCACAGGGAGATGGTTTTACATACGGGATAAGGAAAACATAGAGATCATTGCAATCATTCAACTGAAGAAGAAACTCTTCACCTCAGTGTTGGAACCACAAAAATCTTATTTTCTGATTGTGAAGCCATGGACAGGATTCACACACCTCCTGGGAGATCAGGTTAGATGACTCCTAATGCTGAGGTTTAAAGTTCCAATACATCAGAAACATTCTTCCTAATTATTCAGGATTCTGATGCAGGTTTTTGTGTTTTTCTACCTTTGCCAATCACTGATTCCTTTCAAAACTACCACAAAAATTAGGGATAATGAATAGGGTGTTATAAAAAAAAAAGCACTGAAATAGGAAAACAATAGTGGATCTGCTATAGAATTTTCTGCAATGTAATGATTCAAACTTGAAAAAGTTCACTGGCATCTCTCAGCATCATTTTTTTAACCAGAAAGATATTGTTGTTTAAGAAGATAACCTCATTGGCAATAAATCAAACAATGCCATTGATTTTCATCAAAAGTCAGAACTGGCCTTTGACATTTGGGACACAAGTTCTGTGCTCTCAATTGCCTTTTCTCAGAGGCATTTGCATACTTTACATCTTGCTTCTCGGATCTTGTAACCATAACTTCCAGTTCTCCCCTATAAAAGAAGAAAGAAATCTAGGAGGAGACTATATAGACAAAAACACTAGAATCTTTCATGTGGTCAGCCTTACAGGTGAGTTAAAAATTTTGAAACAACATCTCTGAAGCCATGATTGAGATTAAAAACTCCATGGCACCTAATATAGGGTTTTAAAGGAAGACCAAAAAAATCTTCCAGGCATAGCTCTAAGAAGCAGATGCCTTAAACTTGTGTAAATGTTGAACCCAGAGGTTTTTCCCTCCTGCCCAAAGGGACCCCGTTACAAATTGAAGAATGATTGAAAGGAACATCATTGCGTGTTGCCTTCAAATAAATGCAGCTGCAGGAGACTGCCTATGAAATGTGATTTTCTTCCCTGTTTGGGCAAAGCTGCTATCACCTAAGATATCACTTGCATGAAATATATTCGCTCTTAAAACAATAATCATTATTAGACACCTGCTTCCTTCCCATTCAAATCCTGTAATATGCTGAGACCTGTTAGCTGGTGAAATGAGATCTATTAAACTGGTGAACAGCTGTGGAGGCCTAGGTGTAAAGTGAAGGACAGGGTCGCCATTCGGAAGGTAACCAGAAGGCAGGCAGATCTAATGCAAGGTCAAACTCATGACAGAGGAAAAGCAAGAACTTGAATCAGAAGGCTGAAATGACTTTGTGCATCAAGTGCACCCTTTTCTGGCTGTGTGACCATGGAAAGTATTACAATATTTCTAGAACCTCTTTTCTCCTCCATAAAGAAACATTTTGTGAGGGTTAAAGTCCCACATACTGGTTAAGGATTAACCAAATTCATCCATGGGAAGTGGCTAGTGATTACTGTATGGAATAATGATTACTGTCAGTATCTGATATTTTTGATGCCTGGGCTACTTTGTATTGCCAAAAGTTATGTAAGAGATCACATTTTTAATTTGAATAATTTAAAAAGTGCTCTTGCCTCCTTCTATAAGTAGAAAAATGGCAATAAGTAAAATGACACATTGTAGAAACAACCACTGTGAATCAAAGATGTTCTGTGTAATAGAATATGAACATGAGAATGTTAAAATAGATACAAGTCCTCCTGAAGGACATCTTCATTTATGTATTTATGTGGATGTTCTTGGGGCAAGAGGAAATTTCCCTTCCTCTTCTAAGTGTTCACGGGAATAAACTGGGAAAGACTGATTAAATGGAGGAAAAAAGCATGCACAATTCCTAATGTGCAAAAAAAGGATGAAAAAAATCATAGAAATGATTACTCTATGATTTCCAAACCTACATCCTCAGTTTCTACAAGGCGATGTGGGATCAAGAAAAACAGACTTTTGGAGAGACCTCGCGCAGCGCTGTAAGAGGAGCTCTGCGAGCTCAGAGAACAGAGCGTGGCCCTGGCGAGAGCATCTGTTTGGCCCACAGAATAAACACAATCTGTCATTTGGGACCTGTGTAGAGATATAGGACCAAAGCAAAGGAGAGAGGAATGTGACAAAAGTCTACCCAGGTGGTTAGCAGACCTCAGTCTTTAGTCTTATATTATCAATGTATCAAGTGCAAGTTCGGGGGAGGAACCAGAAGTAATTCCTTCTTCTCTGACAAGTCCAAACTACAGACAGATAATGAAATACTGCAAAAAGTCTCCTCCTGAGCTGGGAGGAATATAAATCAGGGCATTTCATAGGGACCTTGATTGTTTCCCATTTGTGTATTTGGCATAGGGTCCCACTATGCAACTTGGACTTATGGTGATCCTCCTGTATCAGCCTCCTCAGCACTGGCATTACAAGCATGCCCACCATGCCCAGTTTTGACATGCAGTACCAGGGACCAAATCCAGATCCTTGAGCTTGCCTAGGCAGGCATATTCTGTGGCTCCATAATCTCCTTGACCAGAAAATTTGGGATACAACTGAGTTACAGGATGTTACAGTACAAGTTCTCCTATGTCCTCAGTCCTTGATGACCCTGAGTGGCTAGGGCAAAAATGTGGGCTGTCCTTGCAGCCTTTCTTTTTACTAATTTTTGATCTGTAAACTTAGGTTGTTAACACTCGAAAAGAGAAGCTTACTGATATTATTACCCTATAATCTAGGCAGTTGGACTTAACCTCACTATCTGTCTGACTATCCAACATCTTAGACATAACATGGAACAGGTATTTTCTATCAAGTATTGATATGTTAAACTTTAAATCCATTCAGAATGTGAAGAAAAAAACAAAAATAAGAGTAAACAATTACATATTTTTACACAGAAATTTAGAAATCTAACCATATACAGTATTATAGCATGACAGTTCTATGACATTTTTTCTTGTCTCTTGTTTTCATTTATTACTTTTTTTAATGAACATTTACTTGAGATACAGTATAGCAGTATTTGTGTAAATATCATATAGTCTTCCTGTGTAAGAACTCAAAAGAAGAAATAAAAATAGAAAGGTACAACACAATTAAAAGGAAAGCAAGAACTTAAAGATTAAATAACAAAGAGGGCAAGGAGAAAAGCTAGGAAACATGACAGGGGAAAAACTATACATTTATATGCACAAGATGGTTAAGCAATGCTTCTGAGAATCTTCAGCAGGTTTTTGAAACTAGTAGTTAATTGGTAGGATTCTCACCATGACTAACTATATATGCTCATACCTGTGAACTAAGCAACTGCACTGAAGATAGCAATGTGTAATACTAGGGCCGTGCTTGGAATGCCTGTCATTCTGGACTTCTAAATAGGTAGGCATAGACCACTGAGCCATCTCCCTGGCCCAAGGGACCTTGATTTTTTAGGTAAATTCTAAGTGCTCACAGCAAATTACAATACCTTTTGTGGATCTAGTTTTCTGAGTCTGTGACACTTACCCTTGATTGGCTTTGGGGAATTCCCAGAGGATTAGTACAGTGCATTTCTAGGTGTGTCTGGGTGGGTCACTGATATGTAGCCTCATGTATTTTATTTGTTCTGTATCTGGCCTCTCCACCTTTCCTCTCTTATATTGCTCCCTGCTGTTTCTGAGCCACCGTGCACTAAGCAGATTCCTGCACCACACCTTCCACACCTGTAATCTCAGCACTGGGGAGGCTGAAAACAGGAGGATCACTACAAGTCTGAGCTGCATAGTGAGACCCTGTACCAAATACATAAAAAAAGAGATGAAAGGTGGGAGAACAAAGGAGGTAAAGGGGATGAAAAAAAAAAAGAATTGGAAAAAAATGGAAATAAAGCTTTTAGAAATGGGAAGAAGACCAAGAGTTGGAAGGAGCTGGGAGGAATGGGAGAGTTAGGGCATGAAGATGATCAATAAGATATGATGTATACATGCACCAACTGGCACAGTAAATGTAATCATAATATGCTGCAAACATGGACACATACACTCACACATGCATATTGCCTACATAGAAGGAGTTGCTCAAAGATAGATTAGTCAAAGGGAAAGACTGTACAACTATCTGCTCTCTTCATGCTCCTCCTCTTGTGTGGTGCATAAAAGGCCCACTGCATCAGCTGGAAATATTTACACAAATTGCACTTGCCAAGCACTCCATGCCCAGCATTGTGGCTCATACCTGTACTCCCAGCTCCTTGTGAGCCTGAGGAAATAAAATCAAAACTTCAAGCCCAGCCTGGGCAGTTTATTGATTTAATAAGATCTTGTCCTGAAATATAAAGTAATAATAATTAATAATAATGAAAAGGACTGGAGATGTAGCTTTGTGCTTAATGCTCTGGGTTTTCTCCCTTAGTACCACAAAAACAAAATCAACCAAACAGAAATCTTAATAATGGCACTGTTAATATACTTGCCAATTTTTTTTAATTTATTTATTTATTTATTTGAGAGAGAGAGAGAGAGAGAGAGAGAGAGA
>NW_004524590.1:17764884-17765948 GCF_000260255.1 Octodon degus
CCAGCTCAGCCCATCAGGGGGCGGGCTGGCTGGCATGTGGTGCTGGGGGATTGAACTGCGGTCCCTGATGCTTTTGCTAAGCTTGTTCTAAGTAGGTGCTTTAGACCACTGAGCCATCTCTCCAGCCCTACTTGCCAATTTTAAGGTGCTAATTTTTAAGTATTTTAATCATTTTAAGTTATCAAATTGTTTTTATGCAATTTTGGTTTCTTACACTACTTCATTCCATTAAATTATGACTTTTAATAATTTATAAACTAAAATTAACATTTTTCATTCCTTAGATTCTTATATTTTATTTCATATTTTAAGCTATATTTATACACTTTCATGTATGAAATTGATTATAGATTTGTTTTTTTAAGCAGTATGTTTTTTAAAGTCTGAACATTTGTATATCACATAGTGCTAGCCATATTTAAGGATTACATGAAATAAAGACTGCAATGTCAAAAAAGAAAGACTGAAATGTCAGTGCTACTATTTTGCATAGACATTACAATTACTATTATTATTATTACTGTTTAATTTTATATGACTGTCACTATGAAAATATGAGAGAATGATAATAAGCAAGACCCTTCAACAGTTTTGGATTTTAATATATGGCCAGAACTTTCTGTCCTTCCTCACACTTCCAAACATGTATGGTTACATAAATTACTGTCAAATTGGGAGTAAAGACATTTATTAAAGAAATTATTCCATCAGTTTACAAATTATACCCTGGGCACCATGTCCATCTCAGGGTCCTACGTTCCATATTGGAAACTTTCCTTGTTCAGTATCCTGAGGGGAGTTGAAAAATGTTAGATGCATTCTGTTCATCTTTGCTGTTTTCTTTTTCTTTGTTTCTTTTTTTCCTTGTCTCTTGTTTTCATTTATTATCCTTTTTTTAAAACAAGCATTTACTTGAGAGACAGTATGGAAGTAATTGGTATGACATGTTCTTTGTTTCAAGTTGTGGGTTGCCTCAGTTGCTTTCTCTCATTGCTGTGACAAAATACTCAACAGTCAAAATGAATGAAGGGAGACCCAGTCCTGGCCCAGGTCCAGTGAGTGTG
>NW_004524590.1:17773898-17785927 GCF_000260255.1 Octodon degus
ATCAATAAAACTTTGAAAAGAAAAAAAAAATGAATGAAGGAAAGGTTTATATAGCTCACAGTTAGTGAAGGTTTCAGTCCATACTCAGCTGGCTCCAAGGCAGAGTGGCAAATGGCACAGGGCAGCAGCTTATGGCAGTGGAAGGCAGAAAAATAGCAAGGGCAAAGGGAGGAGCAGCAGCAACAATGGCAACAGAGAGCAAATATGTCTCCCTTATGTTGCACTCAGGCTATCCGCCCCATGCTAGGTGCAGTATTCACACCCATAATCCCAGCAGCACTCACACCCATAATCCCACCACTGGATCAGGAATTAATCACAAATTCTAGAAATCCACCCCACAACTGCACAAGGCTTTTAGGAGACAACTAGACACAAACCATAACATGGGTTGCTGCTAGCATTGGAACAGTTAAGAAATCTTTTCTAATTTATTTTATTAGTATATTATAGTTATTGATAGTGATCACATCCACTATAGGGAATTTGTACATGTACATGGCATATCTGGGTTCCTTTCTCTTCTTTCCTGATTCTCTGCCCTATTTGCAACCCCTCTTCCCCTCCTTATTTACAAAAGTTTTATTTTCCTTTTTTTCCTACATTGCTCTTTCTTATCTTATCTCTTCCTTCCTCTCTCCCTCCTCCCTCCCTTATTACCATTCGCTTTTGAACATTTTCTTTCTATTTCCCAATATCTATTATACATTCTGATCCTTAGTTATGCTTTTAGTTTCTCACATCAGAGAAACAATATGAGTTTTGTTGTTGTTGCTGTTGCTCTTGCTGCTGCTGCTGCAGGTTGTCCTTGAACTCACTGTGTAGCACAAGCTGGCCTTGAACTCACTCACAGTGATCCTGCTGCCTAAATTTCCCAGGTGCTGGGATTACAGGCATGGACCACCACACCTGGATAACAAATTTTGTATTTAAACATGTGTGATAATTTATTTCACTTAAGATTATGGTCTCATGGTGCATCCACTTAACCAGAAATGTCTCAAACTTTTTGACAGAGTATTACTTTTGAAGAGCTATGCATCCTTATATCTAGTAATCTGAGCAACAAATTTGAAGATAACTATGCAATATGTTAGTGATTGTTAATCTCCTATTTTCTTATTTTGAAATTCTGTATTTTTTAATTTTTTATTCTCTTTAAAATACAAATTTTTAAAAATCTTTATCTATTCATTAGCTGATGGGCATTTTGCATGTTGAACATTTTGGATGATTTGCTTTACTATTACAAACTGTGCTGCTATAAGCACAAGTGTGCATATGTTGCTGTGGTCTAATGCTTTTAATTCCTTTGGGATGATACCAAGAAGGGGAATAGCTGAGTCAAATGGAATCTTAAGCTTTAATTTTTGAGGAATCTCCACACTGATATATATCAAGGGATGTTAATACTCAGGAGATCTTGAGTAAGCTTATAGAAAAGAAATATCAGGATAATCAATGGAGAGAGAGACAGAAAAGGGAAAAGAGATTTTAAATGGCCCTGAAATTTCTCCAGCATTTAGATTTGGATTTTTTTTTCCCAGAGCAACTTGTGTTATGGAACAAAATAGTGTCTTTGCTTATGATGAAAACATCAGGAAAAAAAAAACATGAATAGTGTGGAAGGAAAGCAGGAACAGGGAAAACACACTTCACCCATGTAATGTTATTATATTTTAAAAAAGACTTCTGGATTAAGAACAAATATAATAAATTAAAGAACCTCAAAACCATTTCTATTTCTTCTTAGCAATACCAAAAATTTTGACAAGAGCCACAAAGTGATTCCAGGTCATTTACCAAATAGAGTTGGATATTTTGCTTTACTTGATAGAAAATAATGATTTTGAATAAGTACATCAATAGTAGATATTATTGCTTTAGAGCATTTACTTTCTTTAACAGTTTAAACATTAATTTCATGAGCATTATGCATCTACATTATTCATTAATGGACTCGTTAACACAATACTTGTTATTTAGTAACAAAAATGTGCACATCTGATTATCATCAATTGTCAACTTCATCGGGTCCAAATTCATACAGTCAGTACCAGAAACACCTTTTGTTGAATGTGGTATTATGTAGGCAGCTGGTCTTGAAGCTTACAGTCAACCTTGAGAAATAGACAATAACAAATTAAAGATGAACCATATAGTTTGTGATATGGCAAAGCAAAAATTTAGGAGCAAAGAAAATATAAGAAAGAAAGGAAAGATCTATCAGGAGTAGAAGTATTGTGGGAAGTTCTTTATTTTTAGCCAAATAGTTGGGAAAGGGAGATCTCACCCCTAGACAACAGGTAACTGAGCAAGATGCAGCAGAGTTATATGAAGAGTATACAGTGGAAAACAACAGCAGCAAGTACAGAGGCTCAGGGGTAGCAGGCTGGATTTGTGGCTTAGGAAGAGTGTGGTGGATGTTGGCATTCACCACACAGGATAATCATTCAGTCTCCATAGGTCAGGAATTCAAGATGTGCCTCAGCTACAGACAACAGCCTATGCCTGGTCATACTCTGCTCAGGACAGCGCTTATCATTGGCTGATGCGCAGGTGCAAAAGAATAGCCAGCGGGCCCTGATGGAGGACAGCTCTTGGTCCTATCAGCCTCTGGGCATCTTGTAAGGTTGCCTGCAGCTTCACTGGGCTGACCTGACATGACACTTCATCTTGCTTTCTTCCCATCCTCTCTTGGTCACTTTCTTCCACAGACATTGATCTGTATTAAATTTCCAGCACAGCAATCTCTCTTTCAATATCTGTTTCTTGAAAACCTGACCTGCCAGAGTGAACAGCTGGTCAAGCAGTTGAACGGGAGCTCAGAAGGTGATATGGGGTCTTGTCCTTGACTCTAACTCTAACTGAGGGCTCAAAGAGGTGCCTGGTCTGATTGACATTTACAAGGACTCTATTAGCTGCTGACCAGAGAATGAGATAGAGGGGGAGAAGGGTCTCCAAGGGGATGAGTCAGGACCCACAGGAAAAAGAGACGATGCCCTGGATCATGCAGCTAGGATGGAGGAGGGGTAGTAATGGGTGGTAGGACTCTGGATATATTTGAAAGGAAGAGTCTGAAGGACTAGCTGATGATCTTGATGTGGGTAGGAAAGATGACAAAGGTCAATCATGACTCCCAAGTTTTGCATAGAAAACTTGCAGAGTTTCCCATTAGAGAAATCAAAGAATGAGTTTCATGGAAAAAAACTAGAATTCAGCTTTGGACTTGTGACAACTAAGAAGAATTTGCACACCCAAAGTGTGGATGGCAAGAACACAGAAGCCTCAGTCTAGACTAGGGCAAGAGCTCCAAGACAAAGAAATAGATATAGGAGTCATCACAGTATGAGTGGTGTGGAAAGCTATGAACTGGAGGGAAGAGTAAGCATAGAAAGAGGGAAAAGGACATTCCAGGGCTGAAAACTGGTACCTTTGTTTCATTTCACAATCCCTTGAGATGCCAGCAGGCCTCTCATCACTGTGACAACTATACCTGGTGATAAACAAAGGAGTTAGCAGAAGACACAGGTGGGTTAGGTACTGCTCTGTGATTAATTCTCAGTTCTAAGACACTTGTGCTCAGAAGCTTCATATAATCTGTCCTAAGCTGTTGACATGAAAAGAAATAGTTACACAGAACCAGTCTTTATTAGATATCTTCATCTTCCTGATGTTCATCATCAATAGATTGACCAGATGGCCAAGGCATATAATCAAATATGTTAGTTAATTGCAGCAAGGAGGAAGACAGGAAAGGTAGAATTGTAGCTCACCCTCATATTTACTAAACAAGGTAATTTGGGGTTACAACAGCTATAACCTAATACCGAGAAGTATAATAAATCAATACAGTTTTGATACTGGACTGGAAACAACTTTCCCTAAAACACCATGCCCAGCATATGCTCCTACTCATAACTAAAATACATTTTGTCAATCAAGTCAAAATTTAATTTTTCATTTCCTTTCCTTCCCTTACCCCTACCCCCTCCCTAGCTCCCTTTACCAATTGAGCATTTTCTTCCTGTTTCACAATATTTAGTGTACATTTTAGATGAGAATAGAAGGAGAAAATGGAATCAAAGCCTTTGTAAATAAGGAGGATACAGGAAGGGGAAAAAGAGGAATTAAGATATACCACGTACAGGTATAAATGTCTTATGATAAACGTGATCATTGTATATTTAAAATGCATCAATAAACTTAATTAACAAAAAAAAAAGTTAATACTTACTGTCTCTTGGAAAACTGAAGTTGTAGGTTACCAGAAAATGACATGAATCCTACTTTCAACGAATAAGCAGTGAATGATGACAAAAGTGATCATAGAGCTCTGAGGGTCCATTCTAATTAAGACAGCAAGGCATGAATCCAAACACACACAAACATTTTTGGAGGATTTTTTGTTTCTGTTTTGGTAGCCCCAATCAAACTCAGAATGTCACAATTGACACATACATTTTTAGGAATCTTCTTCTTTCTTTTTTATTCCTACATTAGAAAGACATGGAAAAGCTTGCAAGCACAGTAAAAGAGTTTCTGTAGTTTGGTGCTCCACAAACTCAAAGTACAAATGGTTTATGTAGCATCTCAATGTGTGCTGTTTCTATAGGATTTAGAGCAAGATCTAGATTTCTACCTCTTTAAAAAGTCCCATGTTGCTCACAAACCCCAGTACTAACACCTTAGTTAACATGCTCTGAGAAAGGTGTGAGTGGAACACATGGCAGTAAATAAAAAAGAGAGAGAAAAAAGCTCATGCACTTTCATCTTGCTTGAAAATTTAAACAAGGATGCAAAGACCTTTGACTATAAGCAGGAATGTTTTTTTAGGTGAAAATGCCTCTTCCAACCAGGGAACATCAAAGTGAAAAACCACACAGTTTAAAGAAAGAAAATGGTTGAAAGCCATAGACCTTTTTGAAATTATGCCCAGTGATACCAAGTTCTTTATAGGTTTTTAAATTTTATAAACTAATTTAATTGGTACTTCCTACTCAAAGATAGTATTTGTCTAGTTTTACCAGCTTGCTTCGAGATCTTTGTGCTTTTTTTAAAGAAAAATTAAGTAAGAACTGACTTTTGTATTTCCCTTCACACAATTGTCTAAATGATTTGTAATCGTGAATGCACTTTACAATCTGGAGATCTCGGAAAGCACTGTTTTCTGGTTCTAACTCTAAAGGATGTAATTTCATTCAGCGAAGATAAGTTCTGAGTCTCTGTAAATTCTAAACATCCCCAGATGATTCTAATGGCAGCTCGAGGTGAGGATTGATGGATTTAACCAGGCCTCAGAGAACTCCTGGGCTCTGTGCAACTCTGACCCAGAAACCCCATCCACACAGGGGCAGAGTTTCCAGTCAGAAATGACTTCTGGGACTCACCTTGCGAACCCAGACTTATAAAGTTATAACAAACATCATAAAGGATTAACCAAATCCTTTGATCTCAAAAACTTCTGAAACCTAGTCATTTCTCTTTCTCTTTTCCACTTTTCCAAATCAAACACTTCATATAGATTATCTTTAAGGAGGTTTCAAAAGACTCCCAGTGAAATTGAAGTGTTGGTAGGTCCCAGCTGATGTCAGAATGAAACTGATAGAAAGAACTATTCTTTAAATAGTTGAAGTGTCAGAATTACCTACTGATTCTACAGTGCCTTAAATTATACAAGAAGAAGGCAAGAAGAAAGGATGGAGGAAGGGAGGGAGGAAGGAAGGAAGGAGGAAAGGAAGGAAGGAAGGAAGGAAGGAAGGAAGGAAGGAAGGAAGGAAGGAAGGAAGGAATGATCTTACTTTTCTCATTGCTGAGATAAAATACCCAACACAGAGAGTAAAAGAAAAAGATTTATTTAACTCACAAATTGTGGAGGTTTCAGTTCACAATGGGCTGAGTGGGAGACAGGGTGACACATGGAAGAGGGGCAAACGTTCATGGCAGAGCAAACAGCAAAAGCAACAAAAGAAAATTAAACAGTGTCTTCCTGCTCCTTTTAGCTTACCCAGACTGCTAGGATTAGGGGAATGCCAAATCAATCAGTGAGCTCATTAGTAACCCCACAACTTTAACCCCAGCATCACACACTCTAGATTTATCCACCTCTGAAAATACCCTATGACCACATGAGACTTTGTGGGACCTCTAGACACAAACAATAACAGGAGGAAACACTAACCTTCTTTGATGTAATATTCTATTTTTTCTTTGAGTCAATTTTGAGCAGAAATCATATAAAAGTTGTTCTTAGGGGTGCCAATGTCTAAATCTGAATCTAAAGGACAAACAATAATATGAAATATTTTTCCTTTTTTCAGACTTCACAGACCTCACAGGGCAGGCACCATGAAGACAGGACACAAGGAGAGCCCTAAGGAGGAAGGTTAGCTCCAGTTTTGAGAGTTAATAGCAAGGCCAAGGCAATCTAATAAGATCCCCATGTAAGTTGACTCATTTCCCCTGTTCTTTCACCACTGATAGCACTCCTACATCCAACCAGTTGGATTACAATTTTTTTTCTCCTGAACAGCATATGAACTTAACAAAACTGAATAAATCTTCAGGATAAATCTACCCTACTAACTTGGAAAATCAATTATTTGTTTTACTCATGTTTTTATTGCTGGGACAAAATATCCCACACCTATGAGCTAAGCAAGGAGAGATTTATTTTGTCTCACAATTCATAGAGGTTTCCGTGTGCCATCCACTGAAACCAAAGCAGGACAGCATGGCCAAAGGGCACAGAGGAAGAAAAGTGAATCTGTGACATGAAAGCAAGGAATTAGAAAAAGTGACATAGCAAGGAGTGGGTGGCTACAGCTGGCTAGGTTAGCATGACTTCAACCACAAGCTTGGTAGTTGACTAGCTTTTGCCTGAGAAGCTAGTTCTACATGACCCTTGCATTCTCCATTGCTAGTACATTTGCTCTCTAAAGCTGTTATATTGGACAGCTTCCCAATTGCTGGACACAATACCCATCACCTACAATTTAAAGGAGGAGAGGTCTAATTTGCCTTACAATTTCAGGTGACTCTGTACATGGTTAGCTGTGTCCAACACAGAAGCATTGTAGCAGAAGGGCATAGAGGAGAAAAACTGCTTAGTTCAATGCAGGTGGGTAGCAAAGCAGGAAGAATGCAACAGGAATGGGTTCATAACCAGGAAGAGTGCAACAGGAATGGGTTCATGACCAGGAAGAGTGCACAGGTCTCCAGGACTCCCCCAGACACCCCCAGGAATGTGAGTTACTAATCAACCATGCTTCTTAATCCAATGAAGTTGAAAGATCAGAATTAACAGTTAAAATCCACCCTTTCTCAACACCCAAATCTATCCTTAAACTATATTTACCTTCCAATAAAGTCAGTAGGAAGTTCATAATTGTGGTTAGCAATACAAATGTCCCTTGTGCATAACTGACAGCACAATAATCCCGCTGCCAAAGTCTCAGGAGTTGAAGAATTTTTCCAAAAACCCAAGTCTCTTCTAAAAACCCAAGGCAAACTCTTAGTTTTGAACTTCTGTAAAAAAAAATGTGTAAGTTACAAAATGCCAAGGATACAGTGGAACAAGGCAAAGATTCCCATTTCAAGAAAGAATAGGGAGATGAAAAGAATTGAACCAAAGCAAACCCAAAACCCAGCAGGGCAAACATGAAGTCCTGTGGCATTATGTCCAGCATCTGAGATACTCAGTGGTAAAATGTGAGCTCCCAAAAGCTTAGTGAAACCCACTCCTCTGACCGCCCATTTGTAGCCCACATGGCCTCTCGTGGGATGGCTCCACTCACGGTCTACAGCCTTCCTCGGCAGACTCCACATTCCTAGTCTCTGACTTCCTGGAGTCTCCACTGTATCTCTGACTTCATCTCCATAGCTTCATCCACTGCTTTCTCATGGGCTGCTTATTTGTTTTCCAGGCCTTTCTTTGCCACCTGAGTGGAAGTCACCCTTACTTAACTCTTACATTATGTGTGCCAGTAGAGCTAACAACATATGAAAAATGCCAGATTTACTGTCAGCAGAAGTAGTAGCCAGGCCCACTTGGTCCATGCCTGCAGTGACCTCTGGGTCCCTAGATTGAGTATAGTGAAATGAATCCAAGGGACCAATTCCCTAAGAGGTCTTTCTTGAGCATGGATAACAAGGAATTTTTTCAAATAAAAATTCAAAACACTTATACTCTTTGCCTCAATGGGTATGATCTGGCTAATACCTGAGATATTTTCCTTCTTTTGTGGAACCACAAGCATATTGGACTATTTGTTAAAGAAGACCTTATGCAAAAATTGCATCAGAATATGTCAACTGCTTATTAAAGAAGGGGAACAGAGAGATCATGTACACAACTGGGAAATAAGTTGGACTTCATTTTTTTAAGTTCAGTTTATTTTTCTTTCTTTCCTAAGACAGGATCTCACTATATTGCCCAGGCTTTCTCAGGCTCTTGAGAACTAATGATCTATCCACATCTACATCTGGAATGCTACAACTACAAATGTGTATCACTATGCTAGGCTCAGCTTAATGTTTTGAATTAATTACCCAGGACAAAATACAAAGCCATTCCACAGAAAAACATGATGAACAGGATGATATTCAATCAGCCAGATTTTAAATATTGCCTTCTCTGAAATGTCCTCTTTGTCAAAAACTTTCAGAGATGCAGTCCTAGCCCAGGCCCGGTGAGTGTGTGGGAGAGCTTCTGGCTACCCCGCGTGGGCCAGACCTATTGGTTCCAGCCCAGGTGCAGCGTGGGTGAGACCCTCTTCCACCCCCTTGGGATACCCCCCACCATTCCACAGTACCTTCTCTAACCCACCTGCTGAGTAGGAATTTCTCCCGTGTTCTCAAAACCCCAGACCCAGTCCTAGGCCAGGCCCAGTGAGTGTGTGGGAGAGTTTCTGGATACCCTACGCCTGCAGGACCTATTGGTCCCAGCCCAGGTGCAGCGTGGGTGACACCCTCTTTCACCCTCTTGGGAGGCCACCCATCACTCCGTAAATACCGCCCCACACCCTGCCCACAGAGTAGGAATTTCTATTGCATTCTGGGAAGCCCCAGATCCAGTCCTAGTCCAGGCCCGGTGATTGCGTGGGAGAGCGGCCTCTACCTCTACTCCACCTTGTCCCCTCCAGACTCAGCTCAGGCCTGGCATGCAGGCCTGGGGTATAACCCTGCAGCTGCAATCCTTGAACAGAGTGTAAGGGACAGAACCACCCAGCTAGTCCAGGACCAGAACATCTTCCCAGAGGGGCACAACATGTTCACCCCCAAGGGCTGCAACAGAAAGGAACTGAGCACAGCATCCAGACCCAAGCACGGAACAGCTGGATAAATCCAAACTTTGTATACCTACACCTGAACTTCAGTAGGTGCTAAGGCTAGAACTACAAAAAAGGTCAGAAGTCAGTGCTACACAAAATGACAGTGAAAAGAAACAAAATGCAATCTCAGAACCCAAGCCCACCCATAACAAGTGCAGAGGACACTAACACAGAACAAATTGGGAATCACACAGCTGAAAGCAATGAATCCACAGCTTCTGAAATAAAGAAACAGCTGCAGAAAGGTATAGAGGAACTCAGATTGCAAATGAAAAAAGAAATCCCGAATTAATAACATCTGTACTAAAGAATCAAATGCAGAAACATATGGAGGAAACACAATGACCAAACCAGAACAAGTGCAGAGGACACCAGCTCAGTTCAAATGTATGAATTAATAGCATTGATAGTAAATAAGCAACAGCACAAAATCATAGAGGGACACAGAGTAGAATTCTTTTCTACTAGCTCAGCTCAAATGTATGAATTAATAGCTTCTATATTAAATAATCAACAGCAGAAGGTTATAGAGGAACTCAGAGAGGAATTCCTTTCTGAGATAAAAAAAGAATTATCAGAATTTATAGCATCAGAAGTAAACAATCAACTACAGAAACATAGGGAGGAAACCCAATCTGAAAAAAAAAACTGCAGTAAAAGAATTTATAACTGCTTCTAAAAAAGACATTGTTTAAAAAAAATACAGAGGAGATTTAAAAAAAATGACGGATTCCTTGAATGAGCAACACAGGAAAGAAATAGATCGCATGAAGCAGACTCAAAGAGATATAGAGGAAATTAAAAACTCAATCACAAGCTTGTGAAACCATTTAAGTGAAAGTGAAGACACAGTTTCAGATCTTGAAGATGCTGGTGCAGCTAGTGAAAAGATAAGAAAGGATCTCTCAAAAACAACTAGGATGCAGGAAAAAATAATTCATCACCTTCCAAAGGATGAAAAGGTGAACAATGTGAGAATAATAGGCATCAATTAGAAAGAAGGTGTTAATACAAATGATATAAAAAGGATATGGGCAGAAGTAATAGCAGAAAACATCCGAAATATGAGGAAACAATCTAATATTCAGGTAACTGAAGCATACAGAATGCCAAGTAACCTCAGGACAATTAAAACATAAAGAGACATATAATAGTAAAGATCCCAGACATTCAGCACAAAAATAATATACTGAAAGCCATGAGAGAAAAGATGCAGATCACATTCAAAGGAAAATCCATGAGAATTACAGCCAACTTCTCTTCACAAAACATGAAGGCAAGAAGAGCATGGAGCAGAGCACTTCAAGTCCACTATGAAAACAAATTCCAGCCCAGATAACTATATGCTGCAAAACTGTCTTTCAAGTTTGATGGAGAAGTGAAATACTTTCATAAAAAGAGCAGCTAAACAATGTCATGATGACAAAGTCAACCCTGCACAGGCTACTGAAAGATGTTCTAGAGAGGGACCAAAATGATCAGAACTCCACGAATGAGATCGGAAGCAACCAATGAAATGGGGCAAGCAAATAAACACAGGAGAAAAAGGAGTAAATGGCAACAGATAAATAAAATGGCCATCGTAAGTCAATACATCTCAATTCTAACCATCAATTTAAATGGACACAATTCACCAATTAAGAGAAATAGACTGCCAGAGTGGATCAGGAAACAAAATTCAACAATATGCTGCCTACAAGAAACACATTTAACTCATAAACACATTCATACGATGAAAGCCAAAGGATGGAACACAATACTACATGCCCCAGCACCTCAGGAAAAAGCAGTCCTATTCTCAGACAGTCTCAACTTCAAACCAAGAATGATCAAGTGAAATAAAGAAGGCCACTATATAATGGTTAAGGAAAAATTTCAAGAGGAAGAGGTAACACTCATAAATGTGTACGCACCTAACATGGGAGCACCCAGTTATGTAAAGCAAATCTTAATGGACATGAAAAATCTAATATCCAATACCACAATTTTAACAGGAGACCTTAACACCCACTTATCACCAAAAGATAGATCAACCAGACAAAAACTTAGCAAACAAATAACAGAACTGATACAGAGCTTGAAACAAATGGACTTGGTGGACATACACAGAGCGTTCCACACAAACACAGCTGAATAAACATTTTTCTGAGCTGCACATGGGTCATTTTCTAAAATAGACCACATACTGGTCCATAGGTCATGCTTAAGTATATGTAAGAAAACAGAAGTTATCCCACACACATTAACTGACAACAATGCAATGAAACTCGAAACAAATGACAAAAGAAACCAGAAAAAAACCTTAAATACATGGAAACTAAATGACACCCTATTCAGCAACCAATAGGTCACAGACGAAATTAAACACGAAATTCAACAATATCTACAATTCAATGAAAATTCACACACAATTTATCGTAATTGATGGGATACAATGAAAGCAGTTCTCAGAGGGAAATTCATAGCTGTGAACTCACACATTAGGAAAACAGAATGGGAACAAATATCTACACTAATGTTGCACGTTCAACAACTAGAAAAGGAAGAGCAAACCAAACCCAGAACCCAAAGATGGGAGGAAATTATAAAGATTAGAGCAAAAATTAATTCAATTGAGATGAAGAAAACAATTCAAAGAATTAAAAAAGCAAAAAGCTGGTTCTTTGAAAGATTAAATAAAATTGATAAGCTCCTAGA
>NW_004524590.1:17786027-17787255 GCF_000260255.1 Octodon degus
CTTTGAAAGATTAAATAAAATTGATAAGCTCCTAGATAACCTCATCAAAAAGAGGAAAGAAAAAATTCAAATACAAGCAATAAGGAATGGAAAGGGTGTAATTACCACAGACCCAGTGGAAATTCAGAAGATTATCAATAGCTACTTTGAGAATCTTTACTCTCACAAAATACAAGACACAGAAAAAATATACAGATTCCAAGAAAGGTACAAATTACCACAACTGAATTGAAAACCTAAAACCACTCTCAATAGCCCAATAATAGACAATGAAATATGAGATGCAATTAAAAACCTACTAACAAAGAAAAGTGCAGGTCTGGATGGATTCAAAACTGAAATCTACAAAAAATTTACGTCAAAAGAAATTACCAACAAGGTGAAAAGGCAACCTACAAATTTGGAAAAAAAATCATGACAAATAAGTACTCAGTCAAAGGTCTGCTCTCTAGAATCTATAAAGAACTAAAAAACACCAGGGCCCCAAAATTTAAAAACGCAATCCAGAAATGGGCATCTGAGATGAACACATACTTCTCAGAGGAAGAAATTAAACAAGCGAATAAATATATGAAAAAAATGCTCCACATCACTAGCCATTCGTGAAATGCAAATTAAAACCACATTGAGATATCATCTCACCCGAGAAAGAATGGCTATCATAAAGAAATTACCCAACAACATATGTTGGAGAGGCTGTGGGGAAAAAGGAACCCTTCTGCACTGCTGATGGGAATCTAGACTGGTGCAACCATTATGGAAATCACTGTGGAGACTCCTTAGAAAATTTGGACTGGAAATCCCATTTAAACCAGCTATTCCTCTACTGGGAATTTTCCCAGAGGATCTGAAAACATCATATCATAGGGATATATGTGTGCCTATGTTTATAGCAGCACAATTTGTGATAGCCAAATCTTGAAAACAACCAAAATGCCCCTCACCTGAGGAATAGTTGAAAAAGATGCGGTATTTTTACACAATGGAGTATTACTCAGCTATTAAGAATGATAAACCATAAGCCTTTATATTGAAGTAGACGCAACTTGAACATATACTCATAAGTGAAATAAACCAGACACACATGTGTAAATACCATATAGTTTCCCTAGTATAAGAACTCAAAAGAAGAAATACAAATAGGAAGGTATAATACAAGTTAAAGGAAAGCAGGATCTCAAGGACTAACTAATCAAGAGAGGGAAAGGAGAAGAGATAGGAAACATGA
>NW_004524590.1:17795487-17796340 GCF_000260255.1 Octodon degus
ATAAATAAATAAATAAATAAATAAAAGAGAACAGGTTGAATATAACTCATAGCTTCCAGAGATTCAGAACATGGTCAGCAGGCTCCATGAAGCAAAGTCATGGCAGATGTGCTGCTTAGTGCACAGCAACAGGGAAGAAGAACCAGGAAAGTGTGCTGGAGAGGAACAGGCTGGGACACAACGCATTGTGCCTAAGATCATGCCTCTACAACTAACACACACCCAGCACATGCTCTGCTACTCTACTTGGTGTTTCTTAGTCCAATGAATTTGATAAATCAGGATTAATATTCTTTGCCATCATAGCATGTACAGAGGCTGGAGAGTTTACATAACAGAAATGTATTTCTTCTTGGCTCTGGAAGCTGGGAGTTAAGGATCTAGGTGCCATCAGGCTAGTTTCTCCCGGGGTCTCTCTTCCTCACTTGCAGGAGGCCATCTTCTCCCTGGCTTTCTGTCTGTGTGTCTGTGTCTTCATCTGTTCTTCTTTATGTGGGTATCATTCATATTGTATTAAAACTACTCTAATGACCTCATCTGATCATAATTATCCCTTTAAAGAAGATGTATGTAAATATAGTCACATCCTAAAGTACTAGAGGTTAAGGCTCCAACATATGAATTTGGGGAGGACTTGATTCACCCTATACATCCTACATGGGTTCATGTGAGTGATGCTGTCAGGGTTCCAGCACAGAAGAAAATGTTCCAGTACACAAGCTCTTGTCATGTTTTACTGTGCAAGCTCCTTTCCAATGTACAAGCACTTGTATTTCATGTGTTTAATTTCCATTAACCAAAGCTAGTTTCACACTCGGAACCAGTGTAGGACAACACTGCCAATAGACATGGG
>NW_004524590.1:17796475-17798310 GCF_000260255.1 Octodon degus
GAGAGAGAGAGAGAGAGAGAGAGAGAGAGAGAGAGAGAGAGACAACCTGTGGCCATTGTGCAGTTTGCCCCATATTGTGATGGAAGCAGCTAAGAATTTACCTATTCCCTCCTGTGGAGGATTTCATTCAAAGACAGAGTTCAGTGGCTGCAGGGATAGCTCTACAGTCCAAGTGCCTGTCAAGGCAGCAAGAACCTGGGTTCAATCCACAGTACTGCATGCCATGCCTTCCCTGGAACACCAGGTATGCTGTGCTTAGCCCCCAACCCAGGCATGGTGGTGCACACATATATTGCCAGTCTGGGTAGGCTGAGACAGGATCACTATGAGTCTGAGCTGTGTAGTGAGACCCTGCACCAAATTAACTAATTAATTAATTTTTTAAAAAACATTTAAAGACAGAGTTCAGATACCTCTTTCCAAACACAGAACTTCTAATACAGTGAAATTCATGTTAGTAGTGTATGATTTATTATAGTATCAATATGAAAAACTGATGTAATCTCCTTTTAAAATAAGAAAACAAAACTTCATCTTTCCCTCTCTCACACAGACCTTATGAAATTATTTGTGAAAATTCTGGAGTAAACAGTCTCTATCAATCTTCAATGGCATATGTGCTAAACCATACACAATGGAAATATCCAAGCTCAAATAATGTGAATATTTTGAATCAACATCAAATTGCTTAGTAGAGGAACGTTGTCTTGAATGTTGGCCTCTCTCCAATTGTGCCCAAACACTGTCTTTTAACAAGAAACTTCACAATATAGGCTAAGCCTTTTAAGTGACATTGCTAGGCCTCTGTCAAGCTAAGCTCTCTGTCCAGTGGTCAGTAAATAGCACAGGATTTGCACAGTCCATTTGCTCCAACTCAATCTGACTAGTGTCAGAATGTTCAAAGCTTCCAAGAACCAATGAGCACAGAAAATGAGTTTCTGTAATAAATGTTTCACAGGCAAGAACAAGGTCACACATCTATCTGCATCCAACTCAGCTTTTCAAGACACAGCCCCAGCCTTCCAGTTCTATGACCCTTTCTCTGATCAGCCTTATTCACAAGAATCTATCTTTTGAACTCCAGTCATGTTTTATTGAATGGATCTGATTTAATGGGGAGAAAGCAAAAATTGCTTTTAATTTATTTTATCTCATTTTTTCCCATAAGTTTGATCATATAGTCATTTTTACTCCCTCCATCAGTAAAATTCTGAGCATATATCCCCATTAGTTTGGTCACCTTTGTATATGAGAATGTCCAATGAATACATCACCGGGCTATCAGTCCTGTCCAATCTATAGCCACACAACTTTCCTGTAGGACAAAATAGTATCAACACTCCTGCTTAATTAAACCCCTCTTCTCCAAAATCTGACACCTAGATCAGGATTGAAAGACTGCTGGAGAGAGAGATAGACACATGTCCAGTTATTGCTGAGGTCTGAGATAGACTCTTCCTCTTCTGATATGCACTTTCTACTTTCTAGAGAATTTTTATTTTTTAATCCAGTTTTATTGCTTCATCCATTTCTCTGCATCTGAGTACTGCTGCAGACTCCAGAGATGCACCCCTCAGTTGGGCTTGTTTCACTGCCCCCAACCAATTGGTCTTTCTGTGTACCACCAAAAAAGATGCATCCAAGCCATCTCTTTTGATAAAACCCACACCTTGTAAGAAAATAGGTGCTCGTGCCCACCAGCAGTAAAAATTTAGTTCTCTGTCTCTGTCTCTGTCTCTGTCTCTCTGTCTCTGTCTCTCTCTGTCTCTCTGTCTCTCTCTGTCTCTCTCTGTCTCTCTCTGTCTCTCTCTCTGTCTCTCTCTCTGTCTCTCTCT
>NW_004524590.1:17798410-17799670 GCF_000260255.1 Octodon degus
CTCTCTCTCTCTCTCTCTCTCTCTCTCTCTCTCTCTTTCTCTCTCAAGTGGACTTTGTATCAAAGATACAAGTGGACTTTGTATCTAGTTATCCCTCCACCAAAGCCTCACATACTCATTGGGGCAGCTTCTAGAGTTTGTGATTAATTCATGATCTAGTGCTGAGATTATGGGCAAGAGTACTACACCTACACTAAGGGCAGATAATCTGCATTACAATGTAAGGAGGGGAGAGAGCCTTGCTAGAAGCCACAGCTGCTGCTCCTCCCTTTGGTTTTTGCTGTTTTCTGCCACCATGAGCATTTGCCCTCTGCCATGTGCCTGTCTGCCTTGGAGCCAGCCAAGTATGGACTGAAACCTCCACTACCTGTTTGCTAAATAAACATTTCCTTCCTTAATTTTGGTGTTCGATACTTTGTCCAGCAACTATAGAATATTTGAGTTGTATCCTAACCACAATATCAGACATCTTCCTTTGCTCATTTTATGCAACAGTCTAATATCAGTCTGAGTTCCTCAATTCAAAAAATATGCCAGCCACCCTGAGTGGCTTTTAATTTCCTCTTCATATTATTTTAAATTATTGAAAAACTATTGATAAGACAGGAGGAAGTTCACAGAACTTTTTCAGATCTCTTCAAAGACATCTCTTTCAGCTCTTCAGTCTCATCTTAAAGCTGCTGAAAATGAATAATGGGTCAGTGAGGACAGGGGCAATTTCCTAGGCTCTTCACATATTGTGCCCAAGTAGCATCATTTAACATATTGTTTCCCCAGTCAATACTTGTTGATGATTGGTTTGTTTCTGGCTTTGGAATATGTACTGAATAAGAGTTACAAGTACCTCAATGTAGTTGCTCAGATTATTGAGTAACTTTCATCTTGTTCTTTTAGCTATGCACCATCTTTTTTTCCTGTATGACAGGGTCTACAGAGTCCACAGGGTCCCACTACATAGATTGGACTCATAGTGATTCTTGTTTTCAGCCTCCCAAGTGCTGAATGTATACCATCTTTAATGTCTTATCTAATATTATTATACTCTCCTTAAAACAAATTTAAAAATACAAAGTGAGGGGCTGGTGAGATAGCTCAGCAGTCTAAGAGCCTGCCTGACAAGCACAAGAACCCAGTTTCAATCCCTGGTACCATGTGCTATGCTAACCACCGAAATTAGACATGGTGGTGCACACCTGTAATTCCAGCACTGGGGAGGCTGAGTCCAGCTGTGTAGTGAGACACTATATAAAATAAATAATT
>NW_004524590.1:17799770-17808439 GCF_000260255.1 Octodon degus
AATAAATGATTAAAAAATAAAATGTAAAAAGGACAAGGGGAAAAATTAAGGCTTATTGAAAGGAAGAGTGATGTTCAATTGTTTTATCAACTTGCATGTCTATATGTTGTAGTCTGAGCAACAAATTTGATAACAATAAGTAATATACAACCATTGTTAATATTCCTTTCTTTTTCTGAAATATGCACCATTTTCACTATCTTATGTTGCTTTGTTTCTATCTTTGTTCTTATTTGTTCCAATTTTTATTTTTGTTTTTCCTCTTTAAATAAAAAAAGAGTTGCAAGTAACATCTAACAATTTATTTCTCACCTCTATGCATCATTCTTAACAAACTTGCCTTATTTTGCTAAGTACAGCCATATGATCATCCATATTTACACTTTGGGGAGATATAACTTATATTGTTGAACTCCTCATAAATTAGCAGAGACTAAAGTGGAAAACTCTTCAGAATTATTTGCCTATCCAAGTGGACTTGTGCCCAGCTTCTTTGGGAACTCACCTCCACATCCCAAATTGTCACCTGCAGCCATGTCTATAAAGCAAGGCCACTTGCTAACCATGACCTATGGGACCTATGACTGATATTTGTCCTCAAGGTGGCCCATAAATTACTCCCCTAGGAATTAACAGTCAGACTGAAAATCATGTCCGACTGTAGCTAAAAATATAGACATTTTTTACCTTGTGGAACAGAGAAATGAAATGTCACTCTACAAGGAAGATACCCAAGTAACATACAGACATAGAAGGAAAGGAGCATGAGCATTCTGATTCCTGGCTACTTCCCTAATGACTGGTTGTGCGCATGTCCTTATGTCTTTATACAAATACTCTTTTTTGCTTAAACTAAGTACAATTACTTTCTGTTTCTGCAACTCAAATTACCCTAGACAATACAGACATATAAGATATGTATGGTATGTACAGGAATTGTGAATAAGGCACCAGCATGCATGAAGTGTGATCAAAAATATGGGGAATGTTTAATTTCTTATTACAATGAAAAACATAGTGCCCTTGTCTACAGCTGTACCACCCTGAACGTGCCTGATCTCGTCTGAGAAACATAGTACCCTTAATCTCCCTCAAAAGTCTCCCCGACTTCAAACATACATATCCCTTTATTCTTGCCATTTTTAGAAGCAATTCTGAAGTCTTCTTTCATAAATATCATTATTTGTGCTGTCGTGGCTGCTTCAACCTACTGAATGGATTCAGAACACTTACGTTTCATGGTCCTTTTGTCTTTGGGTTGCAGTCAGATGTCATGTGGTGATAGATTCAGTGGATAAAGCGATGATGATATTTTTATTTGACAAAAATAAAAGCTATACACCATTGATGAATGAGGAGTGACCATCAAGTATTTTGAATGTGTAAATTTTATAAACTATTATATCAAAAGATACGTTGTCATTAGTTGTCCGCAAAATCTTCAAACTACATGTCCTTTAGACTCACTTGCCCTATCATTCTTGGCTATCATTTTCCTACTTTAGCATCCTCTTTGAAATTTAAATATTCACCTTATCTTTTGATGGCCTCTTGTAGGTAATGCAGTTGATTAATGAAGATATCACAGACATTCAGTGCCTGGGGAAACTCTTCAGAAATTAGTAGGATCAAAATAGTCCAGTCAGAGAAGATGATATGCACAAAGGCATGTAGATGAGAGCAAAATATTTAGCTGAGAAGCTTAAGGTGTCAAGAGAAATAGTAAGAAAAACTATTAAACAGATAAGAGTTAGATTGAAGGCAGTTGGGAAATTATTGAAGATATTTTACCTAAGGATAACAGGGTAGTTCCTGTGCTTTACAGGCTAATTACTGATTATCAGGATAAATCAGAGGGTAAGGAGATTGGACATGAGGAAAGCAGATAGAAAGAAATTGCAAAAACCTGGAAAAGGAATGATGAGAAGACAGCTAGGAGAGTGGTAATTGGGATAAGAGGAAAGGAAAACAAATTTGACATTTTAGTGCTAATATTAGAGTAACCAGCATGATTCTATGGCAGAAAGACATCCAGATCTAAATGGTACTTACAGTGGCCATGTCTAAATTTAATTAGTAGCTGCTGCACTGGTGCAGTAAGGCACTGGGCAAGTTAGATGTATTCCATAGCAGACAAGCTCTTTCCCAGCTAGTAGTGCCTCTCCTTTTTAATTTTGGAATTATCACTCCAATTTTTTGTTCATCTATTAGTTAAGTTTTGTTGCTTTGTTTGGATTTTGGAGTTTTCCTAATTTTTTGTTCAGATTTTTTGTTTTCTTGTTAGTTGGGTTGGGTTGGGTTGGGTTGGTTGGGTTGGGTTGGGTTGGGTTTGGTTTGGCTTGTTTTGGTTTGGTTTGGTTCAGTTCAGTTCTGTTCTGTTCTGTTTGGTTTAGGTTGGGTTGGTTAGAATTGGGTCAGGAAACCATCCAAAATCTATAGGCATTGTCTTACTGGAAAACTTCAAATGTAACACAAGTACATCTACAATGTCTATCACACAGAAAGAAGCAAGGCAGTACCAAACTCTGTAACTCCTAATGCTAAGATTAGGAAGTCATGTTTGTGAAGTGTATACTTAAACTCACCTACTGTTTGATTCCTACTATAAGTAGGCTTTCCAACTGCCATGGCCCCTAGGCCACTTTGGCCAGGATAAATTTTCCCATATTTTCTATTACTGCATATTTGTTATACATATTAATGTATTTCATATTGGCAGATTTGTACACACACACAACATACCTTAATCATTTTGCCTATCACCACCCTCACTGAAGCCTCCTCCTAGTTTCATATGTGTGGGGGCCTGATAGAAAAACTATTTTTCTATCAGCCTCATGCCCCCTGTACTAGTTTCCTGTCACTGGGACAAAATGCCCAACACTCACAACTTAAGGAAGGAGAAGGATATTTGGTTCAGTTTTTAGTGGATTCAGTCCAACATTTGCTGGCTCTAAGGCAGACATGACATAATGTAAAGGCTTATGGAAGACTGCTGCTAGACCCATGGCAGCTAGGAAGCAGAAGACTACACCCTTCCATATCATGTTCCCAGGGACTCACCTCATGGAGGCCACAATTCCTAACCACACATTCAGCTACTGAACTTACAAGTGGATGAATCCACATTGTCACCATAATACAATCACATAAGATCTTTAGAGAACCTTTTATAGGTAAACCGTAACCTTTGATTCCTCATAACATTTCATTCCTAGCTTCCACAAAGTTCATTTCCATCTCATTATGCAAAATATATATAGACTATTTCTAAGAGTCACCAAAGTCTTAAGAGTACCAGCATTGCTCAAAAGTCTCCTCTGAAACTTAAGGCAAACTCTTAGCTGTGAGCCCCTGAAAAGATGTTTTGTTTTGTTGTTGTTGTTATTGTTGTTGTTGTTGTTGTTGTTTTAACATTAAATACTTCCTTCATACAATGGCACAAGTAAATACTCCAATTCCTAATGGAGGAAGAGGGCAATAGAAAAGATTCATAACAAAGCAAGACCAAAACACAGAATGGCAAACATTAAATATTATGTCTACCATCCAAGGCAGGCAGTGGCAAGATGTGAGCTCCAAAGGCTTGGGAATCCCAGTCCCTACAACCTTGGAGGTTACAACCCACATGGCCTTTGACTTGGCTTGGCTCCATTCATTGACTTTAATTTTCCTCAGAAAACATTCTATATTTTTGGCACCTACAACATCCTGGCATGTCCAGAGCATTTTTGCTGCCAGATAATTTGTCTGTTTCCCCCAATGTCCAAGCTTTTTGATCCTGAACAAAAAGATTAGCAGAACACACCAAACCAGAAAGAAAGGGAGAGATTTACTAAATGGGGGAGTACCTAAGTGATGCTCATGAGAAATCTCAAGAAAGAGTTGGGCTCATAACAGCCAAATCTGTTTCAAGTTTGACCTTAAAGTCCACATGGAAAGTTGCAAGCAAGTAGTGGCAAGAAGATGGTAAGTGTCATAATAAAAGTACACCCTCACACACAGAGGGCAGGCAGAATCAGAGATAGGAAATGCAGTGAATTCTTGGGGTATTGTTGTTGTTTCTGTTGTCGTTGTTGTTGTGGTTATGGTTAGGGTTTTCTAGAATTTGGGGATGTTCAGGGGTGGTATTGATCAGCTGTGAGTCTCCACCCTTTCAATAAGCTAAAGTGTTAGTGAACTTATATGGGTATAGATGGAAATAGCATGACTTTCAAAGCCCAATATATGGGTCACAACCACAATGCTGATCTTATAATGACTGTGGGGTATCTTCAGTTATTCTAAAGCAGTTAGAGTATGTGCTTCTTGGTTTCATGCCAGAGGTCAAGGAAATGAGATAAGGGAAAGAAAATTATTTTTTATTTTCATGTTAAGATATTAAAGAAATATATTGAGGGGAAGACCATATATCTTGGGCTCATGTTGATATGTTAAAGAAATATAATTGAGTAAGATCTCTTATGATCTCCAGAAAATGCCTATTGAGAGGGTAAGTCAGGCCAGGATATGTCTTATATTATCCTTCTCCTGCCTCACTTTCACCTTCACTCTCACAGCTTCTTTACAAATCATCCTCCAAGGGGCCATTGACTGGCTCTGAAGCTTTATTCTGAAGTCTGGGTGAAAGCTCCCCTGATGCCACAACTCCTATAATTCTGAGTACCTGTAAGACCAGCACCACATGAATGGCTCTAAGATCTAATGCCAGTTCTAGCAGCAACCAAGCCCCCTTGGACCATGACTACAGTGGCCTCTGAGTGTCTCTGTGGCTGGGCAAATGAATTCCATAGAACCAGTTTCCTAGGAAGCCCTTCTCAAGCAGGTGCCCTCAGTACTCTCTTCTCAAATGAAAGGGTTACTCTTTGGCAACTTGGAGCTTAAATGGGTACAGTCTTGCTGATTCTTGAGATCCCTTCAAGCCACCTTTCCTATTGTTCTAACCCAAAGCTCCTGGCTTCTTTATAATGCTAGTTTCTTCAGCAACTATGTTGTCCACACACCAAAATTTAGAGGAATGACCTCTCTGGCTAGACTGTTAAGGTTTGGCTATTTCAATTCTCTTTTTCTCCTGATTTCTTTCTATAGATGTGGCTAAAAGCAAACAGCAATACACATGCCACAGTCTAAATGTTGGGATGCCATTAAATTCCCTCTACCAAATTAATTAATCTTCTGCCCTTAATCTCACTCTCCCACAAAGTTTCAGAACACAAGCCAAATGAAGATAAGTTTTCTACCAAGGTGTAATAAACATAGACTCTGCTTAAACTACCAATGGAGGACTTGTAGCCATATGAAACTTTCTGAGCCTGGTCTTTACAGTCTGCCTTCCTACCAAGGTTCTTGTCTTCTGAGCTCCAATCAAAATCTGCCATCAGCCACATTAATAGGCTAAGCTGTAAAAGGCTCAAGTCACAATTTCTGATACTACCAGTCCTACAGAAAACCCACTATTATAGACTATTGGACTACATTGGAATATATTGTCACCTACAATATCTGAATGACAATGGAATACACATCTCTGACAAAACTAAACAAAAAAGGGGGATACAGATGAAGGACCATTTTGTATCTGTACATACAAAATATTTAGGATAGATAGACAGCTACTTTCTCTTAATTCAATGAATAGAAAGATTTGTACTAATAGTGTTTGTGGACAGGATATCATGCCTGCATCTTATACTATGTATAACCACTATGAAGACAACAATAAGTAATGTATTAATTATTGAAACTATCCTACTAATTGGTTTTGAAACTGTCTCATTAATATTTGTTTCTCAATTATTTTAAAAAATCTGCCATCAATATCTGTTTACTCAGATTATAGGATTCTGAATTTCTCTATCTAGTATCTTCAAAACCTTCCAAACTCCTCCAGCATACCAGTTCCAAAGGCCTCTAAACCACATGGATAGGTATCTTCACAGAAATAACCCCACTTCTCTTGTACCATTTTCTTTTTCTTTTTCTTAATTTTCAATTAAATTTAATACTTCCATTTCAGAATTGGAATCTTCCATATTTTACAGAGTTGAATTTTACATATTTACAGTGTATAGATTGCTAGCTATTAGATATAATTTTATGTGACATGACATCCAAATGATAGCAAGGCAGCCTGAGTGAGCCCCAAGAACAAAATCCTTCTCAACTTTTCTAAGGAGAGTCACATCAAGAGAAAAAAGTTCTCTCAGGCTTTCACAGAGAGCATATTGGTCACGCAATGGCCGTGACTCATCCACATGGCTGACACTAACAAAGGATACTGCAGTACGGTGTTTCAGGGTAAGTTCTGAGGGAATTTGACTGACCTTGTCAGATACAAATATTGCAGTTTTTATTATATAAGTCTTGCTTTATCTTGGTCTTAACCATCCAGCAGAAAAGTATAAACACCAGGTATAAAAGTAATGCCATTTTCTGTATTGGTCACTTTTCTGCCTCTAATGTCTAAAATATTTGATATTCATAATTTAAAGTATTTAATTTGGTTCAGTTTCCAGTGGGTTAGTCTAAAGTCAGCAGGCTCTGACCTAGGAACAGAATTATATAAGGGCCTGCCAGAACTCGGCCCAAACCAGAACAACCAGGAAACAGAGAGAGAAGGATGAATCCACTGGTGAGTATTGATCCAATCACCTTCGAAATGCCTGAAATTTGGGGGGCACATTTTAGATTTAAACCTGTCTCAGTTACCATTCTTTCACTGCTGGGACAAAATACCCAACAGCCAAAATTAAGGAAGAAAAGGAGGTTTATTTAGTTCACAATTAGGGGAGGTTTCAGTCCATACTTAGCTAGCTCCAAGGCAGAGTGGCACATGGCACAGAGCAGCAATGGAAGCAGCAAAGAGCAGTGAACAAAGGAAGGAGCAGCAGCTCCTGCAGCTAGCTAACCTCTCTCTCCTCCTTACATTGTTTTGGTTTTTTTTTTTTTAGGTTTTGTATCTTTATTATTTTTTATTGAAAAATAAATAGCAATGAGACAGTTTCAAAACTGATTAGTAGGACAGTTTCAATAATTAATACATTAAATATTGTTCTTTTCATGGTGGTTATTCATAGTATAAGATGCAGACATGATATCCTGTCCAAACACTATTAGTATAAATCTTTCTTCTCAGTGAATTAAGAGAAAGTAGCTATCTATCTATCCTAACTATTTTGAGTATACAGATACAAAATGATCCTTCATTTATATCCCCATATTCTGACAAAAGAGTACACATCTTTTGTCAGAGATGTGTATTCCATTACCATTTAAATATTTTAGGTGCATGAATTCAGCAAAATATTCCAAAACAGTCCAGTAGTCCATAATAGTAGTGGGTTTTCAATAAGACTGGCAATGTCAGAAGTTGTTGACTTGAGCCTTTTACAGCTCAGCATATTAATACAGCTGTACTTTTATATCTCATTTTTATACTTTTCTGCTGAATAGTTAAGGCCAAGATAAAGCAAGACCTGTAGAACAAGAAATGTAACTTTTGTATCTGATAAGGTCAGTCAAATCCTCTCAGGATTTACCCTGAAACCCTGTACCACAGTTTGTAGATCCTTTGTCAGTGTCAGCCATGTGGATGAGTCATGGCCATTGCTTGGCCAATGTGCTCTCGGTGAAAGCCTGAGAGAATGTTTCCTCTCCATGTGACTTTCCTTAGGCACATTCAAAAGAAGAAATAGAAATAGAAAATAATAACACAATTAAAAGGAAAGCAAGAATTTAAGGATTAAACAACGAAGAGAGAGCAAGGAGAAAAGCTAGGAAACATGACAGGAACAAAGCCATACATTTATATGCACAAGATGGGTAAGGCAATGATCCTAAGAATCTTCAGCAGGTTTTTGAAACTAGCAGTTAATTGGTAGGATTCTCATCTGGACTAATTATATATGCTGATACCTGTGAACCTTACTTACATTGTAACCCACCTTACCCAGAGCAGTTACAGCACCCACACCCACAATAATCAGTCACACACTCCTGAAGCCACCATGACTGCATGAGACTTTAGGGGCACACCTATACACAAATCATAGCAAAATCACAATGTCACTTATTACCAGCCCTTATATCTACTTTCTCTCCCTGCTCTTCTCTTTGTCTAAAATAATCTTCCTTCTGTCTTTTGTAGATTGCGGATATCACAAAGAACATGTGCCATCTCTAGATCCATTCCTGTTTCTGCAAATGACAAGGCTTTGCTGTCTTTTTGAGATTGAGTAATACTCCATTGTCTGTATATCTATCGCATTTTCTTTACCCATTCATCTATTGATGAACACCTATGCTAGTTTTGTGTTATGCCATTGTATGTTGTGCCACAGTAAACATGGGTACACAGTATCACTATGGTATGCTAACTTCAACTCCTTTCGGTCTATACTAAAGAGTGATACTGACTCAAACAGTAATTCTATTTTTAGTTTTTTGAGGAAACTCTATATTGATTTCCATAGTAGATCCAGCAGCAGTGTAAAGGGTTCCTTTTTCCTGGCATCTTTGTAGCATTTATTTTTTTTTAATTATTTAAGACCTTTATTAACAGGTGCTTGCAGTTTGTTGACTTTTTTGAAAAAATCAAGTTGTAAACTTTTATTACAAATTAAAAATGAAGTTCTTAAAAATCTCAACTTGACCAGATATGAAACAATTTA
>NW_004524590.1:17809355-17810814 GCF_000260255.1 Octodon degus
TCTCCATCTCCTACACTGCGAAGGTACTTCCTGGGGTTATTCTTCTTTACGGCAGTCTGGTATACAAATACATCTTCCTTGGTGTCATTCCTGTTGATGAAGCCATATCCGTTTCTTACATTAAACCATTTTACTGTTCCCAAAACCTTCGTTGCGATGACCATCTTGTCCCTGCTGGCAGACGCCTCGGATGTGAGGCCGCCCGGGCTCCTTGCGCTGCTGCCCCTGGTGCCGGGCTTGGTGTCAGCAGCGCTGAAGGGGGGGGGCAGCTGCTGGGTCTCGGCCTCGCTGCTCATGGTTGCGGTGATGGTGACTGGGGCTGGCTGCGGCAGCTGCGGCTCCTCCTGGTGTGTGATGTCAACTAGGCTGGCTGCGGCGGTGGGGCTGCATTTATTGAGTTTTATGTTTTTAGTAGGCATTCTGACTGGGATAAGGTGAAATTTCAATGTAGTTTTGATTTGCATTTCTGTCATAATAAAGATATTGAACTTTTAACAATATTTTTATTGGCTATTCCTGCTTCTTTTTTGAGATGTGTTTTTTTCAATTCTTTCACTTATTTATTAGTGTGTTTGATTTTTTGGTGTTAAGTTTTTTGAGTTCACACTGTAATAATCATCTTCATCTGTAAAATAGGCATAATAATTGTCCCTACTTGAAAGGGAGATTATGAAGAAAAAATAACCTAAGACTCATCAAGTACTTTGGACAGTAATTGCTACGTAGAAACAGCTTAGAAATGTTAGCTAATAGTATAAGAAGTACTTGAACATGCTATCTGGTTATTATCCAAAAGAGCCGAGAGAGTTGCATTTGGCACATTTTCCCCACATTTCTCATAAATAAACCTGCCCATAAAGTAATTTCATGGTCTACTTAAGAGTACAATTTAGAGCAAACTCATCCTAATGGGCCTATTCCAATGCTGCAGCTAAATTAGAAGTCAGAAGTTTTACCAAGATTACAATAGAATTCTTCTATTGTGAATGAAGTCTGGCTAGCAACAGATGCTGTATTTTTTTCATTGCAAATGATGTAGACCTTTGAGTCTACACCATTCACTTCTGCCAAGGTTTATAACACGGGTTGCCCATTTTTTCTTTTAAGTGACCCTGACTTTTTCTGTTTAAACACTGCCTTTCCCCAGCCCTCATCACTAGCCTGTGCAGCCAAGTTGAGAGGCAGTCTCAGATCTTCCTGAGCCCACAGAAGACAACCACCCCAGCCCTTCAAAAGTAAGAGGAAATAAGATCCACTTGCCATTCTGGTAGCTTTCACCAGAGTGAGGATGTAAAATTTGTTACTTCTTGAGCCAAATTGCTGAGCTTCTTTCCACAGTCACTTTTGTCAAAAAGGCAGAATTTCTATAACATTAAGAATCAGTACCCAGGCCGCGGGATCCTGAAAAGACCCAGAGCACAGGCCCGGCGAGTGAGTGAGACTTCCCGGGCCCAGGGAT
>NW_004524590.1:17812754-17828108 GCF_000260255.1 Octodon degus
TGATGTCAAAAAAAAAAAAGAATCAGTGCTATAGGCATTTGCTTGATAAATCAATTATAAATAGACTATATTTTAAGAGAAATCCTCTGGCAGACGGAATTAATTCATGATGTTCTAGGAGCTCCAGGCTTATTTCTTATTAGGTCTTCAGAAAGGCATGACTTGAACCCTACACAGTACAGTGCAGAGTTCAGAGTAGATGTCCTAGCTTGGAGCCTGAGTCTTACCACTTATTCACCCTTCCAAAGGGCCCTTCTAATGATGCAGGGTTATTATGTCTGTGACCATTCTTTGAGTCGCCTCCCATGCTCCAGTCACAAACATGCTGTTACAGCATAAGCCTGCCAAAGCTATGGACAGGTCTCTGGTAAATATGCCTCAGAGATGGGCCTCATGTAAGAAGTACCCTTTAAAGTGCTGTCTCTCATGTTTAAAAACATTGCTCACTAATGAGGAAATGTTCCCTTTAAAGGGACTTGTGAATAAATTTTTTCTTAAATTTAGTCCCAAGGAACATTTATCATTTATTAAAATTTTTTAGGATCTCTTTTATCTGCCATGGAAAATTATGTAATTTTATTTCACTTTTTGATTTTATTGTAGAAAGCTTGAAGCCAAGATCAATGAAAAAGTGTTAAATTAGCACATTCTAGGTGCCTGGGAACATCTATTCCTGTTGTTCCTTTTAAAGTAGAGCTTCGCTGTTATTTTTAATCCAACTCTTGTGCATTATATTGAAATGTAGATGAAAGCTCACATTCTGTCCTAAGGAGAAGAAATAAAATTTAAGGAGAAATCAAGGATGGATGATTGGGGGGTGCATCATCATTTTCCCTGAAGATCTTCCAGAAGAAAACAAAATCCTGCCCAGCAGGTTGGACAGCCAGTTACCTAGAAACACCTTCCAGAGTGTCTTGCAACTTAATGGATTTCAGAATCTGTTGTGTTCTTGTGGTAATATGGCAAACTTAAAATTAATACAGACAGAGATAGTAAACCTGAGAAGTTCACAGCCCCATCAAGGGCCCCTTTCTGGATTCCAGCAAATTCTCCAGCTGAACCTGGTGAAAGAGGGCCAAGGCTGGCTCCTTTCCCAATCACTTAGGCTAATGATGGTAGGGACAAAGGAGCCCAGGGACTATACCAGCAAGCTCTTTTTTGCATGGCATATTTCCAGAGAGCTACTCTAAAATTATTTTGTAATAAAGTTATCAAACATTTATTGTTTACCCACTATTACCAGCAACACGTGAGAGGGAATTCAAGCACAAGTATAGGATGCAATTTCTACTCCCCAGAGGCTCATGTGTTGTGTTGGGCAAGAAGCCCAGTGTTGATACGACCACAGTAGAGCACAGAATCAGCTAAGAGCTTCATAGGAAACATCAGCCAACTCTCAGGGAAAACAGGAGAACCCAGGTGGTGCCATACAGAGAGTAGAGTTGACAGTATACACCCTGCAGCCAGACACAGCCAGCCTCACACTGCTTACTCTGCTGCTCACAAGTTGTGTGACCCTATGGATCACTTACCCTTTCTCTGCTTCAATTATCTACAGAGCCTAAATAATAACAGTACCCATATCTTTGAATTATTACAATAAGTAAAGAAATTGATGGCTTCTTAGCACTTGGTACATGCCAGACATGGAATATAGGCTACATGGAGAGGAAGAAGCAATCATCCTACCAGTAGAACATCAAAGGACTGGAAAGAAGCCACATGACCAGCCCAGTCTTCTCATCAACTACACCTCATGATAAAGAGATGACTACTATTTGTTAAGAGGAAGTCCCCAAGAGACAAGTGACTCTTGCCTTCTGACAGATAAGCTAATCCTGTCACCTGGAAATCACTCTGTGATAACTTGGCAACAACCCTAAATTAAAGACTGAGCTTCATCAAAAATGCTAATGCTGTTAAAATAAATTCAAATTATTTTAGGGTGCCTGCCCCTTAGCTCAGTTCTTTAAGTGGCTGCTTCCACAAAGCAGTCAGGTTCAGGTTGCTGTGGTTCGATCCCCAGAACTCAAGCCAACCAAACCTGCCCTGAAGGCATTCGGAGAAAAAAAAAATGATTTTAAAGAATTACACAGAATTGGGTGTCTTTCTCACAGATTCTGTGCAATTGCAAATTTCCCCCCTTTGCATTGGGCTCAGCTTTCATTATAACATGTGACATTCTAAGAGTTAGTCTCTCCCAGTTACTTCAAATATAAGGAGTAAAAAGGAATCCCAGTGTTCAAATAGCATAACAAATAACATGGGGGAAAGCAAAGCTGGAAAGAGAGGGAGGATACAACAGACAAAACATATTCCTCCTTCCAAATTGCCCCTTCCAAACATTAAGCATGACCAGATCCTCTCTTACACAGAGCAGGCATAGGTCAGAATTCTACAGGTGAATATCAAATCCATGTTGGGAGTATTTAGTCTCATCTGAAGAGATCCCAGGCTGACAAATGTCTGAGCATATCCATCTGGTGGTTCTAAATAACACACTGTGGAGATCAAGAATGGATGAGTAGAAGATGGATGGATGGATGGGTGGATGGATGGATGGATGGATGGATGGATGGATGGATGGATGGATGGATGGATGGGTGGGTGGATGGATGGATGGATGGATGGATGGATGGATGGATGTCCACATACATACATACATACATACATACATACATACATACATACATATGCACGTAAATGGATCCTTTTAGGTATCAATAAAATGCTCATATCTTCAAATATTTTTGCTAATCCAAGATTTACTGTGCCCAAACTTCCACCATTAATACAACATTCAAGGCATACGTTTTGCATGCATTGTTTAATAATTCATATCTCAGAATTATAAGTTCACTGTGTCACATCTGGACAGGAACGTAGTGACAGATCAAGAAACAAGGACGGTGAGAAATGGGAACTGAAAAATAGCTTGGAAAAGGTCACTGGCAGTAAAGGAGGCAGGAAATGCCCAAGACAAAGCCCCTGCTCCATGCTGTTTTGCTGAGTTGTTTCTTGGTTCCTGCCTTCTCCAAGTACCATCCACTAACTTAATAGCAGGGTTGGAAAAAATTAATCACTCACTCAGTCTTTGCTTTTGCTTTTGTAACAGGAATCTCAGACAAGGGAAGGCTGGACATGCTTCACGTGGTAAGGCAGTCATATCTTGGTTAGCACACTTTTAATTGTGAGAGGAAATAAATGGTTGAATTGTCATCACTGTGGACATTGCTGTGAACTACCCAGGCTGCAAGAAGACAAATAAGTGGAACTGAAAGGGCCCAAAAAACAGCATTGTCATGGGAATTTCAAACTCAATACAGTCAGCCAAATCAATCAGGGTAAAAAATTGGCTAAAAGCCGCCCGCTAGGCAATCCAGGAAGAGAAAACGCTAGCGACATATGTTCACTTAAAAATGGAAAATTGCAATTCATTTCCAAAGTAATCATTTCTAACCCATTTCTGCCCCAAGTTTTTATGTGCCTCTGAACTTCTCGGGTATATTTACAGCACAAAACTTTCTTTCTGTGTCTGTGTTCAGGATGTATTTGATTTGCATTGTAGAATGTCAGTGTAACCCTCCGAGGCCTTATAAATGAAGCTTATTCTGAGGTGACAGAAATGAAACAGAAGTAGGTCCTTGCTGTCACTTAATGTTGTAAGAGTTTCTTTGTTTTTTTTGGGGGGGGGAGGAAATTATATTGATGGGCTGGACAGGGGGAAAAATGATATAAGCCCTCCCCACCCTCCATGGTTGTTTTTGCTTTCATTTTGGAAAATCAAATGTGTCCAAATAATCTTTTTCCAAATGAATTTGGATTAAAGAGGGAGAAGGAATAACTGAGAACAAGATTTCTATCTGCTTTCTCCATTGAAAAGCAAAAATTAGGAAGAGAGCAAAAGTGAAGCGAGACAGTCTTGCAGGTGAACACTGTGAACGGTGAATACACGGGCGCTCCAGGGGCTGAGCAGAGATTCCAGTGTGGCTGACAGCTGCGCTCCGGCTCCAGCTCCTCCAGTCAGTGTCTGGGTGTGTGTGCTCCTGATTTTCTCCCAGAGGCAGCAGTGTCTCATCTCATTGGCTCCCATATCTGCGGTGCACGGCTCCCATTGGCTACCACACCTTCTGGCCCCAGCCTCACCGGCCACCGTACCTGCATTAACTCATCCTTTCAATATCCCTAGGCCACTGCCACTTCCTCCTTCACTCATTAGTTTAAATCTCACCTTGACTGAGAGAAATAGGCACAGACAGCCAACTCGTCTAGTCCTGAAGTGCTATTAATTTCCGTGTGAATTAACATTGTCTTTCCAGCTACACCAGAGGCTTTTCAAAAAGCAAGAAGTTTGTCTTTCATTCCTCACATTCTCCAGCTTGGTTTCTAGCAAAGAACCCTGTATTAAACAACTAGAAATATGATGTTATTTCCCTCAATCAGAAGGGAAAAACAGGTTGATTTTTGTTTCATTTAGGGGGAAAAAAAGACAAATAGTACCTATGCGAAGCATTGTTAATTTGGTGATGGTGATGATCCGCAACGTGTACGCCTATCAAAACACCAAGTGTACACCTTACATAAACAATTCCTATTTTTCCATAATACTTCAATAAAGCTGGCGTTATAAAGAAATATGGTGATGTCTCTGGTAAAGCAAAACTTTTTTTTAGTACCAGAGAATGAACAAGCAAAGCTTTATCACATGTGAAAATATAGGGGTTTTTTTTCCATTCATTTATTTATTCATTTATTTATTTGTTTGTTTATTTGGTGCAAGTTCTCGCTACATCGCTCTGACTGATAGTGATCCTCCTGTCTCAGTCTCCCAAGTGCTGGGATTACAGGCATGTGCCACCACGTCGTTTCAAGGCCACAACAATGCTCCCAGCATGCAGTACTGGAGATCAAACCCAGGTCCTTTCGCTTGCCAGGCAGGCGCTTAGACTGCTGAGCCATCTCCCCAGCCCAAAAATATGCTTTTAAGCACTACTAAGAAAGCTGACTTTCTCCATTCTGGCTCTTCCTATGGCTAGCAGCACAAGCAGCACCTCAGAAGAGATGGCTGACTGAGAAGCACTTGAGCGGCCTCTCTAAATTACTCACGTGAAGGTGAGTGCCCGTTCACACTGTAACCCCATACCTCTGTCTGGGCAAGGGTCAGGGCTCGTGTTAGAGATGGCAGAGGACACCCCATGCCTTTCCTGCTGTTCATATTGGCACCTGCTAATGTACCCAGGGCCTCGGAACCACTGGTCAGGAGGAAGAGGAGGTGCCAGAGATTAGCCTCTCAAATTTAAAATTAATCAGAGACACCCACTGATCACAGTAATCAGGAAAGGACTGTGGTGCTCCCTAAAAGAACTAGTACCGTCACTGGGGATGTTTGTAGTTCAGGCCTTGCTCCTTGCTGGGCCTTCCTGGGGCGATCACTGATGGGTCTACAGAACTCACCTCCTCGCCCAAGGAAGAATCACGGGAAATGACTGTGTGCACCTTGTTATGGACTGACTTATATCCTCCCAATATTCATACATTGCATCCTTAATCCCTAGTATGACCACTGTTTCTTTCTCTAGACAGCCTGAAAGGAAAGAATAACTTATTGTTAAGAGTGCTTTTTCCATGCAGTCATTTTTTTCTAATGTATTTAGTACACAGTCTACAGGGTCTCACTACACAGATTGGACTCATAGTGATCCTTCTATTTTCAGCCTCTCAAGTGCTGGGATTACAGACCCATGCCACCACACCCAGTCTCACTCACCTTCTCACCCGAAGGCGGGGCCAGCATGCAAACCTGGGATCAAACCCCTGTCCCCGAGCCTGTTTAAGCAGACCCTTTAGTCTGCCAATCTATATGACCTGCCCTCATGCAGTCTTTTTTTTTTTCAGAACCGGGGATTGAACTCAGGCCTTTGTGCTTGCCAAGAAAGCACTTATTCTACTGAGCCATCTCCCCAGCCCCCATGCAGTCATTTTTGGTATGTCATCTCAGTTAATTCTCATCAACCTTGAAAGACAGGTAGTTAAAAGCAGAGATACTCCAACATTGACAGAATATAAGAACTGCCTTAAAAGAGGCCATACTAGGCCTGAGAGATAGCTCAGTGGACTAAGCACCAGCTTAGGCAGGCATAAGGACTGGGATTCGATCCCTGGCACCACATGCCAGGGGCATCCTGCTGGCCCTGAAATTGGGTGTGGTGGCACATGCCCATAATTCCAGTGCTGAGCAGGCTGAAAACAGGAGGATCACTTGGAGTCTGAGCTGCATAATGAAACCCTGTACCAAGTATGAAAGAGAGAGAGAGAGAGAGAGAGAGAGAGAGAGAGAGAGAGAGAGAACTTGTAGGACTCTACTTCAATAGAACTGGCCTCCTGAAAAAAGAGAAAAATAAGATATTCCTCCCCACCTTCTGCCATCACTCTCCTTCACTATATATAGCAGCAAAGTGGTCTCCTGCACACTAAGAAGAGAAGAGAGCCCTTACCAGCGCCCAACCCCTGTGGACCTTGACCTACAACTTCAGCTCCAGAACTGTTGGAAAACGCATTTCTGTTAGGTCGCCAAGTCTATGGGATTTCAGTACGGCTCTCTGAGCTACGTAATATAAGTACTGTTGTGTTTATTTGGTGAATGAAAAAACTGAACTCAGAAATGTGTGCAAGATCATATAGCCAATGAGTAGCAGAGCCAAGATCCCATTACATATTATTCCCATTTGGACAAGCTGGGATTCTTATTAAAAAGTTACATTCACCATGATCCATGCTCTTATAAAAAAGTTAGTAGCCAAACAATAATGAGAAATGTAAGTCATTATAGCCTTAGGTTGCCCAGAACAGTGAAAAAGAAACATATCAAGAACTCTTGTTGAGTGAATGAATAAATTCCTCCAGACTGGAGCTAGCAAATTTTCAGAGCAGAAGTAGAAAGCTCATCTAGAGAGTCCTTAACGCACAGATGAGGAAACTGGCACAGATTAAATACACCATGCAAGGTCACAAGGAGCTGAACTTCAACCCCAGGCAGTATGATTCCAGATCCCTGACTTCAACCACTCCCCAAAACACAGGGAGGGCACCAATGTGGGATGGGGCAGGGGAGTAAAAGGAGTAGGCTAGCAGGCAAGAAAGCTGCATCAGGCAGTAGACGCCCATCCCCTCTACACATGGTCTACTCTCCTCTGTGCTCTGAACATCTGGGCCCATGATGTGCCTCTCTAGATCCAAACCAGTCCAGGCCCAGAGCTGGGCCTTCATTATCTTGACATATCCATAGCCCATGGACAATGCTTTGTACATACAAAGAGCCGTGTGGATGCTAAAAGTATTGAATTGCTAAAATTATTGAGAGGAGCATTGAGTCTGAGCATATTTTTGTCCTAGAGCTCATGAAAGGATACATTTCTCAAAGAGAGATGTAGAGTCATCATGAATGAAGTTCCTGCTCCCCTCATGCTCCCACATGGACAATACTCCCCTTTTATTCTCTAGATGGTCTGAAGGGAAAGAATGACTTATTTTTAATAATACTTTTTCAATAGAGTTTTTTATATGCCATCTCAGTTAATTTTCACCAACCTTGAATGTTATGTCATTAAAAGCAGAGATACTCCAACTATACAGGCTCAGAAACTGAGGTGTCAGAGAGGGCAAAAAGAGGCAGCCAAGATCATTCAGCTACCCCAGTGAAAAGACGGGACTGAAATACCAGCATCTGCTTTGGCAAAACCGAGTTTGGTATTCTTCCCTATTATGCAAATACATCATTTAGATCCAAACATATTTCTCATTCTCAGATCCCACCAGGTTTAATGCACAAGTGCCATTTCTCAGGCTGCAGGTCTGTTGAAGAAGGACTTGGGCGGAGCAGTTGGCATGAGTGTCACTGGTCAGATGCTCCACCACCCTTGCCACGTGCAAACAGCAGCAGTGCTCGAGAGCTGGTTAGAAACGCAGACTCCTGGGTCCAGCCCAGACATTCTGAATTGGAATGATTGCTTTCACCATACCCTAGGTGCTTTGTGTATAGGTAAAGTTTTGCAAACCATAGTGCTAGTAGCTGTGCCCATGAAGGTAGTCATTAATAGGTATAAAGAGGTGAAATGTCTTCAGGTATGTTCTGTAGAGTTCAGTGACTATTTTATCCATTTGACTGTGTTCAGATATTGACCTGGAAGTGCCAGGTGGTACTTGTACATGGCAAGAATGAAAAGACACCAGTAGGAGATTGGGACTAAGCGAACAATTTACCACCTGCAAGCAGCAGATGCATAGAAGAGTGCTCTGTGGCCGGCAGTGTCTCCCAGGAAAAACTGGGAACCGGGACAGCTGCCTGTGAGAAACACATACCTGATTTTTCTGCTCTTGGATAGGGTTGGCAGGAACCACTGTATCTTACATGCTTCCTGATGCTGCACCAGGCCATGTGAAGCTCGGTGCTCTGAGCACACAGGCTCAGCTCTGTTTAGCATAAGCCAGAAAAGTGACTCTTTCCATTACAGAAGATGCTGCTGCCTGTGCTGATTTTATAGAGTCTGTCACACCATGAGTGGACAGGTGGTAGGCTGAATTGGATTCAGCCACCTCTTCCCACCCCAAATCTCCATGCCAGTTTTCATGCCAGAGGAAGTTTGAATCAAATACTATTTTTATTTGTCACTTTTTGTAAATTCTCTCCACTGGATGGTGTCCAGGCTATCATAGGCAAGATGGTTCAGTCAGTTGTGGTGGCACACACTTATCGTCTCAGGGCTAGAGAGACTGAAGCAGAAAGATCACTATCAGGAGTTCGAGGCCAACCTGCACTACATAAAGAATCTTTATCTCAAAATGCAAAACCAGGCAAGATGGCACAAGCCCAGCATTTTAAATTTCTCTGGAACAGCTTAACATTTTGATTGGGTTTCTTCAAGAGAAGTACTTGGAAGACCAATGTGAATTTGTTGATTAATTTTATGGTACCATAGTGAGTTGAAAAGCTTCTCTCCAAAATTCATTTCCAACCAGAACCTTAGAATGTAACTTTCTTCAAAAATAGTGTTTTTCAATGAAGAGAGGGCAAGGAGAAAAGCTAGGACACATGACAAGGGCAAAGCCATACATTTATATGCACAAGATGAGTGAGGGAATGATCCTAAGAATCATCAGCAGGTTTTTGAAACTAGCAGTTAATTGGTAGGATTCTCACCCTGACTAACTATATATGCTGATACCTGTGAACTAAGCAACTACACTGTAGATAGCAATGTGTAATAGTGGGGTCATGCTTAGAATGCCTGTCATTCTAGTCTTCTAAATATGTACTGCTTGTCATGACATACCTATTACTGCCATATTGTCTCTCAAATAAATGTTTTTTTTAAAAAAGATAATAAATAAAAACAAGAGACAAGGAAAAAAAGTCACAGTACTGTTCTGCTACAAGGATGTATATGTTTAGATTTCTAAATTTCTGTGTAAAAATATGTAACAGTGTATTCCTATTTTTTTAATTTTTTTCATTTTTTTAATTTTTTCATTTTTTTAGTTTTCATATTCTGGAGGGACTTAAAGTTTAATATACCAATACTTGATGGAAAATACCTGTTCCATGTTATGCTTAGATGTTTGATATTCAGACAGATGGTGAGGTTAAACTCAACTGCCTATGTTGTAGTAGGGCAATAATAATAAGCTTTTCTTCTGGACGGTTAACAACCCAAGTTTGCAGACCAAAAATTAGAGAAAAATAAAGCCTCAAAGACAGCCAACATTTTGGTCCTAGCCTTTCAAGATCAGTGAGGACTCAGGACATAGGAGAACCTGTTCTGTAACATCCTGTAACTCAGTTGTGTACCAAATTTTCTGATCAAAGAGATTATGAGGCCATAGAGGAAAGTGATTGATGATATAGAGTGTGCTTAAGGAGAGTCACTGGAGAGAAAACATTCTCTCAGGCTTTCACAGAGAGCAAACTGGTCAAGCAATGGCCATGACTCATCCACATGGCTGACACTGACAAAGGTTCTACAAACTGGTACAGGGTTTCAGAGTAAATCCTGAGGGGATTTGAGTGACCTTATCAGATACAAAAGTTACATTTCTTGTTCTATAGGGCTTGCTTTATCTTGGTCTTAACCATCCAGCAGAAAAGTATAAAAGCAAAGTAGAAAAAGTAAAGACATGTTAATATGCTAAGCTGTGAAAGGCTTAAGTCAACAACTTCTGACACTGCCAGTCCTACAGAAAACCTACTACTATTATGGACTACTGGACACTATTGGAATATTTTGCTGAATTCATGCACCTACAATATTTAAATGACAATGGAATGCCCTTCTCTGACGAAACTAAATCAAAAAAGGGGATAAAAATGAACGATCATTTTGTATCTGTATACTCAAAATAGTTAGATATATACCTGCATTCTCTTAATTCAATGAATAGAGAGATTTGCTCTAATAGTGTTTGTGGACAAGATATCATGTCTGCATCTTGTACAATGAATAACCACTAACACAGCAATATGCAAAGTATTAATTATTGAAACTTTGCTAGTAATCGGTTTTGAAACTGTCTCATTGCTATTTGCTTCTCAATAAAAATATTTTTTTAAAGAAGAAATAGTGTCTTTATAGATAGGAGGAGTTAGAATGAGGTCCTTCTGAGCCAAAATCCAGCTTGCTTACCAGAGAAGAAGGACATGTGGAGACACACACGTGCACAGGAAAGGCCATGTGAGGACAAAAGTACAAGCCAGAGTGGAGTAGCAAGGAACAGCACAGCTGGCAGCCACCAGAAGCTGGCAAGAGGCAGGACATGGTCTGTGCCCAGCATCTGCAGCAGGGGATGACCTTATGCACCCTATTTTCATCTCATCAGACCTACGAAACTGAAACAGCATCTACAAAGCAACGCTGCCATCATTATTTTGAGGACTTACTGTGTGCCCAGCACTGCTCTGAGAGTCTTGCATTCATTTTTCATTGAAATCTCACAACCTTTTATTTTTTGAAGATAAAATACTTTCAAATTAATTTATAAATAATAAACTCATCACACATTACCACAAGATACACAACATTTTATAAGTTAATATAGTGACTTTAAGCTAGTGTTATAGCTCAGCGGCGCAATGCCCACCTGGCAAGCACAAGGGACTGAGTTGAATCACAAACTTTTGAATGAGGTTCTGTCATTTTACATGAGAGGAATCAGCATCCAGGAAGATAATGAATCTCCTGCCCACCTTTTGCTCCAGCTTAGCAGTGAATGGACATGTTCTAACCCAGGTAACCGAGCTCTGGCGCCCACACTGACTCTCCACACAGGAGCTCTAGGAATTGAAAGAGCAAGTTAGGATGCACCTACAAGAGAAGCCATGAACAATGGAGTATTATTCAACCATAAACAGAATGCAATCTAGTCACTGGCAACAACCTGGGCAGAGCTGGAGGACATTATGTTCAATGAAATAAATCAGGGACAGAAAGACAGCAATGGCTTCTGCTCATGAACCTGTGGAAGCTAAAGTTCATCTCAGTGAAGCAGAAAATTGAAGGGGGAAGGAGGGATGGAGAGCAGGTGGTTGATGGGGACAGGGTGCGTGAGGGTAGACGGAATCACTTCCAATACACTATGGCACAGTAGGAAAACCATATTAATAACAGTTGAATATTTTTAAGATTTTGTTTTTTGGGTTTTTAAAAAAATTTCAAATTTTTTATTTGTTTATTTATTTGGGACAGCCTCTACACAGCTCAAAGTCATAGTGATGTTCCTGTCTCAGCCTCCCAAGTGATGGGATTACAGGCATGTGCCACCATGCCCAGTTTCAGTGGCCCACATTGTGTGCCCAGGTTTGAGGGCTGGCACGGTATGTGGTACCAGGGATCAAACCAGGTCCTTGTGCTTCCCAGGAAAGCGCTTAGACCACTGAGTCATCTCCCCAGCCCAAGTAGGATTTGGAATGTTCCCAGCATAAAGAAATGATGCATATCTGGGGTGATAGTCATGTCATATACCTTGATCTGATTATATACATGCATTGAAATGCCGCATCGTACCCCATAGATATGTACAATTACTGTTTCAATTAAAATACATGTTAATAAAAATAAAAGAAAAGCAAGATAGATTATATGAACACACAGCACACTGTGTCTCTGCTCTGGCTTCAGCCCACTGAGGATGCAAGAAATAAATCCTACAAGCAGCACCTGCAGGAATCAGTAGGAGATCAGGAAGCTTAGATACCCAGGAGTAAAAATTAATGCTGTTTGGTTTCTAGGAACTGGAGTTATTAGTGAGTGCTCCCAATTAGAAAATGAAATAGGCTAGGGTGATCAGCTAAACCAAAGAAACTCGAGGGCTCTGGAGCCAGCACAGCTGAATGTCAGCAGAACCTGCGCTTCAGAGTGTACCCAGAGAAGAACTGGAAGAGTTGTTCTCAATCTTAGACTCTAGAGTGTGTGGCCTCAACAGCAGCTGGGAGGAGAGTACCAAGTAAAGAATAATTGTGCTGCGTTCACAGGCCTAATTCTTTAAATATATTTCCCTTAAGTATGCTATGGAACCTACTGCAAACCATTTCCAAAATTAATGTACTAATGCATAAAGCAAACTGGTAAGTAGCTGTCCAAAATCTTTCAAATATCCACTTTCAAAAAGGACCCTGTTGGGCTGGGGAGATAGCTTGGTAGTCTAAATGCCTACCTGACAAGCGCAAGGACCCAGGTTCGAGCCCTGGTACTACATGCCCTGCTGGCCACTGAAACTGAACATGGTGGTGCACGCCTGTAATCCCAGCACTGGGGAGACTGAGACAGGAAAATAGCTATGAGTCCAAGCTGTATAACAAGACCCTGTAATAAATAAATAGATTTTTTAAATAAAAAGAGGACTCTGTTGTCATGCTATAAACTATAAAGCTGGAATGCCATGTGGCAACAGAGAGGTCTTGTTGTAAACACAAAGCCCAAGGCTTTAAAACAAATGTGTCTATTAGGCCAAGTCTAGTCGCATCCAAAGCCTTGTCACATTAAGCTGGATAATCTGCACTGTGAGCTCATCCTCTACATTTAGGATATTTAGAAACCTCCCTGGCTCTGCTCACTGGAAGACAAGAACACCCCTGCTGCAACAACCAGAAACTGGACCTGCATACAGTAGAGATCAAACGATCTGTGTAGTCAGACGATTGTCATTGTTGGCAAAAAAAAAAAAAAATCTAAGATGCACAATTCCAAGCAGAAAAGGATTCTTTGTCTGTTGATTTCAGAGGTTTCAGCCTGTGGTAGAAACATCACGGAGGAGGAGAGCTGCTCGCCTCCTTAGCCAGGAGGCACAGAGGAGGAGGGCCAGCACAAGAGGAAGCGAGCAGAGACAGGCTCACATGCCTGCCGTGGGGCCCCAGGTGATCTTCCTCCTTCCTGCAACCCACCTCCCATCCTACAGAGTGACCAGCGATAGGCTCACCCATGAATCAGTCCATGGTGAGGGTAGCACTCCACGATCTAAATCTCAAAAGCCCCACCTCTGAGCATTGCTGTACTGGGACTCTAGTCCTCAGTCCTGGATACATGAGTCCTGAGGGAATGTTTCCCACCTAAGCCACGACAGCCACCCTTAACTTGGGCATAGTGTAATTGCAAGTTGTGCTAAATAGCTGAAGGTCTGGAGAAGATAGCTGTCTCCTTTTGCATCACAAACCCTTGACTGCCAACCCCAAAATAATTCTTTGCCACATTTCTTCTTCTCCTGGCTTCTCTGATACTACTTTATTGTTTGTTCCATTCCTCACCCTTTCCATTCTCTCTTTTTTTTTTCCTTTACTTGAACTTAAAATTAAAATGTTCGTTTCCCACAGTATTTTTCCTTACATCTTCATTGTGCTTTGCTTGATGCATTTGTTATTCTGCCGTCTCTGGAGTAAAATGCCTGACACCTCCGACTTGAGGAGGAGACATTGATCTGGACTCACAATTTCAGAGAGGTCAGTCCATCATAGGATGGCTTCAAGGCAGAAAGGTGTGATAGAAGGGTCTGGACTGAGGAAGATGGCTCAAGCCATGGTAGTCAGGAGGCAGAGGGGTTGAAGGGCGAAGACAGAAACAAGAACACGCTCTTCCTGGACTCACCCCATTAACACACCTCCTTTCATTAGACTTCTGCTCCTAGCAGCACTCTCAGCTCCAAACTCATCAGTAGATTAATCTCTGATGAAGCTACTGTTCCCATTATCCAGTCGCCTTCCCAAAGTACTACCCCTGAATATTTTGGGGGATGCTTTCGGTATAAACCATAACTTTCCATTAAATTCTACTTGCATGTTTATGACTGACTTCTAAATCCTTCTAAATCTGTACTCCTGACCCATGTATTAACTTATAATATATACATATAATAATTAATTATTTAAAAAGTAATTTGCTGCCAGCTGTGCCACATGCCCATAATGCCAGACCCCACAAGAGGCTGACACATGAGAATCTGAAGCTCTAGACCAGCCCATGCAACTTAGCAAAACCCTGTCTCGAACTAAAAAACTAAAGAGCTGGGGATATAGACCAGTGAGTACATCATGGGTTCCATCTCCAGCAACACACACACCCCAAAAAGTAATTCACGTTAGGTATTTTTATACTCAGTGTGCTAAATGTATTAACCAGCATTGGCACTTAGATATCTGCCTTCGTTCCATAGATACCTCAAAATCAACTTGAAACATTATGTAAAACATTTGTGAAAAGTCGAGGCAACGTAGTTTCAAGTCACCATCCATTTGTTCAAAAGTTCTTCAAGAGTAGGATTTTCTGCCAAGTACCGGGAGCCCCCAGACCCAGTCCTAGCCCAGGTCCCGTGAGTGTGCGGAGAGTTTCCTGCTACCCTGCGCTGGCGGGACCACTCCCAGCCCAGGCGCAGCCTGGGCCGGACCCTCTCCCAGTCCCTCGGGCCGCCCCCCACCACTCTGCAGTGCCTCCCCCACCCCGCCCGCCGAGTAGGATTTTCTGCCGAGTTCCGGGAACCCCCAGACGCAGTCCGAGCCCAGGTCCAGTGAGTGTGCAGAGAGTTTCCTGCTACGCTGTGCCGGCGGGACCAGTCCCAGCCTAGGCGCAGCGTGGCCCGGACCCTCTTCCACCCCCTCGGGCCACCCCACACCACTCTGCCGTACCTCCCCACCCCTCCTGCCGAGTAGGAAATTCTGCCGACTTCCGGGAACCCCCAGACCCAGTCCTAGTCCAGGTCCGGTGAGTGTGTGGAGAGCTTCCTGCTACCCTGCGCCGGCAGGACCAGTCCCAGCCCAGGCAGCAGCGTGGGCCGGACCCTCTCCCACACCCTCCGGCTGCCGCCCACCCCTCCGCCGTA
>NW_004524590.1:17835158-17850404 GCF_000260255.1 Octodon degus
TTGAAACTGTACTTTCAATTTGATTTGAAACTGTCTCATTGCTATATGTTTATCAATAAAACTTTGAAAAGAAAAAAAAAAAAAAGTTCTTCAAACTCCTGGGAAACATCTCCTCTGTAACACACACACACACACACACACAGTGCCAGTGTGAAGGGACTTGGCAGCAAGGGTTGCAATGCTGATGACAAATTCCTAGCCTCAGAAGAGGGCCTTCACATCTACCAGCTACAGGCCCTCTTCTAACATTTGTCTCCTAGCCAGCTTGGTAGCCGTCTCTGCCTCACCTAGTGCCACAGGGCTTTCTTGCATTTGCCTCCCAGTCTTGTCTGAAAGGAAGAAACTACTAAAGTGTCTGCAGAACCATAATTACATAACAAATAATGGATGGCGAAGGGAAAACCTGCGGTGGTTGTGAGGTCCCTGAGGCTGTGCTGATACTTCTTTTTCTTTTCTTTTTTTTTTTTTTTTTTTTATTTGTGTTCAAGTTTATTCACAATACTGATTAAAATGTCATTATGCTTTTTGTGTTTTTTAACAGTATGGCTACAAGCTGAACTGAAGTATGTACAGGAAGGTGGTGATTCAGTCCCACGAAGTTCATATAATTTTTTTTTTTTTTTTTTGGTTTTTGGTTTTTTTGTTTGTTTGTTTGTTTGTTTGTTTGTTTTAGGAAAGAAAAGTTTTTGAGCCAGGGAGACAGTTCAGTTGAATAAGCATTTGCCTGGCAAGTACAAGGAACTGAGTTCAATCCCTGGTTCCGCCAAAAAAAAAAAAAAAGATTCACAAACCCGACAGAACTTTTCTGGGCTGGTTTCATGGCCTGTTCTGTTCTCTTAGGCTCCACCTGAGGGCTGGGGGTAAGTTGAGGAAGGGGACGGAGTCAGCAGCAGTGGCTGTCCCCTGGGGGCAGTCCCAAGGACACTGGGGACCAGAGGGCAGCCAGAGCAGCAGCACAGAGCACCAGCAGCAGCAGTAACAGGAAAGATGGCTGGTCCACAAGCTGTCACCTGAAGGTGGGGGAGGGAAGCGCAGGAGGAGAGCCTCACTTTCTGTGTTTCTCCTCTTTGTCACTGCTTTTTTGTCACTGCTTTTGGTGCTGTTGTCTGTGTGGCTGTTGGGGTTGTTGCTGAGGTACATTTTGTCCAAGGCCTTGAGGGCCTCTTTGAGATAGTTCTGCAGGGCCGTGACCGCGGCACATACCACCAGGCTGCTGAAGCCATTGGAGATGAGATTGAAGTGGGTCAAACAGCTCTGGATGGCGGGCTCCACGATGGGGTTGGGCCGCGAGTTCCCCAGGGGAGATCTGTCCTGAGCCAGCAGGTCGGTGAACTCCTTGCATATGATGGTCATGAATTGGCTGTAAAAAGAAAACATACACCAACATCAGGAATACAAAAAGCCACAGCCCAGTGTGGTGAAAATGAAACCAACGAGGTCAATTTTAGAAAGATCCCTTCATGTGTGCTGTCAAAAGTTTGCATGTCAGTAGCAACATCCCAGTCATCCCCAAGGGAATTGTCAGTAAGCATCATGATCGCCATAGTTCCCTGAATCCCAGGAGTAACTTGTGTGTGTGAATAAAAAGTTGTCCAAACTCAAACTCACGGCACTGCCCACCTTCTTACCTGATGGTGCAACTCTTTGCCTACTTTACAATAAACTCTTCCTATACTTAAAAAAAAAAAAGAAAAGAAAAGAAAAAAGTTTGCATGTATTTTTCCTACAAAATTTGCTAACAACCAGCTCCACTGATTCCTGAACTTCCCATCGCACTTGAAATAACAAGTACTGAAAAACAACAAATTATGTAGCAAAAGAAATTCCAGGCAACAAAGGGAAGGCATTGCAACACTCGATCTTGAGTTACACGACAAAGCTATAGTGATAAAAGCAATACAGTATTGGCAAACGAAAAGCAGACTCATGGGTTAATGGAACTGCATAGAAGATACAGAGAAGCTCAAGGCATGCTAAGCTGTGTTATTTTTGAGGAAGGGACCAGATCCCCTCACTGGAGGAAAGATAGTCTCTTTAACAAATGGTGCTGTGACAGCTGATTATTCATATGCTTTTTTGTTCTTTTCTCTTTAAAATAAAAAAAATTAGGCCTAGACCCATATCTCTCACCATGCACTAAAGTAAAATTAAAATGGATGCAGTGTGAGACCATAAGGTTAAGTGAAGTGACTCAGAAGCACAAGCTTAAATATTGCACGTATCCTCTTCTATGAAAAACTCAATATACGTATAAAGTACAAACTAAAACACAAATAATACAAAAAAGAAAGGAAAAGTATGGTAACCAGTATAGGCAATATATCTAGAAGTGTATCTTGACTTACTACAATTTACATGTTTTACGCGTTCTGTGGCCCATTAGTCTGGCTTTCTGTCTGTGTATGTGGTGATCAACTTCATAAGGTCCTACAAATAAATGAATCCGGTGCTGGAAACAAAAAGAGCTGATGGAGGGAGGGAAGTACTCATGTGTACTGGTCCTCTACAGTGGAAGCGAACATTCAGTACTGCAAACACGTACCAACAAAAGTCACACACACATACACACACCACCACCACCACCACCACCACCACCACCACCACCACAACCACCACAGAGCACGGCTCCATTATACCATAGATTCCACCTGCAGCTGGCTGCCTTTTCAACCTGGCTTCTCCTCTCCCCTCTTGTTATCACCCTAAGAAAAAAGAAATATAAATTTTATGTTAAATAAGTATTATCAGAATTAAAATATTTAAATGAAATCTCTTTGTATCATTGCTCTGTGCAAATCCTTCCCTGGCTCAATTGGTCTTCTCTTCTGCTTAAAACCATCTTTCAAAACTTGTGGGGCTGGTGAGATGGCTCAGTGGTCGAAAGCACCTACTTGGAACAAGCTAAGCAAAGCACAGGGACCACGGTTTGATCCCCCAGCACCACATGCCAGCCAGCCCTGCCCCCTGGTGGGCTGAGCTGGCTACATACACACAAAATAAATAAATATAAAAAAAAAACTTGTACTATGAATAACTACTACGAAGACAATATGCAATGTATTAATTATTGGAACTGTCCTACTAACCTGTTTTGAAACTGTCTCATTGCTATTTGTTTCTCAATACAATTAATAAAAAAATAAAACGCTTCTCTCCTGTACTCCCCTGCTCCAGGCGAATGCCTCCAGGTCCTAGAGAATCGCTTCCTGGGCACCCTCCTTTGAGTTCACTGCCCTCTGACCTTACCCCTGCGGCATCCATGTGATGTAACCCTTGCCCATTTTCCACCTGATCTCACCCTAAGATGCTGCGAAGCCCTGCACGCACATTCTGGCAGTTTTATCTCTGCTTCTCTGGGGATGTGCATGCTGCCCATTTATCATCCATCAGCTCATTTATTGAGGCATTCGTCAGGACCCAGTGCTTTCCCTAGGAGGAAATCTGTCACGTTACATTTGCTCTACCTCATTCCACCTGAAACGAATGCTTCTCCTTTCCCCCCAAGCCAGCTCTTTTCTCCTCGCTAAGCTTCTCAAGCTGGCCTGGCCCTACCCTGCCCAACGCTAGCCTTTCCAGCTTCTTTTTCCCCAGACTGTTCTCCATGTCTATGTGCTTCCTGTGTTCACTATCAGTGTATATTTGTCTGCATGCATTAGGCAGGATTACCCACTGGCTTTTCCCCTATTTTAAACATCTCACGTAACTGATACCAAAGATGATAAAGCAGTGTCTAGTATTTATATACAGTGTGAAACACAACCCTTAAATCCACTACTCTGAGGACAGGTTCAGGAAGCATGTCTTCTTGGCTCTGAGCTGAAGGCTTTATTACTACTACTCAGTTCTAGGGAGGCCGACAGCTAGGGAGAGACTTGCCATTGCAAAGGCAGCTTATTAGTTGCAGCTTTCAAGAGAAACAAGGTTGTCACCCCTTGTGTGAGGACATAAGGGAAAGCAGTGTGGTCATTAGGTGGCAGAGCGGGCCAGAGAAGGTGCAGGTGACAGCCTCCTTTCGTGGAAGGAACAAGAGGCCAGATGAGCCTGCTACGCGCATTTAGGACTAGCTAGCTTGACCAGTGTCAGTGGTTAATGGGTACAGGGGGTGTCAGGAGCATCTGGTCATGCCTGTAATGCCAGCACTTGGGAGGCTGAGGCAGGAGGATCTCCATGAGTTTGAGGCTAGCCTAGGCTACAAAGTGAGTTCAAGGGCAGCCTGAACTGCAGAGCAAGACTCTGTCTCAAAAAAGACAAAAACAGAAAGAAAGAAGAAAGAAAGAAAGAAAGAAAGAAAGAAAGAAAGAAAGAAAGAAAGAAAGAAAGGGAAGGAAGGAAGGAAGGAAGGAAGGAAGGAAGGAAGGAAGGAAGGAAGGAAGGAAGGAAGGAAGAAAAGAAGGAAGGACAGAGAGACTACCTGTTAATGACCTTTTCTGGGTTATTATGAATTTAATAAGAAAAATTCTCGCAGCTATGGATTAAAAATGTCTATGAAAGTTCTGAGAAGCCAGCTATTAAAACATTTGCTTCTGATTTCTTTCTCTATGGAGTGATAAATATACATTTTCCCCCAGAGAGAATATTTATGAAAACTTTTCTGGGAAACATCTTTTCACTAAATATAAGGTCTCTGGAGACAGCTCAAGAGCATACCTCCTGCATGTGCTGTCAGTCGCGACTTGACAGTCTGAATTACCATATTTTTATATTGTAACTCACTTCCTTTAATGATATATATTTTCTACTAATGGTGTGGAAGAGATGGAAACTGGCAGTCTTAATGGTGTGTGATGTATGTGCTCCCTAACCATTAAATGGGTGGTTTCGCCTTGAACGGGAAGGAGCTTCAGCTGGCCTTCGCTGGGGCGTGGGCTTTAGTGCGGCCCTCAGCAGAGGTGACATTGGTGGTGACGCGGAGTGAATCCTGTTTCCTTAATGCACAGTGGAGAGGCCACATGGATGGCTTTGACCAGTTTCCAACTCATGATTCCTTCATTCATCTTCTTTTCCTTGCTAATCCTCTCTGTCTCTCTCTCTCTCTCTCTCTCTCTCTCTCTCTCTCTCTCTCTCTCTCTCTCCCTCTCTTTCTCCTTGTTCCCTCTCTCTCCCTCTCTCCTTCTGGATGTGGTTCCAAGCATCCCTCAGCACTTCCAAGAACTGACTCTCAATGCAAATGGCTCCACCACAGGTCGTCACACTGGAGGAGAAGCGTGACCGCTGTGTGTCTGCACTTTGGAGACCAGAACGTTTAAAATAAACCTGAGGCCACACTGGGCAGCTCCCCAGGTGCACCCACTGGGCAGGTTAGGGGAGACTATTACTCAGTGATTCCTTCACTGTCGCCCCATCCTGCTCCACTTCCACAGACCCCGCCAGAGAGGGAGAAGCTTATCCAGAGCGCTGGGTGTTTGTCACCCAGTGTTCCTGCCCCTCTCAGCTAACACTGCGCGGTCTCATTATTTGCCCCTCCACACAGTCTGAGCGGCCTTCTGTTGTGCAGGACCGGTGAGGATGCGCTGTTAGAGCCACCTGCCCCCTGCTGTAGCGTCCTCTCTGCCCGGCCTTTTAGTGGAGAATATTTAGGCTCTCCTTAAAGACACTTCAGCCCTTTCTCTCAGTCGTCAAGATCTGCTCGCCGGCGAAGCCGAGTACACGGAGCCAACATGCCCTTGGCGAGGAGCTGGGTTTGTCGTAAAACCTGTGTAACCCCGAGGAGGCCCTTCGAGAAGTCCCGCCTTGACCAAGAATTGAAGCTGATCGGCGAGTATGGGCTCCGGAACAAGCGAGAGGTCTGGAGGGTCAAATTCACTCTGGCCAAGTTCCGCAAGGCTACCCGGGAGCTGCAAACGCAGGACGAGAAGAACCCTCGCCGTCTCTTCGAAGGCAATGCTCTCCTGTGGCGACTCGTCCACATCGAGGTGCTGGATGAGGGCAAGATGAAGCTGGACTACATCCTGGGCCTAAAAATTGAGGACTTTGTGGAGAGGCGCCTGCAGACTCAGGTCTTCAAGCTGGGCCTGGCCAAGTCCATCCACCACGCCCATGTGCTCATCCGCCAGCGCCACATCAGGATCCGCAAGCAGGTGGTGGGCATTCCCTCCTTCATTGTGCGCCTGGACTCCCGGAAGCACATCGACTTCTCTCTGCGCTCCCGGTATGGGGGAGGCCGCCCAGGCCGTGTGAAGAGGAAGAATGCAAAGAAGGGCTGGGGTGGGGCTGGAGCCGGGGATGATGAGAAGGAGGATTAAGCCCACCCTTCAATTTCTGTCCAAGGATTTAGTTTTCTAGTACAGAATAAACTACAATGAAGGAAAAAAAAAAAAAAAAAAAAAAAAAAAAAAAAAAAAAAAAAAAAAAAAAAAAAGGACAAGAAAAGAAAAAGACATTTCAGATGCGATCAGATAGGCTGCAGAAGATTGACTGGGCAGGCGGGCGTGGGTCCCTCCTGGAGCCCTGCCGGCCCTCTGCCGGCACAGAAGGCAACAGAGCTTCGCACCTTCTGCATGAGCACCAGGACAGCCACGGGTTTGCGATGGGGCTGTCTGAGATCGCCACGTTCTGGGATGTGCTGGGTTGGCCTCACGCCTGTGCCTCGAAGCGGGTGGATGCCACCCTCCATAGCCGCTGCTCCCCAATTTCCTCCTGCAAGCTCTGCTCCCACCCCCTCTCTCCTCTTAGGAGTGAAACTGCAAACCTCCCTCCAACACATCGACCCTGTCTATGTTTGGATTCTAAATGTCAGGTCTATGAACAAAGTGGATTTTTTTTTTTAAGTATACAGGTATTTTTATGCAAAATAAAAAAAAATTTTTTTTGAGTAGAAAGATTTCTTTAAAAAAAAAAAAAAAGGACCGTGTGAACATCAAAAAAACTTTCACTATGAACAGCCTGTAATATCTGCCTGCTGTAGGCATTGGCCCTTAAAAGAAGGAACCTTGGGGGGGGTTGTCTTGTTTTTATTGCTATTTATTTATTTTTTTTGGGGGGATGGAACTGGGGATTGAACTCAGTCCCTTGCACTTGCCAGGGAAGCACTTATTCTACTGGGCCATCTCCCCAGCCCCCTGTTGTTGTTGTTGTTGTTTGGTTTGGTTTGGTTTTTGTTTGCAAAACCGGGGACTGAACTCAGGCCCTTACACTTGCCAGGCAAGAGCTTATTCTACTGAGCTATCTCCCCAGCCCCTCTTTTTTTCTTTTGAGGCAGGTTCTCACTGTGCAGTTCAGCCCAGCTCACTTTGTAGCCCAGGCTGCTCTCAAACTCACAATGATCCTCCCGCCTCAGCCTCCTGGAAACTTGGTTCTTGAATCAAGTATGTAAATACATGTAGAGAGGTACAATAAATTAAAGCATATTTGTAAAAGCTCATGTAAGTGAGAAGGATATGTTATATACCTGTGTTCGTAAACTAAATATTATAAAACTAGAAAGCCTCCCAAGATGAAGTCCAAATTTTATCTTCAAACCTGAAAAATACTTACACTAAAGTTCATCAAAAGGAAGGAAAAACAGATGATCTTATCAAGAAAAAACAGCAACAAAAACTAATTAGATTAGATTTTGTTTTATTTTTAAATTTATTTTTATTAGTACATGTCTACAGCATATGATTCCATTCACTGTGGGGAGCAGATAAATGTACACAATGCATTTTAGCTCTTTTTATGTCTCCTTCCTCTTCCCTTCCTCCCCCACCTCATCTCTTGCTCCCTTTCTCATTTGGAAAGGATGTTTTAGAATAATAATTTCAAATCTCACAAAATGACATAATAGACCAGTGAAAGTGCAGGAGAGACATTCACCCCTCTTGGTTTTGCTGACTAGTATTAGAGGAATAATCAATTTTTTTCATAATTTTATTGAGAAACAAGAATAATCAATTTAGACCCAACACATACAGTAAGTAGATTTTACATGCATGAAGAAGTTAAAGGTAAAACTCAAAACTATAAAAAGGTGAGTACAGACACTCATATAACTGATAGCTTAGTATATCCAGAAATTTGGGGGAGGGAAGATTTCATTTTTTATTTTATTAGTACGTGTTTGTGATACATAGTAATTACATAGTAATACCAATTTATTTTTGTGTATGTATATTAGTGGATTGACACTAGTGAGGGACTGGTAACACCCAGCTAAACTGAATCAGTGTGGTGCTGGGTGTGGAGGGCCCACGTGAGGGCTGTTGCCAACAACATAAAAAGGAGAACTGGAGAGGAAGAAAATGTGCTGTTAGGGGGCTGTTGGTTCTCGGGAGCTATTGGTTCTCCTGAGGAGCTTGTCATGCTAGCTTCCTGGTATGAACTCCACTATTCTCACTGTCAGAGAAGCTCAGAACCTTGTTGTTGTGACTGAGAATGGCTGCAGTTCACTTTGGGAGGGGTTGCTCTGATCCTTTTTCTTTGGTACTAGAAAGCTAACTCAGCACCTGGAGCATTACTTCCTGGCTCTGAAGGGGAAGATGGTGCATGTTCAATCTCCTGAAGAAGCTTGTGGCACTGCCTTTCCTGATATGAACTCTGCTGTTATCATAATCAGAAGAGCTTGGGACCTCCCTCTTGCTGAGAATGGTTGTGGGGCTTTGGGGGAGCTCTGGTCCTTACCTTGAGCACCACTTCCAGACTCCAGTGTGGCTCTCTCGGGCTGTAAGTACAGATCCTTCACCCAGAGGCACAGACTTTCTGGCTTCCACCACTGACCTTTGGGTCTTCACAGGGTAGATCCATGAAACAGGGCTGGATGAAGCATCATCCTGGGTTCTTGGCCTCTGGATGGACTCCTGGGGTGTTGCCATGGGCTCTACGTCTTCACTTGGACTTGTGCAGGATATTGGTGTGGGACCCAGGCCCTCAGCTTTATTCTTTGCGTCTTTGGTGTGTGGACAAATTTCCTGCACTCTTGTAAACTTGTTTTTATTTTTGGGGGGGTGACTATTATAAAATAAGCATGTAAATTATGTGTTCTGTAATAAATTGTGCCGCTTTCAAACCCTGACTACACCGTATCTCATGTCTTGATCTTTTTTGTTGCCCTTTTTCTCATTGCCCTCCTCTCTCCCCACTTGCCAAGATCCCTTTCCTCATCTCCGAAAATGACAGATTTTCCTAGGATGAATGTGAGAGAAGAAATTAGAGAAACTCATTAACAGATTTTATAAGACAAAAATTAAAAACATTTGTTAATGTTTTCATCCCTCTGTTATGGAGACAAGTGTTCTTTCCTTGACTCTTTTTTTTTTTAATCTTTACATATTCGATACAGGGTCTTGCCAAGCAGTTCGGACTCATAGTGATCCTCCTGTCTCAGCCTCTCCAGCACCGAGATTACAAGTGCACACCACCACATCCAGTCTCAACATCTCAGCATGCTCACAGGGCAGGATCAGCACAGCATGTGGTGCCCAGGACTGAACCCTTGCCCTGCACTCTACCTAAACAGGCGCTTTACTCCATCCTTCTCTTGACTCTTGAGTCCTAGGTGACCTGGGAAGGTAGAGCTGAGGGCTGCTGGGTGAAGGTCGCAGAAGACAGTGCAGGTTCTGCATGACTCCACCTGGCTTCCTCGTGCTGATCTTCTGAGCCACCATGCAAGATGTTGAGGTATCCTGAGGCTGCCACACTGTAGGGAAGCCTGGAACTCTCCATGAGGGGACCTCACTGACATACTCTGAGACCACACAGAGGAAGAGGCATACACAGCCAGCCCCCAAATGTCCCTGGGCTTCTCCTCTAGATCCAACTAACATATAACAGCAACAGTAGGAGCCTGACCAGCCGGTCGAGTACTTCCCTAGTCCCTGACACACAGACACCAAGAGAGGTGACACCAGGATTGTTGTGGCTTCAAGTTACCAACAATCCGTGTGGCTTTCTGAATGGCAATGGATGCCTAGAACACAGATCTCTACTCAATAGAACACCATGTAGCCATTTAAAAGTTCACTTTAAAATACTACTTTCTCTAAGGAAGCATAGATTCTCTAACATTTAGAATAGAGGAAAGTATTATACACATTAAATCGGAGCTGTTACAAATCCATATTAAAATTAAACAGTCCCAATGGTTATTCATATTCAGTTGGTAACATGATGGGTGATATTATTTCCCTAACTTTACAAACTGTAGTTCTAATGACTGTATAATTAGTTAATGAAATTATTTGCTCCTTAATGAAAGCAAAAACCTGAGAGAAAAAGATTTCTTTTTAAAGTAGCACATCAGCAAAATGAGAAATAATTCTAAAACATCAGAAACTCTGTGAAGTACTGTGACAAAACTGATCCCTTTCCCAGGAGGGATTATAGACTGAGATGGAACCCCTAAGGGTTACGTGATAAAATGTAAAAATTGTATCCTCCATGTTTCCTAAGTTCAAAGGGAGCCTATAAAAATAGCCCATGGCCAAAAATGCTCTGCAGAGATTCTTTTTATGTTATGTTTTTTACTCTTTATGACACGCATTATAAAGGGGATTTGTATAAAATGCAAACAAAACAGAATGGTTGAAATGTCTAAGTGAAAATGTGGCCTTAAGGTTCTCTCTCTTGGGACTCACTTAGAGACATCCGCTTGCAGGATGCCACCCCTGAGTTCCTGGAGGAACTCAGTCCCCTCCTCGGAACACAGGCAGCTCCCTGTGGCTCACTGGTCTTCCAATCAAAGGACACCCAGACGCTCAACATCCAATTGAAGGAATAAGAGTTGGTAGTGGCAAATACTAGTACTATTAGTGTTGTAGTCAGGGCTTACAAGGGAAAGGATTTAATACAGGACAAAGAGTCAAAAGCAAAAGACTGTGGGCTATCTGTACACATGCTAGAGATCCAAAGAACCCAGCTGAGGGCCTGGATCACGAGGTTCTGCTCCAGGCCCACAGGAGGCCTGGAGCCCATGACACTGGCTCATGCCAGTCGGCGTCTAGGCTCTGCTCTTGGAAGCCTGAAAGGTTAGCGGTGGAAACTAGAAAGTATGTGCCAGCAGGATGAAGGATCCAGGCCAGCAGGTTGCGCGAGCTGCACTGGAGCCAGGAAATGGCACTCAGGGTAAGGACCCTACCTCTGCCCCCAAAAAAACTCAGCCACCAGGAGTCCAATTAAGTCCTGAGCTCCCCGACGTTGATGAAAACAGCTGAGTTCAGATCACAAAAACCAGCAAAACAAGCTTCACCACGACAATAAGCAACACACCCTCTCCCCACCCTTATCTGCTTTCACGCTGTTGGCAGCAATCCTTGGGTGGGCCTTCCACACCCAGCACCACGATGAGGCAGTTCATTTGGATATTTCAAGCTGAACTCATTAACACATTAGTTAACCTACCATAGCTATTAAGAAGGAGACTTAGAAACTCACAGAACCAAAAATTAGAGAAAAAGAAGGGCTGCAAGATCAGCCAACATTTTGGCCATAGCCTTTCAAGGTCAGTGAGGACTCAGGACATAGGAGAACCTGTACTATAACATCCTGTAACTCAGTTGTGTCCCAAATTTTCTGATCAAGCATATTATGGGGCCACAGAGGAAAGTGATCAATGAATGTAGAGTGTGTCTAAGGAGAATCACATGGAGAGAAAACATTCTCTCAGGCTTTCACAGAGAACCAACTGGTCAAGCAATGGCTGTGACTCATCCACATGGCTGACACTGACAAAGGATCTGCAAACTGTGGCACAGGGTTTCAGGGTAAATCCTGAGGGGACTTGACTGATCTTGTCAGATACAAAAGTTACATTTCTTGTTCTATAGGTTTTGCTTTGTCTTGATCTTAACCATCCTGCAGAAAAGTATGAAAACCAGGTATGAAAAGTAAAGCCATATTAATACGCTGAGCTGTAAAGGGCTCAAGTCAACAACTTCTGACATTGCCAGTCCTATGAATAACCCACTACTGTTATGAACTACTGGACTATATTGGATTATTTTGCTGAATTCACACACCTACAATATTTAAATGGCAGTGGAATACTCACCTCTGACAAAACTACACCAAAAAAAGGGGACACAAATGACGGACCACTTTGTATCTGTGTATACAAAATAGCTAGGATAGATAGACAGCTACTTTCTCTTAATTCAATGAAAAGAAAGATTTGTTCTAGTAGTGTTTGGACAGGTTATCATGTCTGCATCTTGTACTATGAAAAACCACTATGAAGACAACAATATGCAATGCATTAATTATTGAAACTGTCTTATTAATCAGTTTTGAAACTGTCTCATTGTTATTTGGTTCTCAATAAAATTAATAAAAATATTAAAAAAGAAACTCACAGCAGGCACTGGCCCATTTTAGTTTATCAAATTCCACAGGGGAAGGATTGGGAGAGCCCCTCTTCAGGCTGCTAAATTTCTTGGTAGCCCACTGGGCACTTGCATGTTGCCCTTGGATTATGAAGCCCCGGAGAGTGTGCCCCTGGCGGTTGCCAGGTTGTGCGGTCCAATATCCTTCCTGGGCACCCATGTGCTTGACCAGGAAAATAAGACTTTATTATTTTGGAAGTGAGAGCAGTAACCAAGAACGAATGATTACAGGCTTTGATGTATGAAGATAATAGTTATTTGTAGCAAGGAAATTTCTTGAAAAACTTGCTAAGCTTCTGACCTATTTTATTTGCCCACAGTCTGTGCAAGGTCTTATCTACACCTATCATTTATACCAAAGACCCTATATCTAGAGGTCAGCAAACGCTTCCTTTGAAGGACCAGATCATAAATATTTGAATTTGGTGGGTGGGTCAAAAGGCAAAGATCAATGATATTATGTACTTAAATAATAGAAATGTCCACAAATTTTTTCTACCTGTTTTCAATTCAGAACCCTAAAAAATGAGCAGAAAGCCAGGTCTGCCCAGCAGGCAGCCAAGGTTGCCCACCCTGCTTGACTCAGAAATTGACTGGCCTTTGTTCTATACTTCTCTTGAGCATCATGAAAACAGTCATTCTGTGAGCCCTTGAACAGTAGCCTATAAAGGGCCACATTCAAGTGATCCCTGTTGCCATTTGTCTTTTGACTGTGCTTATGCTGGTGTTTGCCAGGGAAATTGTAGTTGAAGATGCTTGAGATAAGCTTATCTCGGTTAAGCTGCCCTTTGAGAGCCACTATGTCTGCTCCAGTTTGCAGTCCACATGTAATTGGCCTTTAGATCCCCCAGGGCTAAACTCTCTATTCTCTTAGACTGCATGACACAGCAAAGCCATATCCTTTCTACCAATGCCTATAGGTAGACAGTGACGGCCACAGCTCATCTGTCTTGTCAGGAGTGTTAGAAAAACAGCCAGTGCACACCATGTTGTTAAATGTTCTTCAAGTTCCTCAATGGTGCAGGCTTGGTCTCTCATAGCTCTGCCTCCAGAACAATGAGTGGAACCTACTGAGGCTCACCAGCTTCCAGCCTGCACTATCTGTGTATAACACCTCCCATGTGACCACTTCAACTAGCCCAGCGCCATGCACACGAGTGCCACTAGTTGCAGCCTTCCATATCAGGTATCAAATTCTCTGAGATATATGGATATAGATATAGACATAGATATGGTATTTTTGGTCTTGATCTTACAGTCCAAGATTATAGGTTAGCTTCCAAATACCAAGACAGAAAAATATCTTTAAAAGAAAGAGGTGCATCTTAGTTATTTTTCCCACTGCTGAGACAAAACACCCAACACCTACAAGTGAAGGGAAGAAGGGTTCACTTAGCTCACAGTTCATAGAGATTTCAGTCCATCATTTCAGGCTGTTGCCAAGGCAGGGTGGCTTTGCAGGGAACAGTTCAGAGAGGGCAGAAGACAGCGAAAGCAATCAGAGGCCACAGAAGCTTCTTTCTGCCCCTTTTATAGTCTATCTAGGCTACTGGGGATTAGGGTGGCCTCATTCAGTAATCCTTAATCCCAGAATCACACGCTCTACATTCAGCCACCTCTGAGAAAGCCTCACCTACAACCACAAGAAGCCCTGGGTGGTCAGCTAGACATAAGTCTTAACAAGGCACATGTTCCAGATGACATTGAAAGAAGGCTATTAAGGCATCCAGCCATGGGCCCCCTTCCCCAACACCTCTTCCAATGTTCCTGGATGCCCCAACCACAACTGCGCTGCAAATATTTAACCTTGACTGTCTGTATCCAGCTGCTTACGCATATAACTTTTTTCAGCCTGCTTCAAGGACTCTATATTTTGTCCCCAGAACACCCTGGCCCAGCCAGGCACACTTTATGACTCCCCTTCCCCTATTCCCACCTGCTCTATAAAGTCCCTGCCTCCCCAGCTGTTGCTGCTATTCAGGCTTGCTGAGCAGCCTGGCACATGCTAGTAGCCATCAATAAGCCACTCCTTTCATGCCAGTTGACATGAGTGTGGTCTTGTGTGGGTTTGACACAAGTTTTCCAACAGTTTTCCTGTCAAAGGCTCTTAGGAGTTGCTAACCAATACTACAGGTGGCATGTCACAGGCCAAAACATGGAGACATGCCCATGCCTAACTGAAAGAGAACTGAGAAAGTCTCTATTATGGCACCCATGACACTAGTCAAAATCAAGGCCCTATCACTTTAGAAGAAAAAAATCCCTAGGGCCAACTAGTTCTTACTTTTATAGAAGGGTACTAGTATAATTGCTGTGTGTGTGTGCGCACACACATGCATGCACATGTGTGTGTGATGCAAGAATTGAACCCAGGGCCTTCACACTGTTACAGCCCCAGCCCTCTATTTATTTTTTTAGACAGGGTCTCTTTAAGTCATTAAATTGCCATGCTGGGATGAAACTCGCAATCCTCCTGCCTACGCCATCTATGGTGCTGGAGTCACAGGCATGTATTACCATGCCTGGCTATAAATTCTCATTTTTGAAAATGGAAACACTGAAGCTCAAAGGGGCTTGTTGCTGCTGGGATTGCAGTCCAAAGCCAAGATCCAAGCCCCAGCAGCCTGCCCCCGAGGTGTAGCATTCTTATAGCGCCAACTAGCTTTCACATAGCCTCACACATCCTTGAGGGCCCTTCCAACCTACACAAAAGGAGGCTCCTGGTGGAAGGAACAGCTGTGGGCTTCCTGTCTGCTGTCACTTGGAATCTTAATACTTATCAGAATTTTCAAACTAACTCTGAGCAAACAGATGGGAAAAAAGGAAACTGTGGTCTTCCAGCAAATGAACAGATAAATGAAATGTGCCTTACCTGTAGAGTGCTGTATTACTTGGCCTTAAGAGGAAACAAGGTATTAAGGAGTAGAACGTGGCTAAACTTTTTTTTCTGTTT
>NW_004524590.1:17850504-17864297 GCF_000260255.1 Octodon degus
TTTTTTTTTATTTAGGGAAGGGTCTACAGGGTGTTCAGGGTCTCACTACTAGATTGGACTCATAGTGATCTGCCTGTTTACAGCCTTCCAAGAGCTGGGATTGCAGGCACACACCACCATGCCCAGTCTCAATTGCTGTCTCAGGGTGCCATGGGGGCCGGGCCGGCACACAGGCCTGGGGATCAAACCCCTGGCCCCTGAGCCTGCTTGCAGGTGCTTTAATCTGCTGAGCTATTTCCCCAGCCCTGGATAAACATAAAAAAAAAAAAAAAAAAAAACTATGCTAAGTAAAAGAAAAAAAGAACCACTTATTGTAAAATTCTATTTACTTGAAAGGCTCAGAATAGCCCAATCCACAGAGACAGAAAGGAAACCAGCGGTTGCTATGGACTGGGAGATGGCAATGAAGAGCAGCTGCTAATGGATAAGGGGTTCCATTGGGGGGCGGTAAGAACAGTGTTTTTGGGTTTGACTGTGCTGACGGGTGCACAACTCCAAGGATAGACTAGCAATCACAGTACTATACATTTTAAATGGTGAATTGTGAGACATGTGAATTGAACCTCAATGGAGCTGCCACCGAAATGAAAAGTTCACAGTGACACTTCAGCAGAAAGGGTAGCCCAAGGTTTGACGCACATGGGAGAGTTCCGTGCCGCTCATCAGTTGTGCTGTGCGAGAGCGCACATGCGGCAAGCCACATCAGCGTCGGCCAGAGGGGGCAGCTGCCACGGGAAAAATTAAATAAGAAGAGAGCAAAAGAAAAGAGAAAGAGGACCCAGGAGAGTCAAGAGATCCTGCACTGAGGAAGTCCCCTTTTAAAATGTTAAAATATTTTTACCTCTTCTCTCCTATGGGCTGACAAAGCCATCCTTGAAATGCTACATGACTCAGTAGAGGGCCAGAAGGTTTGCCCTTGCGCCGATCATCCTGTTGGGAAGAAGTTCTGCAGCCGTGCCGCCCCGTTCCAACAACAGATGGTGCTAAGCATACTCTTCCACTCGATGCCTGGAAAATTACTCAGAATTCCATACATCATGGAATCAGACCATGCTGGGACCAACTGAGCCTCGCTTCTTATGCAACAGGCTAAGAAGCTAGCTCATCCAGGGTCCGGTAATCTTTCCAAGGTGAGGAGTCCCATGGAGTGAAATGTGTCCATCTTTACCCCAGGGCAAGTTCAACTCCAAAATAGAAATGGAGAAGCTACAAAGAGATTTCTATTTCATGTATTTTCTTTCTCTTTATGTATTTAGTACAGGGACTACAGGGTCTCACTACACAGATCAGACTCGTAGTGATCCTCCTGTTTTCAGCTTCAAACACTGGGATTACAGACGCACCACCACACCCAGTCTCAATCATCAGCTCAGCATGCCCCAGGGCCAGGGCCAGCACAGCAGGCTGGGGATCGAACCCCAGGCCCTGCATCTGCTAAGCAGGTGCTTTAGTCCCCTGAGCTGTCTGGCCAGCCCTACTCTGTGTGTTTTCAATAGTCCAAATAAACAAAAATACTATTGTGAAACACGGACAACAAAACTTTATGCATGACTATTCATTTTAATATCTAAGAAGAAGCACTGCAAACCAGGTCGGCTCCTGGGCTGGCCTGCTGCGTACAGATTCTTGATAAGATAAAAGGGAAAATAAAGAAACATTACACCTTTAAGTGTCGAGAGATTGTTTTCAGAGATAAGGAAATCAGAGTAGAAGACAAAGCTTTTCAGGCAGCATCTGCTGCTTTACTAAAGAAATTAAAAAGTGGAGTCATGAGGGAAAGCCCTGCGAAGACAATAGCTCTGCAGGAAGAAGGCGCCAACCTATTTTCCATTTCAACAGCAAATCAAGTAAAGAACTGAAATATGCAACACCCTTTTGGTGCCTCTGTCAGACATGCCTCGTACTCCATAAGCGAAGTACCAAGGTGCAGCCCGACTCCGAGCGATACTGCAAGGTAGGCAGCAAGAAGAGTATTGGTTTTAGTGTCTGAACTTTGGGCAGTGGGTGACAGAGACCCTCTGTCTCTGCTGCCTCATCTGATGGACAGGAATCACTATCGTTGTCTGTATTAGTCAGAACTCTCGAAGCAAAAAACAAAAACAGAAAACACTGTGTGGTACACACAGGGAGAATAACTTAAAGGAACCGGCTCATGAGATTATGGTGAATGGCAAGCCCGAACTCTGTGGTGTAAGAGGCAGGTAAGAAACCCAGGTAAGAGTGGCTGTCACAGTCTTACAAACAAAGTCTGCAGGGCAACATCCTGGAAGCCCAGACAAGGTTATTACACTGAGGCCTTTCCAATTACTCTGTCTTCAGGAAAATTCTTTCTTCACAAGACCTTTCACTGATGAGCTGAAGCCCACCCACCTGTGGTTGGTAATTTGATGTACTTAAAAAGGTAAATGCTAATCACAGGGAAAAACTGCACAATATTTAAGCTAGTGTTTGACAAACAGCTGGTCCAGATAGTTCAGCCATGTTGACATAAAATTTACCATCATACTGCCCTTCCCATTTCCTGGCTTGTCAAGAAGGCATCATCATTCAGTATTCTGTTTACTGCTTCATCTCTGACACTTACACCATACCTGGTGCACAGTATGTACAAAACACATGTTTAGTGAATGTACAATGTTAGAGCACTTTACAACTATGAATGATGAAGTGTGCAGGCCAGACTCAACCATTGTTTTGGGGAAAATATGTTTTTGACCACACACACTACAGTCTCATTCAGTGATACCCTCATCTCAACATCAGACTAAGACACTAGACCAACAATTCCACTTGTAGAAGTTCTTTCACAGATGTTCTCACACAGCTGGGGCTGACTCCAGGCACTGACTTCATTGTAACATGATTTGCAGTAGCAAAGATTGGAAACAAATGTCTGTCAACATGGAGTTCATTTATGTGAACTCAAGGGGCTTTCAAAGGATGAGGAAGCTCTTTATGCATAGATGAGCAAAGACCTCCAAGATATATATACCATTAGGGAGAAGAGGAAGGAGCAGAACAACAAAGATATGAGGATAAGGATTTGTAAAAGAAAGAAAAGAAGGGATATACAAAAGATATAAATATATCTTTACACGTGACTATATTTATGCATTGTATGCTTTATATTTTTGCTTTATATTAATTAATGCTTTATATTTTTTCATTATACATAATGTATATCTTTAAAGGTGAATAAGTAGTTAAGCATGTTGAAGATAGGCTCTTGGTGGTTGAAAGATCCATGTGAAGGGTTGAGAAGATAGCTCAGAGGTCTAAGTGCCTGCTTGGCAAGCGCAAGGACTGGGTTCAATCCTCAGTACCACATGCGATGCCAGCCACCGAAACCAGTCATGGTGGCACATGCCTGTAATCCCAGCACTGGGGACGCTGAAACAGGAGGATCACTGTGAACCTGAGCTGCATAGTGAGACCCTGTACCAAATAAATAAATAAATAAGATTTTACAAAACAAAGATCCAGGTGAGAATAAGACCTTTCACTATGTAGCTATTTAAATTTTTGTAATGTTGAATCACATAGGTATGTTGTGGATACAGAAATTAAATATCAAAAAGAAAGAATATGAATTGATTTAGTACTTGATGGAAAAATGGATAAGCAAATAAATGGAATGTTTTAGATGACTTTTCTCAAAACTGACTGCTCCGTGCTTTGAACTTCATGTCCTTTCTTCTGGGGTCTGAAAAATCATTATCTCATGTACTGAGAAAACCAGTGCAGACTCCATTTCCATATGAGGACTCATGAATTTTAGATTTTGGAATTGAAGTTTAGCTTATAACAGGTCTTTCTCCTATGGAAGAAAAGAAAGATGAGAGCAAAGGAGTTAGCTCAGACAAACACCAGGAAATCAATTTGTATCGGAAGCAGCAGCAAGTTTTCTGAGAAGATCTGCAAAATGTATTGGCATAACATCGCAATGGTACAAAAAAAAAAAATTTCAAGTTATTCAGTTCACAGACATACTTCCAATGCTTTCACTGACTGCATCCCATCAGAACCAAAACAAAAGGACCAAGAGAAGGCTTTGTACAGTACTGTAAAAGGAGCATACTTAGCAAACCAAGTTTGCGAACTCACGACTCTCGGTTGGCCAAATACTGGCAGTTTCATCTGTGAATCCAAACTAATTCTTCTCTTTCAGATTTCTGTCATCTGCTTTTTTAATGCTTCACCAAGTCTCTCAAACCTTAGAGGAAACAGAGGAAGAAAAATCCCAGTAGTTCATCTGGAAATTTGGGTTATCCGGGCTACTCTTGTTCTTTCAGTAAATTGGTATTTCTCTAGGTCACTGTCTTCCCAATTTGTGAACTAGGGGTTTGCAAGGTTCTGGCTGTGTCAGGTGCAACAACTAACAACCCCCAAATCTGAGCAGGCTGAAAGGAAAAGAGTTTATTCCCCAGTCATACAAAGTGTGCCTCATGTCCCAGAACCCTCTGTCCAGGTGTGGGCATCATTACAGCCAAGTTACCACCACCTTGCACAGTCACTGTGTTCATCAGCTTTGCATATTGGTGACAAAATACCAGAGAAAAACAACTTCAAGAAGGAAAGGTTTCTTTTCCCTCATGGTTTCAGCTGATGCTCACTTGGCTCCATTGTTCCTAGGTCTGCTTGTGTGGGGACCATGTGGTGAAGCAAAGAGAGAGTTCCTATAGCAATCCCCCCACAAGTACATTAAGCTATGAACCCATGAATGGATGAATCGATCCATGACGTTAGAGCCCTCATGACCTAACCCCCCCAAGGCCTTTGCTCTACTCACTACTATACTGGGGACCAAGTCTTCAACACATGATTTTGGAGGACATTCACGATCCAGAGTATAAAAGGGGGAGCAAAGCACCAGCTCTTAGGCATTTCCACCCAAAATTGGGCTAGAGCTCCTCCCCTGGCATTTCATCGACTAAGAAAAATCACACAGGGCATTCACCTTCAAAGGGTAGGAAGCATTCATTTTTCAGTGCACCTTTAGTGGGGACAGCAGGAAACATGTGTTAGAGGCCTGTTCTCTTCCATATTTAATCTACCCCAATATAACATGTCTTGTTATTGCTTAGCTTTACTTTGATTTTTCACACCCAAAAGCATGGTGGAATCTATTATGATGCTTGAAATTAAGAGAGCCTAAATGGATTGACTTGAGAATCTCAAACTAAGCCACCCTGACCTGGACTGTTCTCTGACATATAATACATTTTAAAGCTCCACTTCATCCTACAAGGTGAGTCTAAAGACTATTAACAATGAGAACTCAACAGGGTTCCATCTACCTGCACCTTGAAATTATTCTTCTGTATGAGTCAGCTTTTCTTCACTATAACCAAAACCTGAGACATGCTAACTTTATAAATAAAATGGGGTGTATGGAGCTCCCAGTTGTGGAGATTCAAGGGCATGATGTTGGCATCAGCTCAGTTCTGGTGAAGCCCACTCAGCTGCATCATGTTATGGCCAAGGGTGACCGTGTAAGCCCATGTGGGAGCAGGGGACCTTATGTATCCCTGTAGAGGAAGCAAGAGTGACTCGGTCCCAGGGACTTACAAACTTCCCACTAGGATCCAACTCTTAAAAGTACACACCATGTCCCCAGATTGCCACCTCTGGGCCAACCCTCCAACACATGAACTTCGAGGAGAAGACACTTAAACTACACCCAAGCCACAGAATTTTCCATGTAATTACTGCCAAAACTTTGTAAGACTGGAGAATCCTCTGGGATCTGGAAGCGACTGTGCTGATAAAACCCTCAGAAATCACATCCAAGTCACCCACTCACTACACATTATAGATGAGAAGCACAAAGCCCAGAAATGAAAATGTCTTACCCAACATCATAAAGGTAATGCATGAATGGTGTCTGAAGTGAGTAATTAGTCCATAAATTACTACCCACCAACAGAAAACTAATACAAGGTTATAGATTTTCAAGAGAACTACTATTCTAACTAAGCCTATATTAAAACCTAAAGCACTAAAAATTGTAAAACAACCTTGGCATCCCACTGTCACTTCCATATGTAATTCAAATAAAATGTTATTTCTTGGAATTATACATAGCCTGCATATGTAGCATAATTAACATGAGTTCCTTATGATTTTCTGATTATAAAAACCTAGATTTTTCTCTTGAAACAAATTTTTCTTCTTTCCATTTATTGAATAATCCACCATTGATTTGTAAGATGAAAAAAAAAAAACTTAAATGGAAGAATAAATGTCTGATCAGGGAAGTGTAGAAATCAGGATGGAATGAAGACACATGGGTGGTAGGAAATGGGACCTTTCTGGGTGTCCACAACTCACCAAATCTCAGTCTTCCTCCCAGCTCCACCACCTTGAGTACCCGGGTTCCAAGGCAGCAGGGAGATGCCAAAGGATGTCTGCTCCTAGGGTGCTCTGCACTCCTCCTAGGGATTCCGGCAGGCTTCTATGGCCATGGCCTCCAGCCGTGATAGGAAGCAAATGAAGCACAATAAAATATCAGATCACATGCAAGGCATTGGTGAGATCACCCTCAGATTGGCTCTAAGGTAGAGAAACCAGTAGGGCTGACAGTCTTCCCTGGGCTGGCAGGCTAAGCTCCGAGCAGCCAGCCAGCACAGCATGGAGTACACCAGAAGCTGCAGAGGCAGTGTTCTCCTGCAGGAAACTTAGTGTCATCCCCTCCATCAATTATAGGGCCACAAGTGAGGAAGAGGTGGGGGAATTGAGGGAGAAGCTGCTCATGTCTCCTATGACAGCAGATTTCAGGTCACTGGCAGATAGAAACACAAGTTTTATAAGGCAGAGTGATGGCCTTGACCACCTCTTTCCAAATCTCACTGTGTCCCTTGCTAGAGAGACCCTGAGCAGATCATTTCACTTCTGTATACCTCTTCATCTGTTAAACGGAGGCAATAAGAGAAGCTCATTCCATAATTTAAATGCATGGTATCCTCGTGCCTCAAAGGTTGGATCCTCACTGAACCAGGTTTCACAGGTGGGTCCCAGAGAGGTGACTGGATCATGAAGGCCCAAAGTGCCTCCCTGGGAAAACCCACTGCTAAGGTCATAATTTGACAGCATTATTTGGATGCAAAGCCAACAGAAGGGAGGATTTACCTAAAGGAAATGTAAGTCAGGGGGCCTGACCCTGGAGACTACATTGGACCCCTGAACTTCTTTTCCTCTTCCTCTTTCTGCTTTGAGGACTCCAGGCGGTAGAAGCTTTCCTTGAGCACACCCTTCTGCCATGAGGGTTCTGTCTCAGCTCAGGCCCAGAAGCCTGAAACCTTCAGGCTCCATGGACTGAAACCTCTGAGATTGTAAGATAAAATAAGTCTTTCTAGGGCTGGGGAGATAGCTCAGTGGACTAAGTACCTGCTTTGGCAAGAACAGAGATCAGAGATCAGGATTCGACTCCCGGTCTCACATGCTGCACGGGTCCCACCCCCGGGGTGCGCTGAGCCCATGACCAAATCCAGGCATATTGGCACACTCCTGCAATCCCAGCACTGGGGAGGCTGAAAACAGGAGGATCACTATGAGTCTGAGCTGTGAGGTGAGACCCTGTACCAAATACATAAATGAAAAAAAAAAGGTCTTTCTTCCTTTAAACTGCTTTTGTTGGGTATTTTGTCATGGTGACAGAAAGGTGGCTAACACTCTCCCCCACTGGGTTGTTTTGTCGCTTGAATCAAATCAAAAGTTCAAGGCCCAGTTTCCAGCACATAGAAAGTGCTCTGTAACCAAAGCATTCTCTTTGTGAAACCCAATAAGTTTACTATTACCAGGAAGGGAAAGAACAACCATTCTTGACTTCCCTTCCCGTTTCTGTGAGGAACCATGGGCTTAGTTAACCAGACCTACTTCCCTTGCTTACAAGATAAAAGAAGATGCAAGTTTTGCAGTTTTCTCTCTTTGGAAGAAGCAGTCTCTGGCATTACAGCAGTCCTATTTTCTGCTTAAACCACTAGTTCTGGCCTCAACCCCCATGAGCTCGCTTTAATGCAGCAGGCAACTGATGTGGGAAATTGATTTTTCTTTTCTTACTTTGGAGCCAGCAGCGGTGAGTTCTTTGACACAATAGAATGTCTCTACGGTTTCTCAGTTGGGAGATGTGGACTCCCGGTGAGGACAGACCGGCTCTCTGTCCCATTCTTGTTTCCTGGAGAATGAATCACTGCTGCCGGGGGGTGAACGCAGCCATCCCAGGCCAGCTTTCACGTGTAGCACCCAGAGCAACAACACAAACAAGTGAGCTGGAAGAAGAAACAGAGGCAAAAGGATTATGGCATTAAGCTATGTGGTCTTTATTTGTAGAGTAGTTGTCTCAGAAGCTTTGAAACCAGGAGAACATAGAAAGTTGATGGAGCCGTAACACCTACTAACGTTTGAAGCCAATACACAAAGTTCAGTCACACAGAAAAGAAAATACTCAGAAGGTGCCTTTAAATTCACACTTCAAAAGTCCAAATTCCCTTGACCAACTTTCTGGCCCTGGAGGTCCTTCTCCTCTGAGCCCTTGCTGCTCAGGAGAGATGAAACCAGAAACAAGAGCTGCCACTGAGCTCTGATTCCCGCAGAGCTGGTTGAACTGGTCCAAACCGGCTTCAAAATCTCTGAGTTAGTTGGCTTCGCTCAAAGTCACAGGTAGAAAAGTCAGATTTCAAAAGCCCCATGAATGACAGAAAACAGCAGATACATTATCTGTGCGACATTAAGTGAGGAAAATTTTTCCTATTTCTTTTTCAGTGTCGAATTATTATCGAGTACTCTAAGCCTCGTGGTTAGAATATGGAGAGTCATTTATTCCGAAGCGTGCTGCTTCCATTTGTCCACGAAGTGGGTAGCAACACGCTCTTTCCCAAAGGGAGAGACAGCAGGAATGGAAATGTAATTTATTTTTTATTGCTGAGTTGGGCTTTTTCAAATGATTTTTGCAGACATATCTTTAATAGATTTTGGGACATATTTTATTTGTTGAGAAATTTCCATGCCCTTGCATAATTTCAATTATTCAATGGAAACCTCAGTTTGGGAAATTGTTCTGGCCAGTTATTCAACTCTTTGAATAAGCTATATTTATTACTTAAATTGATTACTTTGTCCATTTGGAGATTAGCTCGGATGAATGGGGATTAAGAGAAAGTGGATTTGGGTTGCTTTCCCTGCAGTCACTCGAGGGGCCCGAGCTTGGTTGGAGCGGCTTGGGAGCAGCTTTGCACCTGGCGCTCCACCCAGGTGTGGTCTAAGGAAAGGGGCTGTGAGCAGGAGCAGGCCATCAACAGCGCCATCTCACTGAAGCCAAGGCACTCACCTGCAAGCCGCCGAGGGTCTGCCTCTGCTTTGTTTATCCACAAGCAAGAAATCTGGAGACGGGCACCGTCATCCTCGTCCAGTGCCTCAGCCATGCCTGACAGACATCTCTTTATGCTTTCTGGCCAAAAATGGCTGTGATAGGTGAGGCCCTCACAGTGCTGAAGAAGAGCCAGAGAGAAAGGGACATTTCAGCATGTCCTGTCACGCAAGTCTGCCATCAGCACCAGCTAGAAGGCAGCTGAGCACTGTGGGTCAACAGAGCTGCTGGCGCACTGCCTGAGCCCCACTTCCGAGCCCCAGAGCTGCCCCCTCAACCAAGTCAGGTGCTGATGCTCACTTGCCATCCCCAAGTCTTGAGGCAGTGGAACAGGCTGGCCCCTGCATCTCCTCCCTGCCCTCCACACTTGGCTCAGGTACACTGGGCAGCATACGTGATACTCTTGTCCTTCACCCTGCCCTATGCTTCTCCAGGCAAAGGGACTCACCTCCCTCTCCATAGCTTGGATCTGCACTCATTTACTCCCTGGCTGTCCTATCACAAGCCATCAGACCACCAGATGAGGATCTCCTGGGGACCTGACAAGTTCAAAATTCCACGCTGCAGGTTGCACCGACTGAGTCAGAAGCTGCACCTTAGCAAGCGCGCTAGCTACTTGTTAAGCTCTTAAAATTTCAGAAGAGTGGGCTATGAGTTTTGTTTCTCAACTCTATAGAAGAGGGCCACCTGGGAACTTGGCTAAGATGCCTTTTCCTCCTTCACACATCTTTTGCTAAAAATGTATTGAGCTTTCATTTTACGTAAGGTGCTATCCTAGCCCCAGGATGTGAGGATGAACCAGATCCATGGGCCTCGGTTGCCCGATCTGTGTCTCCCCTGACTGCTGAGCACTCACTGATTGTGGAGGTAGCGGGACCCCACCAAATGGCAGAGAGCTCTGCAGAAAGGCTCTGAGGAGGTCAAGAAGGGCTCAAAAGAGAATCGATACACAGGTGCTCTGTAGATTTTGCATTCTAAGATGTGCAGAGAAAACAACCCAGCCAGTACTGCCTATCTCCCCAAGAAGCAAACTTTCCCAAGGAGACCCAAGAGAGACCCAAGAGTCTATCTCCAAGGAGACCCAAGAGTCTACAAAGCCTCCATCAGCATCCTGGTCTCCAGCATCAGGTTCAAGCGAGCTTAATTACCCTTTGTCTGAGTCCCTGGAGTACAGTGAGTTGGGTCACTCTGGAGAAATGCTGTTCTATTTTTCAGTCACAGCTACAAGTTCCCACAAGCAAAAGCAACTTAAACTGGATCTAATGCAGTCCAAAAACATACTGGTTGGTGAGTCCCAGAAGCGGCTCAAGGGACTCTTGCCTGACAACCAGGAGGAAGTCTACCACCACCAAAATTCTCTTCCTCCCCTTCTATGATCCCCCAGTTTCACTCAGTTAAAGTAATTGATTAGCTCTGACATGAACTGAGAAAGTAACATGTGCAATCTTGTCCTAGCAAAGGAAACTAGATGCTCAACAGGTCATAGCTTGAGTGTCTCTGGCTCCCTTTCCTTCAGACACAATAAAAACGTGAACACTTGATCTACCGGCTCTGGGTACTAGAAGCGCCCCTGGTTCACCTCACTCTGCCGTCTGCTTTCAGCAGCCCTACTGAGAGCCTTCACCTGGAAGAATCGGCCCATCTCCCACCCCCTCACCCCTTTTCTTACTGGGCAAAGTCCTGCTCATCCTTTGACCTCAGCTCCAGCAATGGCTGCTTGGGGACATATCCAGGTGCCCAAGGGCCTCACCACAGGTACAAACCCTTCCCTGTGCTTCACCTGCCTTAAAGTCTGGAGCCATTTCTGCAAGGATCCTGAATGACACAGACTTTTCTATGCTACAGAATCCAAAAATGTTCAAGCAAGAGAAGAAATAAAATTAAAGTTTCCAACAATAAGCATAGTATATTAAGCAAAAGAAGAGACTACAGGCCCAGGAAAGAAACTGAAATGTGTGTGTGTGTGTGTGTGTGTGTGTGTGTGTGTGTGTGTGTTTTAAATTTCAGGTTTGGGGCCATTTTAAAAATACTGCTTTAACCACAGTGGCTGGGGTTCAATCCCTGGCCTGCTATGCCGGCCCTGCCCCCTGGACATGCTAAGGTGGCAGTCGAGGTGGAACTCACCCGTAATCCCAGCACTTGGGAGGCTGAAAACAAGAGAATCACTATGAGTCCAAGCCACGTAGTGAGACCCTGTAGACCCTGTAGACCCTGTCCTAAATATATTTTTTTTAAAATACTGCTTTGTTTTTCACAGTGTATCTCTAAGAAAAGCATTGTCTTCATTTTTCAGTTGAAGAAATCGACATAAAGAGGGGCTTAATCATTCCCTCTGGTCCACAGGGCTAGCACCGGTTGGCCTACCTGTTCTCCTAGTAATCTGCCTCCACAGAGGGCAGAAAACTTCCTTTATGAGAAGATAACAGACAGTAAATCATTGACCTCTAAGTGTCTTGGGGGGAAATCAACAGACCTGGATGCTGGTGTGGGGAGAGCCCCATCCACAGCATTCCCGGGACCTCCCCCTCTTCCCTTGCTACCCTGCACTTCCCCCTTCAGAGCGTTGTCCCCAGTTTGCCCATCTTCCCCACCTGTGCAGGTCCTCATGTTCACTGTTGTGTTCCCTGGAGAAGCAGCTGGCCTCCGTGTGCACGGTGGAATCTGGCTCACTAAATTCGAGAAAGTGGATAATAAAGGACGGGGTGGTTGGAAGTGTCGCAATGCCCATGGTAGATTTACGGCGGGGCGTGCTTAGAGGCCAGCCCTAAGCATCAGCAACCACGGCAGGCAGGGCAGCTCCCCCGAGCTCACCTGGGGCGGTAGCCTATCAGGGCCTCTGTGACTTAATCCAACTAGGGAACAGGACCTTTCCAGGTCACGGTGAACTGATTGGAAAGGGCAGAGCTGAGGCATGAAGCCTCCAAGCAGACTCAGCTCAGGGCCCTCAAGGCTGGGTACAAAATCAATAACTCCACAACTGCAAATCTCAGGGAATCCTCGCAGTGATTTATTGGTCGGTACATTTGGCACTTGAAGAACAATTTATGCCACAACTTGTAAAACTTTAACAACATGAAGCACTTGAGAGTTTGCAAGGATACGCTGTGGACAGCGGATGTACGTGTTGCCTCTTAAAATAGCATCTGCCTCAAATTTTCTGCTTTATATCTGGAAAAGATCAGAGATATTTGCAGAATGTCTGGGTTTTCTGTTTGCTTTTCTTAAATTTTATTTTAGGAAAGAGTCTACACAGTGTTCAGGGTCTCACTACTTGATCAGACTCATAGTGATCTGCCTCTTTACAGCCTCCCAAGAGCTGGCATTACAGGCACACACCACCACATCCAGTCTCAATAGCTGTCTCAGTGCGGCCCTGGGGCAGGGCCAGCAAAGCAGGCCAGGGGATCAAACCCCTGGCTGCTGTGCCTGCTCGCAGGTGCTTTAATCCACTGAGTTATTTGGTCGGCCCTTCTGTTTGCTTTTGAAGCAGCATCTCCCTATATAGTTTAGGCTGATCTTGACCTCTCTATGTAGCCCAAGATGTCCTCAAAATCACAGTGATCCTCCTGTCTCAGCCTCCTGAGTGCTAGGACTATCAGCATTGGTCACCACATCCAGTTTGCTTGCAGAACTATAATCACGCCTTGTTCCTTAGAAGCTGCAGAAACTCCTCCTCACACCTACAAGAGTCTCAGTATCTCCACCACATCTCTTCATCCCAGTACTATCAACATCTTCATCACCTCCTGGACTCAAACCGAGGCTGTCACCTCCTTCTAGTTGGCTTTCAGCATCTCCCTTCCTCACTGTGCATCCGTAATGTTAGTAGGAAGTTTCACTAAAGCCTGGCTAGCACTAAGAGTAAAAAGCACAGCTCCTTAAGAGACATGCAGAACCCCACCCTGTGCTGGATCTCTTGCCTCCTTCCCTGGACTGACTGCCCTCCATGCTTCTGCATGTTTGTCAGTGCCACAGTGGGAGGCTGGATGTCTCCCAAAGGTCTCTCTCTAAATGCTGCATTCCTGAGGAGCACAATGGAGGACTTTGGCAGGATTGGAAGGTGTGGAGTTAGGCAGGGCCTAAAGGGAGGTCTGCAGGGCATTACCCAGGTACCTTCCCCGAAGATTGCACACCAGGCTCCTTCTTCCTCTCTCTCCTTCTGTTCCCCCTCACTCCTTTCCTAGTTTCCTTCTCTCTCTATCCTCCTCTGTTCCTCCCCTCTCCTTTCGCCTTCCTTCTCTTTCACTCCTCTACCTTTTTGCCCTCTCTATCTCTATCTCTGTCTCTACCTCTCTTTCTCTCACTCTCTCCCACTCTGTCTGTCTGTCTCTGTCTGTCTCTGTCTCTCTCTCTCTCTCTCTCTCTCTCTCTCTCTCTCTCTCTCTCTCTCTCTCTCTCTGCCTCAGGTGTGACCACATCCTCTCACATG
>NW_004524590.1:17864397-17877475 GCF_000260255.1 Octodon degus
TCTCTCTCTCTCTCTCTCTCTCTCTCTCTCTCTCTCTCTCTCTCTCTGCCTCAGGTGTGACCACATCCTCTCACATGCACTCCCTGGAGGCCCAAAACAGTGGAGACCCCTCAGCCTTGCAGTTGAACCTCCACAACCTACCCAACTGTAATCCAAAGTAAGCCTCGTTTTGCTTCATGAGTAGCCTGTGCCAGGACTTCCACTGTAGTGATACACAGCTGACAAATACCACCAGCCACATTTAAGTTCCTCCCTCCTTCCCTTTCCAGGCATAATGTCCCTCTTAGCCTACAATGCTTGCTCTCCAAGGCACCTGTCAAACTGCCCTGGCCATCCAGAATTTGCTTTCATGATACCGCCTTGTGAACTTGATCCCAATGCCTTCAGTGACAATGAACTCCTCTCTATGTCTCCATGGTAATATCTTGATTCTGCTGTGTTTTTCAAAAGGTTATCTGCTCTTGGAGTTAATTCCATGAAATTATGGCAGGCCCATTGTATGATGGTCTCATTCTGTGTTCTAATTGGGCCTGGTGATAAGTAGCAGCCCCCCATAATCAGTGTATCTGTGGGTCGCACCTCTGTTCTTTGCAACATCAGGGTTTCTGTATTTAATGACCCTACTTAAAGCTCTTAGCATATCAAATGAATTTTTTAGAGAAACATCGATAATTAGCTTTGAAAATTTCCATGATTTGTTACTTTGTCAAGCTCAAAAAGCAGTCCTGAAGCAGCCAAGGTTTGATCCCCAGCATGCCCTGCCAGCCCTGCCCCCAGGATGCACTGAAACCGGGCAGAGTGGCGCATACCTGTAATCCCAGCGCTTGGGAGGCTGAAGACAAGAGGATCACTGGAGTCCGATCTATGTAGTGAGGCCCTGAACACCCTATAGAGCCTATCAATTATTTTCTCTCTCTTAGATAATTCTTATCAGCTTAGAAGAATGTGCTGGAATCCCCAGTTAGCAACCTTATATTAACCTAGTTCCACACTCCAAAAATGGCACCAATAAAACTTCTTAGAAGGGATTGTACTCCCTATCCACACTTTTTCATTGTCTTTCTCTATTTGTAAATTAAATTTATATTTGTCCTGCACTTGAAATGCAGTCCACTGTGGAAAATCAGAAAATATAAGTCCAAGAAAATTAAAATTGCCCATAAGGGCAAACAACTAAGAATGTGGTAAACTACATTTCCCATCTTTCCTTGCCCTTAGGATAAGCATCTGTAAATTCCACTGAGGAAGGAGACCTGTCACTTACAGTCACCAGGGATGTGCAAGTGTGGCAGTGATATGTTTTACTTCCTGACATAGTCCGTAAAGCCCCCTCTGCACATTCTTTCTTTTTCTTGCAAGATTGAGTGCCGGCCATGTTTTGGAAACGGCATAGTCAATATTACTCTTGGTTTATGAATGACTTCTAGAAATGGTCCTGAGGCAATAAAGAAACACTTACTTAAGAAAATATATGAAAACTGAGGAAGAAATTTGAGGGTCTGCACCTCCAACAACCCAACTTGGTCCTTGTCTTAGTTGTCTTTCTCATTGCTGAGTCAAAATACCTGTAGCCCAAGTTAAAGGAGGAAAAGTCTATTTTGCCATAAGTTCATAGAGGTTTCGGTCCACCTGCCTGGTGGCATGGCAGAGGGACATCTTCAAGGAGAAACAGTTTATGGCAGACAGAAGATAACCAAGGCAGCAAGCAACAAGCCACAAGCAGATTTCTGCCCCATAGATCTTTCCCAGGCTACCTGCCCTCAGGGTGACTAGTACTCGCACTCTTAATTCTAGTGCCCTTAATCCTAGCATTGTGCCAGGAATCAATCCTAGAGTCACACACTCTAGATGTAGCCACCTCTATAAAGCTTCACCTATGTATGACCACATGAGGCTTTGGGGGACAGCTAGACACAAAACATACCAGTCCTTCAGGGGGTTCTTCACCTCTACCCTACTCCAGTGAGCATCATGCCTCCGATCTTCAGCTGACTCTGTCCTTATTCGGCTCAAACACCCCCTCACACAGCCCAATAATATATTCCTCCACCATTATTGCCACTGTGACATTTATAACTGTGTAATATTATCTTGATTCTTTTTACTGTAATTCTCCTTTAAAATGGCACCCCATATAGACAGAAGTATTGGTCATTTAGTTCACAAATGTGCCCAACACAGAGAAGATCTTCAATAAAGATTCTCTGTGTGAATAAGTTATGTGGTTAAACACTCGTGTGCTGAGCTCTCAATGGGAATTGCTGCAATATTATTCGATGCAGGGCCCATTTTTCTGCCAAGACTACTACCTTGACAGAATTCTCCCCTCGACGATAGATTTTAAATGCCTTAATTTTGTCCAGGGCTCATAAGCCCAGCATAAAATTCTCCCCAGAAAGACAGAAGATACACCCACAGAGCCATTTCTCATAACAGAGAAAGAGGCAATTGGAAGCAGTAAAATCTTCCAAAGAAATAAGAAAATGCGGTATCTTAAGACAGAATTTGAAGACTTGCAAAAGCAAATACTAAAAACTTAGCACCAGGAAGTTCAGCAGAGTTATAAAAAGCAGCAGAACATCTGAAATAGTCTACAAGAAATACTACTCTCTTGGCTCCATGAGTTAGGAGTTCTAGTCACTTCCTTGGTGTGAAAGAGCTAAAAGTTGCATCAGAATTTGCTTTAAAATCTTTAGTATTCATGTTACATAAATATGTATGACGAATTTTATATTAAGCCTCAATAAAATCATAATGGTTTCGTTGTTCTCAACAAACTCTGACTTGAATAATAATTCTCAGTGTTTCACGTAACAGCACACGGTCAGGTGAACGTCACGCTTTCTTAAACATATGAACGCTTTTTGAGTCTATAATTCTGCTTTGAAGAAGTTAACCTAACTAATTAAGAATATGAGTTAATATTTGGCTATAAGAATAGTCATTGCATTTTATTTATAATAGCAATCTAAGCATGCAGCAATAAAAGATTGGCTATAGTCATTAAAGAAATTATTCCCTGGATAAATACTTATTGGCACAGAATGAATTCATTAGGTCTAAAAAGCAGGTTGTAAAACAATGTGATCCTATTGCATTTATATGTGTATACATATATTCAGCAAGTGAGAAGGCCCAGAGAAAGAGCACATGGGAGCACACGTTCGCTACAGTAACAATGAGAGTAGCTTCTCTGGAAAGTAATAAAAGAAAGAGGATGACTAGATAGATAGATAGACAGACACATTGCTTTTCTTTGCCTTAAATTTTATTTTTCCCTATAACTAATAATTGTCAGTACTGAATTTTAACCACAGCTAGGCTGGTGATCAGAAAAGGCACAACTGATAGGAAACGTTTTTTACCCTATTTCTGAGTCAGTGTACTCTACCTGAATGAGCCATCTAGTGAACAAAACAGAGCCACCGAAACCTTCAAGATGAATACCAACTGAGGAGGCCCGAGGGCCACCTCCAGGTCAGATCTCCCGCGACAGGGCTGCAAGGCCATTTCTTTGCACACTGGTTGATGGTTCAATCTCCCTGAGGCTGCTATAGTCCACTTGTCCCTGGTCCTCACATCACTCTTCCTATTCTTCTTCATCAGTTCATTGCTTTAGTCAGCTTGAGAGACAGTAACAAAACACCAGAGACCGGAAGTTTAAATAACAGAAAGGTGTTTCTCACAGTTCTTCAGGCTGAGAGTGCAGGATTGAGGTTTCTGCCTGCGAGGTGTCCGGTGAGGGCCTGGCCTGCAGAGGACCACGTGCTTGCCATGTGTTCAGATTCCTTTCCTCGATGCATGGCCGTGGAGAGAAAGGGAGCCTTCTCTCCCTCGCTGGAGCACACAACCTAGTCGGGTCCTGTTAAGTCCCAAAGACCCTCTCTCCAAATACCATCATACTGGAGGTCAGAGCCTCAACATGGGACCCGAGGAACACACAAACGGTGCATAGCATCCCTTCTTTTTCTGATTAATATGTGTTTTTTCAGGACTCAGCCCTAACCTATGCATTCTCTATCATTTATGTGAAACAATGGTTTCTACCCCATCTTTTTAAAATCTCACACACATACCTATTGCAAAGCGTTAAACTCCACTCCAGCCCTAACTCTCCCCCAAAGCCCACCGTCAGTTCGAATACATGCACACACCCTGAAGTTTCTACCTGGATTGCAGTCTGCTTCATTTCTGTGCCCACCAGCAGCATGAAGGAGCAGTACGACCCCCTCCCCATTGAGAAGTACAAGCCCAGGGCTAGGGTAGACCTTCCCTTTTACATGTAGTGGTGTCATCAGTTTGAACCCATCTACACACACAAAGCCCACAAGGTAGATGAGAAGCGCGCATGCTCTCTGATGAAAAGGGAAGAAAAGAAAAGACTGCTCCATCTCCTGACCCAGACGGCAGAACCCAGCATGAGTGGTATGCTGCTTTCTGCAGCCAGCCTTCGTGCAAATGTGACAGGGCCGAAATAACCACAGTTCTCGGCTCCTCCGACCTAAGAGGCCAGAGCTGCTGGTTTCCAGCACTAAAACACAGGACAACTCCAGGAGCAAGGAGGCAGCAGGAAGATTTTGTCTCCCTCTTTCAGTCCTTTCTAGAAAAAGAGTGGAATAAGGTTTTTTTTTTTTTTTTTTTTTTTTTTCCTATTGGAAACAGGGTTTCAACAAGCAGCTCAAGCTGCCTTTGAACTCACTTTGTAGCCCAGGCTGGTCTTGAACTCACAGCAACCCTCCTGTGTCAGGGTCCCCAGCGCTGGGGTTATAGGTGTGCATTACCATGTCTGCCTTTGTCTTATTCTTACACCACTTGGAAATGAGCAAAATATAACTTCTAACCTGCTCAACATCGAATATGCTGAGTCCAGGGTCTCACAATAAGGAGGAATGAAGTCAAGAACCAGCGCAGGAAACTAAGAGGATTTTACCGGAAATGCAGAAAAGGAGACTAGCTTCCAGGAGGGCTCCCAAGTGGGTGGCTACTGAGGGCCTTTGCCAGGGAAATTCGTACAGCAAAATCACCATGGCGTACAGCGTGGGTCAGACTGCCATTGGTCTGAAGGCTAACAAGCTCAGCCGCCCAGCTAGTAGTGATTCCATAGGAGAATGAGGCACATACCAAGGATACAAGGGAAGACCAAAGGTGCTGTAGGGAAGGGCAGGGAGCGCGCGTCCCAAGGGGCTAGTCAGCCCCTGCGCATCTGATGCCGACCCGCGCTCAGCAGGCAGGTAGTGCTAGTTACAGCATTACTAGGAAGAGGAGGCAAGCAGGTCAGGCTTTCCCACCCTGGGGCTGGGCTCTCCCGATGCCCTCAGCCACAGTTCTGATGTCTGTAATTGTTGCGCTGGCTTCCTTAGAAGCCCAGTCCCTCCTGGGCTGCATGTTGACTTCTACCTAACTGCGCTGGCCTTAAGAATTCCACCTGCTCATCTGAGGTTTCCTAAGCAGGTTTGGCTTTGCTCTAAGATGAAGTCGGCCTTCTCACCAGGTCTGGCTATCTGACAGTGGAGTCCAATAGATTTTTAAATGTGTCCCAATTTTCCATCCTCACTAATTAGCCTCCCTTCTCTCCCAGATTAGGACCCAGCTTTTGGTTTTCTCCCTCACTCACATTGCTCCCAATTCCCACCCACTTTCCTTGCTGCCCAGGAACATTTTTCCAGCGTCTAAATCTAATCCAGCCCATTGGAGACGCCTTTGCGCTGTCCTTGGGAATGAGCACCATCACCGCCTGCCGCCTCCCGGCCTATCTAAGCTCTCCCACCTGCCGTCTCCTCGCTCTTTTTTTCAAACTTGCTCTCACACTGCTGAGCATCTGCCTTCTGTCACTTCCACACACTGCAACCGTCTTCGCCGCCCTGGCTCTTGGTTCCTGTGATACCTGCGATCTCCTCTGGGAACACTGTCCAGCACTACTCCAGAGAGTTCGCAGCAGGGCCAGAGAGATAGCTCAGTGGATTAAGCACCTGCTTTGGCAAGCGAAGGGACCAGCGCTTGATTCCTGGTCCCCACACACCACGCCGGCCCCTCCTCCGGGGCTCACTGAGTCAGTGACCAAGCCAGTCGTGGTGGCACACGCATGTAATCCCAGCTGGGGGAGGCTGAAAACAGGAGGATCACTATGAGTCTGAGCTGTGTAGTGAGATCCTGTACAAAATGGAAGGGGGCGAGGGAGGGAGAGAGTGTGTTCCCAACTCTTTTCTACTTATTCTTGTAATACCTCAAGCTCACATTCGTGAGGATAGCCAGACCTCTCCTTATTTTATGATAGGTGTTTATGGACCAATCTTTTAGCCTACTTTAAACAATTGAATGATACTTTTGCCTTTCTTCTGACATGTAATTTGGGGCTCAGACATCACTATCAATTAGTATTTCTGAGTGAGCTGATTAATGAGCAAGCCAAAAAATGAGGAAGTGGCCCCAGAAACCATAGACATTGCCTCTAGGGTGAAAACAGGCCTCCTAGGTGTCCACAGATCCCTGCAACTTGGGGAAAGAACGCTGGACTTGGGCGTGATATTGGCCTAGGGCAATCACGTGGTGGCGCAAAGTCAGGCGAGGCAAGATGATTCAGTGAGGGGAGGACGCCATGCGGGTGGGAGAGAGCTGTAAGTTGCTGCCGCATTGATTTGGTGCTTCTCCGAGAGCCGTAAGAGAGAGTCTGCAGCTCAAATCCACCTTTTCTAAGAAAATTAAGTTCCAAAAGATGATCCAGGGAAAACACGTCCCATTGAGAGCAATGTTCTATTAATCAGGGGCTCTAGATGTGACCTGCTCGGGCAGCGCCTGCCGTCTTCTATTTCCTCTTTAATCAAATCCCTGGATGCCACAGTTCTCAACTTGCAGAGACTTAAAAGGCGCTTTGATTAATGGGCCTGATCAGTGTCCGCCGTTGTTTAACCACAGCGCTCTCCCCGATGCCCCTCGCCATGTGCACCATCCCCTGTTATTACTGGAACTGAAGAACGTGATGACCTGCCACACAGCAGAGTAATTTATGAAAAATATATTTTTGAAAAGGAGAGTGTATCAGAGCTTGCAAAAAGCTCAGAGACTGTTGCTATTTTAATTTTAAACAGGCTATGCAAATAATTAAATGTCAGGTCATATTGATACCATCAAATTTAAGAGAGTATAGACAGTATACAATCCCACAATCCTAGAGAATATTAAATCAGATTTATCAAAGCACTGAATCATATCTTGCTTTTGACATGGAATAATAGTATTGATTGGGTTAAAAATGAGCCACTTTCCAAAACCCTCTGCCTGATACAAATGTTTCCACACATACCACAATGCTTTAAAAAAGAAATAAAGAAAAATTGAGATGAATTCATAAACATTTTTAGACACTAAAATCCCTCTCTGGTCTTCTATTTTTTGTAAGCCTTTCCTGCCTCACATAGCTTGTTTCAAATATTGACTTCAAAGAGAAGATGGATGAAAACAGCCAATACTTTGGGCTGGGTAATGGATGCTGCTCCCGTCCTGGAGAGTAAGTTTATTTGGAAATTTATCTGATATTTCCTCATGGAAAATATCAGATTTTCATTGCACACCCATGTCTCAATTAGTCCCATGAGCTTGTATTGCGTACTGTGTACCCCACACCATGTAACATGTATAGCTGTTGCAGATTAGCAGGGAAAATATGTAATCCCTCAGGAAGATATTGAGAAAGCACCAGTGGTCAGTGCATAAAAAGTTATATATTGTGCACATATGATGCTCAAAGAAATAAGGACAATCAAAAACAAAAGCTCGGCATTGACTCCACGACTTGTCAGCCCATTGCTCATGGCAGACATTACTAATCAATTGCAGCTTTTGCCACATATTCCACAAAAGTGTTGAATGTTTCCTACATGCTAGGAATCAAATAAGCACCATGGACATTCCAGGCAAAGGCTCTGCTCTAGTGGAAGAAGAGGCCAATAGATGAAGAAGATGACCACCAGGAGGGAGAGGTGCTAGGAAAATGATGAATGGAAACAGGAGAGAGTGTGACAAAGGAATCAGAGGAGGGAAGACCCTCTGTCTAGGGTGGTCAGTGTTCCCTGGGTGGACGTCATATTTGCAGAGACTCTGGACCAGAACAGAAGACAAGCAATGACATCCATGCCACTGCCTCCTCCTTAACACAGCTTCCTGGGCGACAGACATCACCAGTCAACTGGGATATTGGTGATTTTGAGCCACATGAGTCATTCTGTGCTTGGTAGCTCTGCATGTGTGTCCTGTGTGTTCTGAAGAATCTGAAGCAAGACACCCTCAGGCTAGCTATGGGTTAGATATTGAATAACATCAACCACCCAAGTGAAAGGAAGACTTACTATGCTTGGACTCTGGTCTTCCTTTAACCTTTACAATCCCAGGTTCCTCATCAGTACAATTAGAATGTGAAGCAAAATGCTCTATTTAATTTTTTAAACTCTATGATCAATAATTCCAACCAAAAGTGAAGTCAGGTTTCAGACAAGTGGAGTGACAGGATAGCTTAAGTAAAGCAGTTTTTTTGTAAAGGAGGTGATTCGAATAGAAACAAACTAAAATGTAACTGTGGCTTCCCGCAGGCTCTCTGGTAGCTGAAAGAGCCAGAAGTAGCCCCTGGCTTTTCAAACAGCTTGTATCACCAAAGCAGTTTTCACCTGGAATTCCAAACAAAAACCAGTTGGTATGATCTTCCCAGCCATATGCATATTCAAAATTGTCAATAGCCTAACCTGTCAACAGGCCATTTCAGAATATGGACAGCTACACAACACAAACCATGTGTTGTAGAATAAAGGAGTGATTAGAGAGTCATCACAGAAGTCACCAACCACTGTCACCCGCCAACAGTATCAAAAATGCCACTGGCAAGAATTATAGGGTCGCACAGTAATCACAGGGCTGTGTCAAGACTCAGGCCTTTATTTAACAATTTTTGACTTTGCTTCACAATAGTAATAATGCAGGACCAGAGTGAGTAAAAACATTCCCTTTTTGCAAGCAGACGTTTAAGATTGGGTCTTCAGCCATAACACAGATATTTACATGTTACTGCGATCTTGTAAGTGTGGATGTCAAACAATTGAAATTCATTTTGTGGATACCAAGTGCTTCATAAATACTTAAGCTCCAGAATGACTTCAACTTTGAGTTCCTGGCTCTGTTTGGATGTCTCTTTATCTAAGTTCACAGGGTCTCCATTTATTTCTGAGTAGCTAACGTCCCAGGGAGCCCCTCCACAGGCCCCCCTGCTGCTCATGGGTGCTGGCTTGGCTCTTTCCATCCAGGCAGACTGAGAGATCTAGGACAAGGCAGGAATGGTCTTCAGAATAACTTAGGATTGCAGAACAGCCTCATGGGCTGCCTGCTTGGCACCTACATGTATGTGGCCTGCCCTCCATTTGCTTTCCTGTGTAATGGAAGTAATATTTACCTCGTACAGTAACGGTAAGACACAAATTAACATACAAACAGTTGTTAAGCTATCATGAGCTGTCTCATTTATAGAGTATTTCAACATAAGCACCAACATAGTTGCTTCCCACATCGAGATACTAACTAAATCATAGACCACTAACACTTAGATAAGGATTAGAATACACCTAGCCCTGCGGGGTGGCCCAAACTGTCTGAATGAAGAGCCCTACCTGGATCGTGCCAGTTGAAGATGTATGCCTCAGGTTAATCAGAACTCCTTATTTATAGGGTCTGGCCAGAGCCCCCAGGTATACAAATTAGAAAGAGGAAAGGGATGGCAGGGACCTGGCAGTCGGTGCTAAGTGTATGCATATCTCTTCTGTTATTTCAGTGGCTTACAAAACCAACCAGCTTACTACATCTTACTAATCTGCTGCTTAGACCTCTGGCAGGGTTCGGCTGAGCACAGATTCATTCCCGCCTGGAATCAGCTGAGGCAGCCTGTGGTTTGGAGATGGAGGTGGGACGGCCTTCCAGGTCGGCACAGTTTTGGAGACAGAAATGGCCAGAGGGCTGGGCTCAGCTGGGACTGCGTACTGAAACACCTCCCACCTCCCCTGTAACTGCGCCAGCATGGTGGTCTAAGGGGCATCAGAGGGGCTTCTGTCAGAAGGGGGCCTCAAAAGTGTACAAAACACAGAGGGGAGCTGGATGGCTTCTTCTGATTTAGCCTGAGAAGCCACAGAGCATTGTTTCTGCCACCTTCTGTTGGATAAGCCAGTCATTAAGCCTGGCCCAGATTCAAAGGAAGAGTAGTCAAACTTCACTCTCAGTGCAATGGGCGGCAAAGATTCTGTGGCTATCTTTAATCTACCTCAACCCCAGAGCCCACACTCTGCTGTGTAGTAGAAAAGGCTATGTGCACCACCTTTCTATCCTCTCCCTCCCGGTGCCACTGCCAGTATCCTCATTATACATTGAGAAAGGCAAAGGTGAGAGACCACCAGGGCAACATCAACACGGTGAGAGGGCCCTGAGGACCCCTGCCACCACCACAGCATATGCAGACGTGCCCAGCCAACCATCAGCCTGAAAGTCAGAAAGCCAAAGAGTCGCTGTCTAGCAGCAGTGTAGGAGGCCACCTGGGGTCAGCGACCCCAGAAGGCTCTCTGGGGGTTACCACTGGCCAGTGAAGCTTGCTGAAATGTGAAGAGGGATCAGTCTTCTCAGACAGGACATTGACACTGGCCAATGGAGTAGATCATGCCTTTTATGGGTAGTAGCAACTGTGCAACAGAGACCCCAGCCTTGCCAAGGTCCCCACCCAAAGCTCCTCCAGTGATGATTTGTGCCAGGGTTTCTGCGGGGCCCTTGCTGTGGGTTGGTGGCCCTAGGTTTTACATCTTCATTCCAGGACAATACGGAAAAAGCAGGATCTGCTGGAAACACTGTCAAGTGCAATGGTAGAGGTGAGAGTAAACACCATGCCTCTCAGGCCTGCTGCTTGGGGGTGGCACCTGTCACTTCCAGTCCTGTGTCATTGGCTAGGGTAAGTCATAGGCCACACTGAGCCCAACATGGACAGATGTAGCATCTTCCAACCACAGGGAAAGACCCTTCAGAGCAGAGTGCTGCCGTGTGTGGTGATCTGCCTTCCCGGCCACCGTCCTGCTTGTTGTATCAAGTTGTCCCCCACTCCCAGACCCTTGCTCCCTGGAGTGGGGTTACTGGGAAGCGCGACAGCCTGAGCTGGGGCTAGCGAGAGGTATTCCCGCCCATGAGCGCAAGCCCGGCTGGGCCTGTGGGAAACAGTCTCTTCCTGCTCCTGCTCTTGTGCTCCAAGGTCAGCGATGCTGCCCGCCGCATGACCCTCCGTGGTGGGTCTCCTCTCCCACCCGTCCTGCGAGGTGCAGCTGCCGGCAGAGAGCAGCCGCGGCCGGGAGCCCTGGGCCACCGTGCAGCTCGGGCGGGGTCGTGCGCCGGGGCCCTGCGGTGTAGAGAAGGCAGCAGGCAGCTGTCCGACCGCGCCGCAAGACTACCCGGCAGCGCCTCTCCGGGCGCTTGTCACACAGAAAGTGAGTCGGAGCAGGCCGGGCCTCGCGCTCGCTCCAGCGCTGGCTATAGCCGCAGTAGCTCCTGGCGGCCGCCAGTCGGCGGTAGTGTCTCGAATGTCAAGCTGGTCTGGGCTTCATCCTTCGGAAGTGATTAAGTGATTGCCCAAATCCAGACTCTGCCAGTGTTTCATGGGGTCACGGCAAAGGGAAACGTGCGGAGGTAAAGTAGGCTTTCCCAGCAAAGCCATATTCCTTCAGTTTAAAAGGATGTCGTGTAATAGATTACTTGGAGATCGTCTTTCCCATTTTTTTTTTTTTTTTGGTCATTAAAATATCTTTTTTCGGGCTGGAGAGATGGCTCAGTGGTCTAAGGCACCTACTTAGAACAAGCTTGGCAAAGCATCAGGGACCACGGTTCAATCCCCCAGCACCACATGCCAGCCAGCCCCGCCCCCTGGTGGGCTGAGCTGGCCACACACACACACCACTCTCTCTCTCTCTCTCTCTCTCTCTCTCTCTCTCTCTCTCTCTCTCAAATAAATAAAAATAAAAAATATATATATATATATATATATATATTAAAATATCTTTTTTCTTCTGTGGATGAATGTGATTATATACATAGAGCTTTGGCTTTGTTTATTCTTAATGTTCTTATGTGACTAAATAGTGATAACCTTCTGGTGTTCCAGAATATTTTTAGAAAATAATCTTTTAGCTTCGTGAAAACAATTGAGAGACCCCTTGGCTTAGGATATCAGAATCAGAGGGGTCAGCAGTCGCAGGGGGAGCCGGCCGGCCCTGGACTCTCGCCCCGGCTCTGTCCTTCCACCCGCCGATCCACGCCTGTTGGCAAACCGCTCAGCCCCGTAACGTTGCTTTCCCCGCTACAGCGGCTGGCTTCTCGGTGACGCACACGCTCACGCAAAGCTCTGCGGCAGCGAGTCGCGCTTCCTGACTGTCCGAGTCACGCCTGTGCCCCTAGGTCGAGGGCTCCCGGGACCGACAGCACCGAACAGTCCCCAGGGCTGGCTGAGACCTGCGGCGGGACACAGGAGGGCGGGCAGCAGCTGCCCTCCGAGGCCTCTGCCCAGTGCTCCAGAGCTGTCCGAGTGGAAAAGGAGATGACAGCAGCTTTGGGGACCTGAGACAGCTCCGAGAGCTGGGTGTTTGACGGGGAAACGTGAACTAAAGTGCCTGCTTAGCTGATCTTAGGATCAAGCAGAAAGCACGAGGCTGTGTTCAGGCACAGGACCCAGTGCTGCGTACCAAAATGTCTGAGCTGAACCAGGAAACTAGCAGAAGCCACAAGGTGAGGAGGTGGGCAGGGCCTGTCCCCACTGCCACCGCCTCACCTCCTAAGTCCCAACTCCCTGCCTGCAGAGAGTGAAATAGGAGAGGGAGCGCGCGGCTCCTATTCAGGTTTAGTCCACATTCTCAAGGGTGCATGAAAAACATTTTTACTTTTTTCTTGTTCTGTTTGTTTTCAGCCCCATTCTGCCCAAAGGAGATGATGTGGTCTCCTGGAGCTTGGGATTCCTGTTACCCAGGCCGCCCCTCAGCCTGCCCAAAGGAGAGGATGTGGTCTCCTGGAGCTTGGGATTCCT
>NW_004524590.1:17877575-17895224 GCF_000260255.1 Octodon degus
TGGGATTCCTGTTACCCAGGCCACCCCTCGGCCTACCCAAAGGAGACGATGTGGTCTCCTGGAGCTTGGGATTCCTGTTACCCAGGCCACCCCTCAGCCTGCCCAAAGGAGACGATGTGGTCTCCTAGAGCTTGGGATTCCTGTTACCCAGGCCGCCCCTCAGCCCCCACTTCTCTGGGGCACCTGCACTCACTGCTCCTAGGCACCCCGTTGTTGCTCTGGCTCCCTTCACAGAGACCAGAGTGCTTGGAGGGAGAGAACCGTATCCCTCCCGGTTCTGGAGGCTGCACATCCAGAGTCCAAGTGCCAGCACAGTCCTTCCAGGGGCTCTAGGGCTCTGGCTCTTCTGGCTTCTGCTGGTTCCACCATTCTTGGTGTTCCCATGTCCACATCATGGAGCTCTCTGCTCCATCTTCACGTGGCCTTCTGCACCGTGTGGGGCTCTGTACCCAGATTCCCCTCTCCTTAGCAGGACACCAGCGGCAGGAGTGGCCCCGCCCCAAGCCTATACACCTCATCTTCATGTGCATCAGCAGAGACTTCCATTTTCAAATCAGGTCACATGCTGACATGCTGGGTGGCCATGAATTTGGAAGGACAGGACAGAAACAGAACACTGTCACAGAGCTAGTTCTGTGTCCAGATGTCCCTTGAAGTTCTAAACCACTGGAAGTCACTTGGGTCTCTCTGTCCCTCAGCTCTGGAGCAAGGCAACTTCCTTTCCCTCGGAGGTCTTTACCCTCCTCCTGTCTTCTCCCGAGCAAAAGGCTCCCAGGTTCCCAAGTCTCCTCACAAGGAAGCAGAGATGCAGGGAAAGTCCTGCCCCCCATCCCTGGCTCATCAGGACCCTGTCTTTGGTCACTCCTCATTACTCTCTTCTCTCTCCCCAACCTTACAGTTGGATTTATTTACCACATAGTTTCCTGAACTTGTTAGGTAGACTTTGCCTTTTTAAGGTTGACAGTTCTGAAACTCACAACCCACCAAAAAAAAAAAAAAAAAAAGCCTCTTTGCTTTCACTTTGCCTGGTATATGCTTCACTGTGGAAATGAGGTGAGCAAGTCTGTTAAGAAAATATTGGGAATAGAAGGATCAATAATTTGAAAACAGTAAGTAGTTCATTGCTGCAGTCACCCAACTCTTGGAACTCGCATAGCACTGTTTCAGTGCATATATTTCAGTAAACCAAGAGACAGCCAAACAACTGTCCTGATTTGCTTCCAGGGCTAACGGCAGGGGAGCTCCAGAATCAGCAGGCCAAGATAGGCACCCCGCCATCGCCATGGACACTAGAGACGCCTCCGTGCAAGGAGTTTAACCAGTTGGGGAAGAAATCAAAGAGGAAGCGGCTCCAACGGGAGCTGAGCTTCCCAGGGCAACTGAGCACGTTATCAGAGCATTCTAGCGGCGCTGGGCAGACGCGAAAGGTATTTGGCAGACACAGTTATAAGACCCAGAAGTTAGCAAGGACTTTTTTTTTTTTTTTTTTTTTTTGGTGAGACAGGCTCTAGCAAGGTAGCTCAGGCTGGCCTTGAGCTGAGCTCATGTTGTAGCCCAGGCTGGTCTTGAACTCAGTGATCCTCCTGCCTCAGTCTCCCAGGTGCTGGGATTACAGGTGTGCACCACCACATCGGACAGCAAGGATTTTTCACAGAATCTCTCTCAGGAGTCGAGCCCCCAGTCTCTCCCCCACGCTCTCCTCTTCTGTGACTCTGTCCCCCCTCCCACATGTGACTCCCCCTCCCACCTCCCAAAACCCCAGAACATTTCCTTTTCTCTTTCATACTGTGTAGAATCAAAGCAGTGTAGGTTTTCCTCTGGGGGCGGTTCTGACCAGTTTTCTCTCCTTTGATTGTAACTAAAGCAGGCATCTAATTCTATAGCAGGACTCTGTAGCGGCTGCATCCTCATCTCTAATTCGTGGTAGGACAGTGCCATCTGGTGGACAGTTGTGAAACTGCTCATGCCCCGGCTTGGGACCCATCCTCCCAGGCAGCTCATTCCTGTGAATGCTGACAGAAATGTCACAGACTGCGGGAGTACTTGGTTGACATGGGCTTAGTCCCTTAAATATGCACCTCTTCTATAGCTTCAGCATATATTTTATAGAGAACCACAAGAGAGGAGTGTATAGGTTTCTAAAGCAAACAAATGAGCAGTGTCCAGGGAGAGAACAGCTCAACACCCTGTTTACTCTTTAGAAATTGTGCACGTGTTGAATCCGCACACTCTCCCCATAAGTACGGGTCAGTTAAAAATAAAATTATTTAAGAATATGTAACGCAATGTACTAACATTTATTCTTCAGGGTTTTTTTGTTTTGTTTGTTGAGGTGCTGGGGATTAAACTCAGGACCCCACATACGCTGGGTGAGCAATTCTACCACTAAAAGCTAATTCCTCACACTTCTTTTCATTCTTTGAGACAGGGTGTCTCTGACCTCGAACTTGTGATCCTCCCTGCGTAGCCGGAACCAGAGTTGTGGCCGGCACTGGCAGCTATTTTTCTTGACCAACAAGAAGCACCAAGCAGTGTTTGTGCAGATACAACTCAAACAGTTCCCCACTGTCTGTCCGCTTCCTCCTCAGGCATAGTTCTTGCTCCTCGGAATCATGGACATGTATTTCTGAGAACTGTCTCTTGAGATAGGTTGTCACTTCTCACACAAAGACTGCCTTTGTGCATGGCATGGCCCTCCCTGGGCCTGCTTAGCCACCTGGTGGTGCAACAGACTCATTCTTACTTGCAGTAAGTGACTGCTAAGGAGCCTCTTGGGCCCACTGCAGGCTTCTCTGTTCCTGTGGTGGCCCGGATGCTCATTGCAGCATGATTTAGCTGATCTCCTGCTGCTCTCTTCCCTTCAGTTCTTCTCTGACCCACCCTGGCTACTGACACCACATAAAGCCCCTTTAAATTTCCTGTCCCTCCCTTGTTCAGAAGTGTTTCCCCAGTCCCAGGATGCAAAGAATGAGCAGCACTTGAGCTCATGTTGTAGCCCAAGCTGGTCTCAAACTTGCAACAATCCTGCCTCAGCCTGGCAAGGAGTCAAAGACCCAAAGCAGTGTAGCATGGAGATGCAGGACAGAGAACTTGGAGCCAAAATGTTGCCAGATGCTGAGGTCCGTGCTCCTCACTGCTCCCCCCGAATCATGACAGGGGGACATTAATTTTTCATTCATTTTGGCAGAAAAGCAAAAGCTAGCACTGTCAGAGACAGACAGCCTCTAACTGGCTGACATCTCCTCCTCCTTTGTGGGTGTGCAAGGACTTTTACAGGAAGGAAGAGTAAAGAAGGAAGATGGGGGAACCAATGGCCACGGGGTTCCACAGTGGGCGGAGCATCTTCTCCACAGAGCGGCTCCATCTTTGCTGCCTCCACCCCTACTCCTGGGCTCGGCTTCTGCGTTTTCTTTCCAAACACATACGACTTTTTTTTCCCCTTGCCTGATAGGCTACCTCTTGGCTAGTCCATTCCTATGAACTGAGAAGTGGGTTGTTAAGATACCAGGAAGACAAAAGAAATTTTGGGGAAAAAAGGAGGTTTTATTGAAATTAAAATTTTTTTTAAGAAGTCAGATCAAGTAGACAGCAGCTGTGTGACCCTCAGCTCCAGCACTTTGTGGCTGTGACTGGCGACCAGGTACTTACCTTGTGCCTCAGTTTTTCCATCTGTCAATTGGAGCTGAAAATAACAACGTGCTATGAACCTTAGATCAGTTATTAGTTAACACTCTAACGCACTCAAGAGTGGATGATCATCCTCATTATTTGTAATGTTATTCATGCCGGGGCTCACTGGCTACCAAGTATCCGAGTGACCCTGACCTTCCCCTTGCCTTATCATTTTACGGACAGAATCACCCAAAGCATCCTGTGTCCTGGAACTCTGTTTCCCCCTTCATCAGTCATTCAAAGCTCTCTCGTTCACAGGCATTGCAACACTAGGGTCCACCGTCTTAGGCCTTTGCTTCTCCCCCACTCTGCCCGAACCTGCCCCTGCTCCCCTCAGTGTGCTGTCAGCTTTACCCGAGAACAAGACAACATGTCCCCTGTAATTTCTGTACGCATCACCAGGGTTCAGAATAGCTCCTCCTACACAGTGTTCAGGAACTGTGCACTGACCCAGCGGGTGGTGCACACAGAGGCTGTGGGCCACTTTCCAGCTATCCGTCTTCCCAGACACCACCCTCTGCAGTGACTCCTGTAGCAGAGGCCCTGGAATACTCTGGCTTTTTCAACTGCCAGTTTAATTTGCCACCATCTGTCACAGAGTATGCCTTCCCAGAGACCTGGAGCACCCCCGGCCAGGGCTTCAGCGCTGAGCCTGTCCAAGTTCAGGCAGAGGCCAGTTCAATACCACAGAAGGCCAGGATGGGGTCGGAGGGACGGATGGAGACTAAGGCTGGAAGAAGGGCAACTGCTGCCTCCTCCCACTTCTCCATTATCCCTTCCCATTTCACTGAGAGAAGCTGAGGAGCAGATCTGGAAACCTGTAGAAAAGCAGTGCCCTTGGGGCAGCGAAATAGCTCAGCAGACTAAAGCTCCTGCTTAGGCATAGTGCAGGGGCCTTCAGTTCAATCCCTAGCATGCCATGCTGGGCCGGCCCCACCCCCAGGGCGTGTTGAAACTGCAGTAGAGACTGAGCAGTAGAGAATGGGCATGGTGGCACGTGCCTGTGATCCCAGTGCTAGGGAGGCTGCAAATAGGGGGATCACTGCGAGTCCTATCTATGTAGTGAGACCCTATAGACCTTGTACCAAATACATAAGAAAAAACAAAAGACTTGAGTGCACCAATCTCCCAGAAAGAAGAGGCTGCAGACATTCTGTACGCTGACACCACCACACTCACTAAAAGACTGAGTAAGGGAAGAACCACAGGGGGTAGGAGAGGGAGGTGCTACATGCTATTTGTTCCTAAAGACATCAGTGATAAAATCTGTGCTTTCTACCTGGGGGGGCGACACACACACTTGTATGTTTCACTCAGTGTCCTCACGGAACTGCTGCACTGGGGACAGGAAGAACACTTGCTGCGTTTTCAAGGACTGCAGCATGACTTGAAGAGCAGATTTCTGAAAGCAACTTCAACCTTCCAGAACACAATCAGGATTCTGGAGGCAGGTTCTCCGAGCATCACTGCTTCCCAGCGGGTGTGCGCTCCAGGAGCAGAGACTCTTGCCAGCTTGTGCAAACCATATGCTCGCGAGCGTTACGGTAACTGAGAAGCCGGCTTGATCTGCTGGGAGCCCCTTTTAGGCTAGAGATATAATTCTGAAAATAAATGCAAACAAGAAGTGCTGCTGAATTCAAAGCCTGGCATTTCCCAGCTCTGCCTTGCCAAACAGCCCAGCCAATGATAATCTCAATTGTTAATGCCCGGTTCAGTCCCTGATTAATCTGATCAAAGGACGTGTGCCCAGTGTCTCTTATTAACACATCATAGCTTGGCTCTTAACCTATGGCTTACTGCCATTTTCCACAAATACAATAGAGTGGTGACGGACTGACTCTTGGGGGGGGGGTATCTGTACTGTGCAGCCTGGGGCAGCTGGGAAATAAATATACACAATACATATTATTAAAAATATATATTTAGATATTTAACTTATTGGTCTATAAAAGAGCTATTTTTTAAAACCTCATGTAAACCAGGTGTGGTAGCACATGCCTGTAACCTCAGTACTCAGGCGGCTGAGGCAGGAGGACTGCTGCGAGTCTGAGACCAGCTTGGGCTACAAAGTAAGTCTAAAATGCACAGTGAAAACTTGTCTCAAAGGGCCGGGGAGATGGCTCAGTACAGTAAGTGCTTCCCTGGCAAGCGCAAGGGCCTGAGTTCAATCCCCAGTTCTGCCAAAAAAAGAAAATTTGTCTCAAAATGAAAATAAATAAATTCCCCCATACGTTCCAAGTAAAAATACCAATCAATAAATAAATTCAGCTGGGGAACCTAGGTTAGTGGTAAAGTGCATGCCTAGCTTGCATGGGGAGCTGGACGTGACCCCCGGAAGAGAATGGTCCTTCCCTTTTTTCCAGAGCTAACCTGCACCTCTCCTGAGTTCCCTGCCACCTCCTCTTGTCTCTGCTAGAAACTTGCAACAAAACCCTTGGCCGCAGCCGCAAGTGTGCTCGGGGCTTCCCAGGGCAGCCAAGCAGGGCAGCCCGACACGCAGTAGGGCCTTCCACCGCACGCCACCGCAGAGCTTCGTCTCTCCCCACACACACTCATCTTGAGGGGAAGGCCCTCCTCCTCAGGTCGTCTCATCACCCTTTTTACTTGGCAGCAGCTTGGAGTCTGCTTGAGTCCCATTTCCCTGTGAGGCCTCCAGTGACCCGGGATGCCTGTCTCCTCAGCCTTCATCTTGGTCAGCACCCTGCAGCCGCAGACACCTCTTGCTCTCTCAGCCCCAAGCCAGCCTACTGCCTCAGAGTCCCCTCCTCGAGAGGGACCCCCTTTCGCCGTCCTTGGGCCCCAGTGGGGATTCTCCAAAGCCCTGCCATTGGCTAATTTCCCTTCTTTGCCTTTCCTTCCTATTCCAAGATTTCAGCATTCATCTCTGGGGATTGCCCTTGCCATGGCTAGTGCCCAGGTGTCCCCCAAAGCCTCACGTGGTCATAGGTGGGGCTCTTGGAAGAGCTCCATCTGGGGTTGCTGGGATGAAGGACGTGATGCTGAGTGCGATGCCAGGGAGAAGGCTGCCCACCCTAGATATGAGTGCTACCTTCCCTGAGAGCACATACCTGGACAGTATATAAGGGACACAAAGAGGGCTGCTGCTTGTCGCTTGTCACTTGCTGGCTTTCTGTACCCTGCATTCTGCCTGCCGTTAACTGTTTCTCCCCTGCGAAGCCCCTCGGCTGTGCCACCCTGCCTTGGAGCTGGCCGGTTATGAACTGAAACCTCTACAAACTGTGAGCTAACTAGACCTCTCTCCTTTTATTTGAGTGTTGTTATTTTATCTCAGCAACAAGAAAAAGGAACTAACACACACTTGGTCTTAACTTGCAACTCTAAAACTACTGCTGAACGGCCACTTCCACTGTTATCTCCCACACATCCTTCAGAGCAGCAAGCTGACTACTTCCCTTCCTAAACCTGCTGCTTCTCCCACTGCAGCTCTTGACACCAACATTGCACTTCTTTCCACCCCAGGCACCCCCATCACCACCCACACAGCACAGCACCCTCCTCTTCTCGCCTCTGCCAGGTGCAATCATATACTGAATTTGATGCACGCTGCGTCAGCTTTAGCTTTCCCATACCTCCCCATGACATGTGCATTGCAACCCGGGCCTCCTGGGCTCTCTGAATGAATAGGTAGCAGTCTAACTTGCTGCTCTATGTGCTTAGTGTTCTTATGTTGCTTTTCCCCACTCTATTCCATGAAGGGAGTTGACTGCATCACAGGCTGCAGAAAAGACTCCCTGTTGGCTTTTTTCCAAAAAAGCACACTTAATGCCTCTGCAGGCAACCAAAGAAAAGAAAGGCCATCTTTGAAGAAAAGAAGAGGAAGAGAAAGAAACTTAAAACTGAAAGAAGTAGAATACTATTCATAACATAAAAGCAACTAAATGGAATGAACTATTGATTTATATAACAATATGAACCAATCTAATAATGCTGAAGAAAGAAAGGACATGAAATAATATGTACTGACTGATCCCACTTCTATAAAATTCTGGAAGAGGGAAACAATTCATTAGGGATGTACCTAACTAATGCTTTAGGGTACAGAATTAACTGGAAGTGGGCACAAGTGAACTTTGTAGAGCAGCAGGAATGTTTTAGATCTTGACTGGAGTGTGCATGTAAGAATATTCCATTTATCAAAACACATCAAATTCTACACATAAGATCTATCATACTGCTGAATTCAAAGTTTAAAAAGAGGTCATAAATGCAGTAAAAGTGACAGAAACAAGCCACTCACTCAAACCAAAGTAGCACCTTGAGGAGGTCACACCATTTCCAAGGAAAAGGGAAAAAGAGTTGTGCGGTGGCTCTACGGTGACCTGTGTGGCAAAGCCTGCCAGGCCCTGAGCATGACCCGCAGGCTTCACAGTTGTCAGTGGCACCAGCAGAGGGCAGAGATTAGGGGTCCTCCCCCTGTCTCTCTGGTACCTAGTAATCTTTGCTGATATAAGGACAACCTTGGGAAGGCAGGAATACCAAGTAATGATTGAAAATAAATCTGCTAGAATCCCAGTGAACTGGAACTTGAAACACAACCCAAAGAAAAATAAATGGGTATTTCTTATATTACAGATTTGGTTGACAAAAAGTCAACCATGCCTCCTGCAAACGTAAACACCTCTAATTTTTCTATCAGTCAACCTCACCGCATTTATCACAAATTAATCTTCCTAATCATGGTTTGGTTTGTTTGTTTGTCCAAGCTTAAGCTCAGATCCACCACTGAGCTATATCCCCAGTCCTGGCTAACACATTCAATAATGCCACATTCCCTAAGGAAAAATGAAAATCTATATCCCTTAGACTGAAGTTCAAGGGCCTCCTCATTAGTCACCACTGCTCAGCAGAAGGAAAAAAAGAGACACTACATAAAAAGGATTAGCATTGTCACGTAGTCACAGCAACGACCCCATTCTCACTACTTTTTATTTTTTTTTGCGGGGGGGGGGCAGCTCAGCCCGCCCTGAGGGCAGAGCTGGCGCAGCATGTGGTGCCAGGGATTGAATCAAGGTCCCCTGCACCTTCCTAATCTTGCCTAAGCAGGCACTGTAGACCACTGAGCTCTCTCGCTGGCCCCCTAGGTACCAAATTCTGTCTCAGTTACTCTTTACTTGTTGCTGGGACAAAAAGCCCAACACTCAAAATTAAGGAAGTAAAGGTTCATTTAGCTTACAGTTAGTTACAGCCTATACTCATTTGGCTCCCAGGCAGAGTGGCACATGGCAGAGAGCAGCAGCAGTTCATGGCAGACAGCAACAAAGAGCACAGGGAAGGGCAGCAGCTACATCTCTAGCAAACCTCTCTCCCCTCCTTATGTTATAAATGAGGTATCCTGGGGCTGGGGTGGGGGTGTAGAACTAACACAGTGTCCATGCCCTTCTCTGGCACAGGATGAGGATGTTTGCAAAGAACGCTGGATCTCTGCTGAGTCACTTAAACTTCTAAACTTCTCAAGTTGAAGCAATGTATCATCACTACACAAATGTAGGTAGAAGGAATTAAGTTTTAAATGTTTGTTGTCCTGTTAACACTGTTCAAGCTGGGTAGATAGCTCAATGGTCTAAGCACCTGCCTGGCAAGCACAAGGACCAGGTTCCATTCCTGGTACCACATGCTGCTGTTCACCATGATGGCCCCTGAAACCAAGCGTGGTGGAGCATGCCTATAATACCAGCACTGGGGAGGCTAAGACAAGAGGATCACTATGAGTTTGAGCTGTGTGCCAAGACCCTCTACCAAATAAATAAAGATTATTTTTAACAAAATTTTTTTTAAAAAAAAAACCACTGTTCAAGAGCTCATTTGCTCCACACACCACTTGATTAATGTCAGGAGAAGTGAACAAAGTTTAATAGTTACCAAAACAAAATAAGATGTAAATTTCTAAAAAGAAAACTAGGCTTTGTCCCAGCCATACCCCTTATAATTGCCATAACCAACTCCTATGTAAATGTGAACACAAGGGAAGTTACAGGGGCCCAGGCTCTGATACCCGAGAGTCTGGGTACGAATCTACGCCCCGCCCCGCCCCGCCCCGCCCCGCCCCGCCCCGCCCTGCTCTGCTCCTAGCAGACATTTTTGGTCATACAGCTAACTGAAACGTATGTCTCTGACCTCTTCCAAACACAATCAGTTTTATTCTAATAGGCCACCTGATTTTACTTGGTTTCTCACTAAGCTAGTCCTTTAAGTGCATTCACCATGAGAAGGACACATGCATTTCTGACCAATGAAAAATGGGAACTCATCTGGCACCTTGTAGAAAATCTTCCTTTCCTGCTTAGGCAGAGACAGTGATTGAGACTGTGATCCCAGGACTCTGGGAGGCTGAACCCTGGTGGATCACAAGTCCGATCTACGTAGTGAGACTCCTGTAGACCCTTACTAAAAAAATACAGAAAAGAAAAGCTTCCTCTTACAAAACACTCTCAGGAAGAGATGATTCCGTTGTCTGAATATAAAGCCAGGGCGGAGGCACCCCCAGGAAGATGGGAGAAACTAAGCCCCTCATGGTGCTGCTGGGCCACTAAATCCTGGAGCTGCCTACCTGCAGGATGTTTTGCTATGAGATGAAATTCTCACTTAACTAATCAATTTGAATTTTCTGTTATTTGCATCCAAAAGGCTCTAAACAATAAAGTATGAAACACTGGTCAAGCCTTCATTTTGTGGGGTTCAACTTTCTTCTCCATGAATGGAGACTGTAAAGTACCACTCATGAGATGATCACTAGAGTTAAATGTGAAGTATTTACAACATTGCCTGGCACATGGCAACTATATTACCAGCTTTCCTGTCACTGGGCTAAAATGCCTGGTATCAACAACTCAAGGGAAGGTTTATCTTGGCTTACAGATTCAGAAGGTTCTCTCCATGACTGGCTGGCTGCAAGCCCAAACAGCACAGTGATGCGCCACAGCGGAGGAAGACTGCTCATGCCACGGCAACCAGAGGGGGGTGGGAACTAGGGCCTAGAATATACTCTTCCAGGCCACACTCCCAGTGACCTGATTCCTTTGACAGGCCTCCCCTCTGAACAGCATATTCAGCTATAAACTTTTCAGTGGATTCATTCATGCAGAAGTATCATCTCCCATGACCTAATCCCCTTTCAAATACAGGAGACGGTGAGAGGACAATTTAGATCTAAACCATGACATTCTTCCCAACCCCCAAAAGGTTCGTGTTCATCTTATTATGCAAAATGCATATTCCATCTTTCAGAGTTGCCCAAGTCTTAACAATTTCAGTGTTGATGAAAAGTCCCAAGTCCAAAGTTTTCTCTGGCACTCAAGGCAAACTCTTAGCTGCATTCCTATAAAAATCAAGAAGAAAGTTAAATGCTTCCAATTTACAAAAGCACAGAATAAACATTCTCATTCTAAAACGGAGGAATATGGGATAGAAAGGAATTGGACCAAAGCAAGACTGACACTCACCAGGGCAAATGTTAAATCCTCTAGCTCTGTGTCCGCCATGCAGCGCAGGCTGTGGAGAGCGGGGAGCTCCAAAGGCGTGAGCAGCCCCAGTGCTGCAGTACTGCACAGGCAGCCCACATAGCACCCCTCTCCTGGTGACATCGTCATGGCAGGCTACTTTCCTCAGCAGATAGCCATGCTCCAAGCATCTCTAACTTCCTGAGGCCCCCATATATCTGCAGCTTCATTCTCACTGCTTCGTACCTCACCCTCTCAGGGACACTTGTTAAGGACTATGACCCTGTTACATATTTCTGCCTGGATTCCCAGGTCATCTTCTGAAATCTGGATAGAAGTCTCATGACTGTGTGACCATGTTTAGATCTGAAACGTCCCCTAATTCTCACAGACCTAGGGGGAAAGCTTTTGGATGGTGATTGAATCTTGGAGTGCTGTCATCAGATTCATCCACTGGGCATGTTCAGCACCCAAATGAGCTGCTGGGAGGTGGAGTCTGGCTGAAAGAGGAAGACAAGGGGGTGTGGCCTAAAAGTATATCGCAGGCCCTTTTCCTCCCTTCCCTCTCTCCTTTCTGGCTAACATGACATGAATAGATTTCCTACCAGGCCCCTTTGCCATGCTGTTTCTATTTTTAAGCTAAATGCACAGGGACTGAAACTTTGGACTGTGAAACAAAGTAACTCCCTCCTTTTTTCACCTCCTTTTTAAAAAATTTAAGTATTTGGTACAGGGTCTCACCACACAGCTCAGACTCCTAATGATTCTCCTGTTTTCAGCCTTCCCAGCACTGGGATTACAGGCCTGTGCCATCTCGCCCAGTCTTGGTGGCTGGCTCAAGAGATTATTTCTTGATGTTTATAGATGTTGGCATCTTATTCTCCATTAATTCCTGGCCAGCCTCAGTTGGGGCCATGAAAAGTTGAACAGACAGGTTTGCAGTCTTGTGGGGCTGACACATCTCAAGTGAGCAGTGCATGACTCAGAGAACCCTGGGCTAGCTCCACCAGCCAACTATTGCCCTGTCTGGCTATAATGAATCTACAGGATTAGAAATCACATTGGCAAAAACAGCTCATTAAAGACAGGACAGCAACTCCCCAGCCTCTCAGCCTGAAAGGAGGAGTGGGGAAGAAAGGAAAGAAATAAAACCCTGTCCCTACTCTCATGTTGGTAAAGCAGCCTTGCCTAAGCTCAACTTGTAGTATGAGATAGGAGCTCTGAAAGGATTTGAGATTATAATTTTAGTAACCTGATTAGAAAACAGACCAGTAAATTGCAAAAGATTTAGTAGAGAACACTGAGGATCACTCCCCACTAGTTCCTTCACTTAGTGGCAGGGGTTGGGGGGAACTCTGAACTACTTCAGGGATACATGTTAGTGAGGCATTAGTGCTTCATCAAACCAAAGTCTGGGAGCTGTGGAGACAGGAACACAAGTAAGTTCTGTGTCACTAGCTCAACATGTAATATAATGACATTTTTAGGACCAAATCCCACATGACAAGCAAACATGAACTGAGGAGATTTACTGTGAGAAAAGAACGTTAAGTGAATTTAGTATGTAGATACATCAAATCCTTTCTGGCTACTCAAAGGCTGTTGCTATTCTTATTTCTGTGGACTTTCTGGTAAGTGGTGTCACTGCATACTAAGTTTCAAGGAAAGGTGTCACTGGAAACAGACTACCAAAGATTCACCTCCAGCAATCACGAGGAAGATTTCTACTTCACCAATCCTCAACAGAAATAGCATGGGTCACTTGAAGGTACAGTTAGTGATCAAGGTTGGGTTTTTTTGGCAGAACCAAGGATTGAACTCAGGCTGTTGCACTTGCCAGGGAAGCACTTATTCTACTGAGCCATCTCCCCAGCCCCTCAAGGCTGTTTTTCTATGCTACCACATTCAGATCTATTCATTTCTTCTCAAGTTTTCCTGAGCTAATGTCAATTATAATTTATTTCACCATGATTTGATTAAAGTAGATGAACAAATGTAAACAAGCATAGTTTTAAAAAGCAAATTAAGTTGGGGTGAGGAATTGCATATTTACCTCCATACATTTTCAATGGCAAATGACATTCTGTGTTTCCTAAGTGTGTAATTGGACAGTTTATCATGTCTCCTAGTTCCTATGAATCTATTTCATCACTAATGATACTGCTGATGAGGGGCTTATTTGCACTTAGCACACATTATGACAAACACATCTATCCACGGACATTTAGATGATAGCAGACAAACAGAGCTATAAAAACCAGCCACGATACAGCGCCTCATTGCCCAAAGGTAATTTGTGCTTTATTAGGCAAAGGTGGAACTGTGATAAAGAGGCTATCACAATGTGGTAGGTTTCGAACTTGGGAAAACTAAAGGAAATAGCTAAGACAGAATCCACTATGATTCACCCTGGAAAGTATATACTCAATGTTTCTTCTATTAGCCAGTGCTAGCTAATAACAATAATAATAATAATAATAATAATAATAATAATAATAATGTGAAATTGTAAACATGGACACTACCTTTCAGAAACAAGTACTACTCTGGAAGAAAAGTGACATGTAAGTGTAGGGCAAGGTAAAAAAGACGGTATGCTATGCACATATATTATGCAAACATATACATATAACATTTAGTACTAAGAATTATCAAAAGATTGACTTTGACCTCATATCCACAATAAACTTTAAGACAGTGACAAATAAATTAATAAAGCTAACCTCTAAGCATTTAATAGTCAGTTAAAATTAGCTTCTCTGACCTTCTGACATTCTCACCTAATCAACCTAAGGCATCCTAGTAGTTTGACAAAATCCAGCTTCTTGACCCACTCACATAAAGGAACCATAGAACATGTAAGCTTTGAGAGAATGGTAAAATCTCAGTGGGTTATGACTTTGGTAGGTTCAGAACAAAGATGCTGAAGGACATCAAGTGCAGTCTTCAGACTGCTGTAAGGTCCTGCACCCATGGAAACTACAGCATTTAGATGACATCCATGGTATCTAAGAAACACTTTACCAGACATGTTGCATTTGCTTTAGACATCAAGGTTACTTTTTGATGTCAAAGTGACATAAAAGTGGAGTATTTCTTTATTAGTAATATAATAAAAAAGTAAAATATCTTTTACTTTTAGATAGTCCATGATCTTAGAGAACGAAGTTACTTGGTAAATAGGGCAGCACTGGTCACTTGAATGGAATTATGGCTGCAGCATGTCTCTGGGAGAAAGACAGTTTTCTTCCCGTTAACTTTGCAGCTGATTTTATCTGTATCCAATGAACGATAAGGTAGATTTGTACTTTCTCAGTTTGAGCTTTTGCTTTCCCAGTAGAACACAAAACACACATTCTCTTGTGTTTTGGTTAACAACATTCAGAGCTAGCTTCATGCTAAACTATAAATACAAGACTTACCTCCCCAAAAAGGTCTAGCATAGTATCTCCCACTGTTGATAGATGCTCAAAATGTTTTCTGGCCTGAATCTAATTACCAAGTGAGAAGCAATAATTTAAGTCATCACAGTGGGCACATCAGGGGCAAGACAAAGTAGGATAAGACCAGGTCAAAAGCCAGAGCAGTCTGCTGCAACAAAAACAGCTCTCTGTATATAAAGCTAAAGGCACATCACTCTTCCTCAGCTGGAAGAAACACTACTTTAACAGGATTGCCATGGAAATCCATTCAACAAAGTTGCTCTTACAAGGCAATTTTTCAAGAGAAACAGCTAATGCTCACTCAATACTGTACTATGTAAGTCCTGTTTTCATGAGCAATATACTTTCAAACTGGCATCTTTCAAATTTTTCTTTTCATGGGTGACAAATTTTTCTGTTCTACCCTAGGCATAAAAAGGCCCAGCCTATTCAGTTTTTATTGCTCACATGTTTGTATGCTCAATCATCTCAGTTCAAATACGTTGTCATTAAATAATTACACCCATTATAAAGAATATAATGAAACTATTTGCAGTGGGAAATTGTTCTTAATCCCACAATAGTCCTTAAGCAAGGGGCTTCTGTACCACCAAAAATGCTTTCCACTGCATCTCATAATGAAATATTAAAACTTCGCAAAGAGTTTATACACTGGTCTAGTGAGCGTAAACCACAGTAGATATAGGGTAGGAAACAGCTGTTCACAGGATTAGAAGACACTGAAACTAAACTCAATGCATTTAATAGTTCTGAATACTCTTGGGATTTGATGAATGTGAGATGAAACTTCCCATCAGACAACATAGTTCTCTGTATCAAACTATAATTAAGAGTTTATAAACGAATGTGTAGATTACTAGATGGAAACACTCTAAGCATATTTTCACATTTAACCATGTCCTGCTGGTCAGCCACACCTGGTGGAGCTGCCCTAATCTCAGGGATGATTCACAAGATGAATAAAGGCAGCAGTGAGGACAAATGTCAGTGCACACTAGATCATGCTGATGTATGGAACTCTCAAAAGATCAGAGCAACATCATACATGCACAATTACTAAGGCCTCCTTTCAGAGCCAAGAACTGCAAATGTTAGAGCAAATTATGTCTTTGGGGCAATATGAGATTCAAAGGGAAAGATTTTTCACTCCCAAGTATCTCAAGGATACCTAAAATACTTACATAACTCCACAAAAAGACAATTTATTCTCGTTTTCCAAATATTTAAGGACCTTCATTTATATGTAACCTCGGGCAGTGCTTATCTCCATCTAAAGTGCCATTCTCCAAATTCACAATAACTTCATATATGATTTTTTGTAAGTGTTAGCGTTAGGTTTACGCTATTTATGTTCATTGCATAGGTATTATGTGGACACTCAGGGAGAATATAACAGCCCACGAAGGAAAGAAACTGCTTGCTTTTTTGATAATGTGTGACTTCAGTTTACTTCTTTGCTTTCTGCTCAGGTAAAATGGTCCATATCCACCAACTTCAGGAGCTCTGCCCACTTGCTCCTACTGTTGCTCATCTCTGAACCCAGGAGGAGAGAGAGCTGGAGAGGGGCAATGATCTAGCAATGGAGACAGGCACAAATACGTAATGCCTGTGTCTCAGAACACCATGAATTCCAAATGTTTATGACATTTCCAAATGTATAAAACCCATCCTGAAAGTGTTGGGGGTTATATGAAATCTTCTACAGGAACTAACCAATATAAAGCCAAAATTAATCCTTTTCTACACTGAAGTTCATAACATATCTGGGGTAATATCAGTGCTCACTTCTATGTTAAAAGAGAGCGGCCAGCTAAACCAACCTGTGCTACCACCCAGACCTCAGCACAGCACATGCACAACACCATTCTCAAGTTCTTCCAGGACTCATGTACTTGTAGGTGAAGATGCAAATATGGAAATCACAGTACTTTCTGTACTTCCTTCACTGAGGAAGAAACCTTCACTTACAATATTTATATTATCATTAACAGAACACGAAACCTAATTTATGGGTGCCTCAAATTTGCATAATGAATTAAGGGGAATTTATTGTCCCAATGCGATACTAACATAAAGAAACCTATTCTTATATTACTGGCCATTAATTCCGCATCTTTTTTTATTATCTGTATCATTAAAATGTGCCTTCATATTTAAGTGGATGCCACTTGAAGATATAAGAGAAATAAACCAGACCCACATCTGTAAATATCGTATTGTCTCCTTAGTACAAGAACTTAAAAGAGAAATTACATATAGAAAGTTACAACACAAATAAAAGAACTTGAGGATTGGACAATGAGGAGTGGGCAAGGAGAAAAGCTGGGAAACATGACAGGGGCAAAGCCATGCATTTGTATGCATGAGATGGGTGGGGCAATGATCCTAGGTACAACAGCAGGTTTTTGAAACTAATGGTTGGCTGGTGAGATTCTCACCCTAACTGTATATGCTGGTGCCCGTGAGCCAGGCAGCTGCACTGAGGATGGCAATGTGTAATAGAGGGGTCACACTTGGAATGCCTCCCATCCTGGTCTTCTACATATGTACTTCTTGTCATGACATACCATTTATTGTCATAATGTCTCTCAAGTAAAGGTTTGGTTTTTTGTTTTTTGTTTTTTGTTTTTTTGCGGAACCAGGGATTGAACTCAGATCCTTGCGTTTGCCAGTCAAGCACTTATCCTACTAAGCCATCTCCCCAGCCCTGTTTTGTTTTTTTTAAAAGGGTAATAATAATTTTTTAAAAATTAAAAATTAAAAAATAAAGGGTAATAAATAAAGACACAAGGACAAAAAGAAATGTCACAGGTCTGTCCTGTTACAATTCTGTATATGGTTAGATTTCTAAATTTCTTTGTAATACGTTAATGCTTATTTTTACTTTTATAAAATTATTTTTCCTTCATATTCTGTAAGGACTTAAAGTTCAACATATCAATATTTGATGGAAAATACCTGTTGCATGATATGCCAAAGATGTTTGATATTTAGACAGGGTAAATCGAACTGCATATGTTGCAGGGTAATAATAAGCTTCTCTTCTGGAGGGTTAACAACCTAAGGTTGTTTTTTTT
>NW_004524590.1:17895366-17907312 GCF_000260255.1 Octodon degus
GGGACATAGGAGAACCTGTACTGTAACAACATGTAACTCAGTTGTGCTCCAAATTTTCTGATCAAGAAGATTATGGAGCCACAGAGAAATGTGACAAATGATCTAAAGTGTGCCTGGGGAGAGTCACATGGAGAGAAAAAACATTCTCTCAGGCTTTCACAGAGAGCAAATTGGTCAAGCAATGGCCGTGACTCATCCTCATGGTTAAAAATGACAAAGGATCTACAAAGTACAGTACAGGGCTACAGAATAAATCCTGAGGGTACTTGACTGACCTTATCAGATATAAAAGCTACATTTCTTGTTATATAGGGCTTGCTTTATCTTGGTATTAACCATCCAGCAGAAAAGTATAAAAACGAGGTATATAAAGTAAAGCCATATTAATACGATAAGCTGTTGAAGGATCAAGTCAATAACTTCTGAGCATAATCCACTAATATTATAGACTGCTAGACAGTGTTGGATTGTTTAGCTTAATTCAAACACCTGTAGTATTTAGACGCCAGTAGAATATCCACTTTGACAGGACAAAAAGAAAATTTTTTAAAAAAAGGTATACAAAGGAAAGATCATTTTGTATTTATATATACAAAACAGGATAGATATACATACTTTCACTTAATTCAATGAGTAGAAAGAGGTGTACTAACCGTGGACAGAATATACTGTCTGCTTCTTGTACTATGGATAACCACTAAGAAGATAACAATGTACAATGTATTGATTATCGAAACTGTCCTATTAATCAGCTTTGAAATAATAAATAAAATTTCCCCCAATGGTTAAAAAAAAAATATATATATATATGAAAATGTATAAAACCCATCCTGAAAGTGCTGGGGGTTATAGATAAGTAGCACTTAGGGCCTTGAGTATGACTCCCAACACAACGTAATATTTTAAAATGCAAAGAACAAATACTATAGCCAGAACTTAAAAGAATGTCACACAATCCTTTCCCTAGCCTTCCTTTATTACAACAATGTAAACAATTTCAGTCAATTTGAAATTTTAATGTATTTCCATATCCTAAATATTCTGTAGAAGTCCCAGGATGCAAAAACTACATCAATTCGCTATGATCCCAGCACCCTAAAGAGCACTAGCATACAGAATGTTATGTTTATCCTGAGAAATTAGTACCACTATCGATTACTTGGCCCAGTCTTTGTTTACACAGACAACTATGTTACTAAAAATGGCAACCTTTAAGTGGGAAAAGGAATAATTGAAGCACACTTAATGACAATGGAAGAGATATTTTAGACAATGGACTAAAAGACTACCCTCAAAAGTCCCACCTGCTACTCCACATCCAGCCAAGTTATCTTGAAGAAGTCTTTTGTCTTTGTGAAACAAAAATCTAAGACAAGTAGCTACTTCAGTTTCAAGAATACTACAACTGGAGCAGGTGAGAGAGCTCAGCAGACAAAAGCACTTAGTGCTTTGACAAGTGCAGGGACCAGAGTTTGATCCAGGTCCCGCATGCTGCACTGGCCACGCCATGGGGGTGCGCTGTCCAGTGACAGAGTCCGGACATGGTGGCACGTGCCTGTAATCCCAGGGTTGGGGAGGCTGAAAACAGGAGGATCACTAGGAGTCCGAGCTGCTGTAGTGAGATCCTGTACCAAATATATAAATGAAAAGAAAAAAAAAAATAGAATCCTAATGATTCGATGAGAAAAAAAAAAAAGAATCAACTTGGAACTTGAGAAATCATTTCCTTACCTGTATGGAAGAAAAACAATACTTAAAACTGTTTTATTCATACATCCTGTGCTGAGGAACAATGTCACAGCTCCAACTTTGTTTTGTTAAAGAAGTAGGAAGACAGTATTGTTCAAACCATCAAAGCCTATTTCTTCTGAGATATGCCTATGGCAGGTTAATCTTCATACAACTAAAATGCAATCTGAGAATCACTAGCAGACCCTTAATCTTGATACGCATACATCATTTAAAAGGATGACTCACCTTTTTTTCAATTTATCACCTTAGATGAATTTGATGGCAGACATAAGTAGATGAGTACCAAATTCATGGCCTATTTTACAAATAGATGAATCCTGCCTGTTTGGCAGCTGTTTACAACAGGGTGAAAAATGACAGGGTCAGAAATAACAACTACTTCCACAAATATTTTTGATCCAAATAACTTTTAATAATCATCTGCCAAATACTGGGCATTACCTAAGATCATCTATTACAAGCTTCATTTTACTTGTAACCTAATAATGCCTTCCGAGTCCTTAAAGGAAACTGAGTTAGTGACTTACAAAAGACTGAATTATGTCACTGTACGTTAACCTTTTTATTAATAAAATCTGAAATTAGGCACACTAATACAGCAGTTTTCAGAGATACATGGCCAAAATATCAAAGAGTTAAAATAAACTCGTTGGTGAAAATAAGGCAGTTTAAAGCCTTATAGAGCTGTTCTTTTCATCGAATGTCCTTCAGAGATCATTGCTTTATGAAGTTCAATCCAATCTCAGACCTTTTAGGTCTATTAACTCAGCACACAACTATGGCAATTTAGTCACATACCTCCCTCTAGAATGATCTAGCACAGTGTTGCTAACATTTCTTCCAAAATAGTAAGGCAGACTAAGAAATTTTGCCAAATCAATTTTTAAAAAATACTAATGCAAGACAACCAGAGACAGGCAAGGGCAGCAGACACACTTCCTGAGAGCTGAAGATGACAGTGAACGTATACTCAAGGTCAGTCACCACTGATAATCTAAGTCAACATGACATGCTGGCCTGGATCAATGAACGTCTGCAGTTAAATCTGACAAAGACTGAACAACTGTGCTCAGGGGCTGCCTATTGTCAGTTTATAGACAAGCTCTTCCCTGGCTCCACTGCCTTGAAGAAAATGAAATTCCAACCTAAACTAGAACATGAATATATCCAGAACTTCAAAATACTACAAGCAAGCTTTAAAGAATGGGTATTGACAAAATAATTCCTGTGAATAAATTAGTAAGAAAGTTTCAGGACAATTCTGAATTTGTTCAGTGGTTCAAGAAATTTTTGGATGCCAACTACAACAGAAGAGAGTATGATCCCGTAGCTACCAGACAAAGTCACGAAACTGCAGTGGCTCCTTCTCTTGTTGCTCCAGCTCTGAATAAACCAAAGAAACCTGTCGGCTCAAGCAGTGCAGCTCCACAGAGACCCATTTCAACCCAGAGAACTACTTCAACTCCTAAGGCTGGCCCAGGTGTGGTGCAAAGAATCCTGGTGTGGGCAATGGGGATTAGGAGGCCACTGAACCGATGCAGCGCATCAGTGTACTGCAACTTACTGTTGGAGACTTGCAGAAAGAGATTTCTACTTTGGAAAGCCAAGAAACATTGAACTGATGTGCCAGGAGAATGAGGGGGAAAACAATCCTGCATTGCAGAGGACTGTAGACATTCTCTATGCCACAGACGAAGGCTTTGTGATACCTGATGAAGGGGGACCCACACCAGCAGAACAAAATGAAATTCTCTCCAAATCATGTGCTTAACTGTGAAATATTCCCTTTTATTATTCTTAGAGGATTCACTGGCTTTTCAAAAGCAAAAAGTACCTTTCTAAAAGTGCACTTTGCATAAGTTTCACTCCTTTTCCACTAAATTTGAGTTAAGAACTTTTACCTTGTTAGCAGAAAAGTAGGTAACATGTAGGTGGTTCATCTGGGGAACACAGAGGCTGACTGTGGGGTTTACTGTGCAGATGCTGGTCATGACTGCTGGAGGTGTTTTTCTGCAATGCACTGAGATGCCAACCTCAGTAGAGAAATGTAAAGACTGAACTGAATTTTTACCTAATGTGAAATCTTGGCAGAGAATGTGTTAATAAATAAATAAATGCCTTAAGAGCATTTTTTTTTTTTTTTAAATACCAGTCAGCTCTACTATTCAGTAGTTGTAAAGCATAAAAACAATCCATGCCATCACTTCCTGGCCTTGTGACTAAGATCATGTATTGAATCTACAATAGTTAAGTCCTTATCTGACATTACTTATAGTTTGCCAAGTCACATAAAGAACCTGAGCATTTCCTCAGTTTGATTCCATCGACGACTGAGAATTCCACAAGGTTTTGAAGGTGTCAACTGTTCATCCTCAACTGCCTCTGAGTTTTTCAGCCTATGTTTGGAGGTGGCTGATATCCTCCAACTTTATTTTGCACTTTTCTCCCAGCTATCTCTCAACCACAGCAGACTTCTCTCTCCCAACTACTGTTAAACAGGTTTACTTTTCAACACCTAAAATAAATTTCCTGCTTACTCTACATCTATAAAAATACTTCTTTTTCAAGGTCTTTAGTAAGAGAAATTATCATATTCTGGGAGAAAGTACCCAAAAGTGTGTCGGTCATCTTATGAATGTATATGGTATTCTAAAATGTCTTAGATTTTCTCTTTTTCCAACCCTCTGAAGAGTGTGATTTGGATACATCTGTTCACAAAAAAGGAGCCCAAGTGCTTGCTGCCAGTTAAAAAAAAAAAAGTATGACTTCAATTTTACCATTAAATAAAATACCAAACAACATTAGCAATCTACCAGACCACTGAATCTTGTTGAAAATTGAAAAAATTTCTAATTAAGTCACCATCTCTAAATTAATCGGTTTAAAATAAATGTTAATAAATTAACGATCAATATAAGCCAGAGCTATAAATTAGTACTATTTCCTGTTAATGCTGTTACAAAAATTTCATTTATCACTGACTTACAGAAAATAGTCATTTATACTATGGAGACTTCAAAGACTGAATAGCTTGATAAGATCTACTGGGGAGGGGCTGGGGAGATGGCTCAGTGGAATAAGCACTTTCCTGGCAAGCGCAAGGGCCTGAGTTCAATCCCCAGTTCCGCCAAAAAACCAAAAAATCTACCAGGGAAATCTGCTTCAGAAAATCTGAACTACTATATGCAGGACAATATGTAAGGCACTCGAAATGCCAAATGTATTAGATTACACTGTTAAAAGAGCTGGGTGTGGTGGCACACGCCTTTAGTCCCAGCACTTCAGAGGCTGAGACAGGACTGCCATGAGTTCAAGGGTGTGTAGTGAATTCAAAGCCAGCCTGAAGTATGTATCAAGACCCTGCCCCTCCCCCAAAAAATTGTATAGCAGTTACTTTGTGTGTTATTCAGTATAACATTTATCACTAAATAATTCCTGTGGCCTACAAGTTAATAATTTTAAACCATAACCCCACTTTGTAACTTTCACCATAACTCACTGGGTTTCTCACTACCACCATTTTGATGAACAGAAATGCATGTCAAGCTATCTTTTAGGCTGCTATATTCCTCATTCCCACAAAGTGCCTTTCCTACTATACTACTGTATCTCTATTATCCAAGCAGAACGTTTAAGGATAATGGCTTACCCACAGTAGGCAGTTGATAAAGGCCTCTGGAATTGGAGATACAAAGCTTGACACAATATATGGATAGTAGAAAGTGAGTCTTAGTATTTGAATAAAAGCAAAACTTTGATTTAGTACCTTAATGTATAAGTCACCCAAATAATGGAAAACATATCATTTATTAAATCAAAACGAACAGTATGCTTTTCTTGCAATATGCTAAGTTTAGACTTTCTAGTTGCATTTTCCTCTATTTCTAGCCTCATTACTCTATTGCTCCTGTGACTAATAAGTTAATAGTCCTTCAGATCTTCATGCCTTATCAGACCTGCCCTTAAGGCATCCTGAGCCAGAAAAAAAAAAAAAAAAAAAAAATTAATAGTCCTTAACTGAAATAGATTTTAATTTTAGGTCCCAAGTTTCAAATGTATCAATTCCACTGAGCCATGACATAGAGAACACCTAAGACAACCAAGCTTTTAACTTATTTTTGTTAAGATTCTACCAAAACCATGGAAATTTATAATAAAGGTACTAAAAGGCACATTAATGCACAAAGGACGAACATTTATATAGTATTGAATTAGCAGCAGAGTTGTAGAAATTTTCACCGAAGCTTAAAAATCTTAACATTAAGTGAAATAAACCTTTGAGACATAGAAGTTTAAGTACTCCATGGTGTCTCTTTTATGAGAAACTCAACATACAAATAAAGAGCAAAAGACAAATAATAGGAAACAGGAGATCTTTCTCAGATGGGAAAGGGAAAATAAAGAGTTGGAGGGAACCAGGAGTGATGAGAAAGGAAAGGAAGCCCCAAGTTAAAATGTGTTATGTACATGTACAAATTCCCCTTAATAAGTGTAATCACTATAAACTATCAAATATACTACTAATAAAGAATTTTCCTAGACCTCCAGGAGATCTAAAACGAAGTATTTACTCAGAGGATTTGCTGTGAAAATTACAAGTAACAGCTCTGTTCTTGGCCAGCCTTATAAACCAAGCAATTCTACACTGAAATATAATCTAAAACAAGGATTCCATTCCAAGTGGAATGTTTCAACTCAGAGTGAGCACTGTAGCTAACGTTTTGTGCTCTCTGACCTAAGCTGAGTGTCTGGGTGACTACAGAAAAAAAAAAAAAAAAAAAAAAGATTAGAGAGTAAATGTCATGGGAGTTAAAATTGGACTACTGGACATTACTACTAGATCAGCCCAGTGAGAAGAGGAACAACATTCTTTACAATACTAAAAATAAGCTTTTATGATACAATCTTAGTAACTTTGTGAAAACTGGGCACATCTTTAGTGTAATCTGGAAGGAATTTTCTATTTATATAGGTATATTCTCTAGATTTCTCCACAGAAATTATGTAAACATTTAAGAACACAACAGCCTATTTCTCCTAGACTTCACGCTATTTTTGAAGTTGTTTGTGGAACTATTTACAAGAACAGTTATTTTGATTCATTTAAGTAGCTTTGAAAACAAAGCAAAAAAAAAGGAATCAAGAAACTAGAACAAGCCATCTTCTCAATCAGAAAATGGTAATTCAGAAAAAAATGACTACCTGTAGTACTTGTTGAGCATTAGTGTTTTAAATGTTAAGGTGTGAAAACACGGTTAACTTTTTCAAAAAGTAGAAACTGTCACCTATTTTAAATCAAGACTAATGAAAGCACTAATTACAATGGAGAAAACTAGTAAAATACTTATTACAACAAATAAATCAGGGGAAAAGCTAGGTTATAGTCTTTTAACTCAGAAACTGTAATACAATCCACCATGGCATTTCTACTTTATAAGTTAAGGCCCAGACAATTCAAAGACTTTATCTGAGATTATACAAATATACTTTGTCTTTTAATAAAGAATGTTGAGACTCTTAATTTCCCGGGTTCATGCTGCATAACAATAAATCTCTGCTACAGATTTTAATTATCTTGGAACTTCTAAAAATTTGTAACAGAAGCTAAAGTTGATGAATAGTTAACAATTCACTAACAGGATTGGTGTAAAACAACACAAGTACTGCTTCTATAGTAAGTATTACAGCACTCTCTTCTCTAAAAGCAGGCAAAAGAGATATCGAAAAATATTTAGAAAGGGTCAGGGATTTTGCTTCTCTAAGTCTATAGGAAAGTTTTTCACCATTTTCATTTTTGTTTTATTTCTACTTCTCAACAGGGTCTCTTTATGTAGCCCTGGCGGACCTCCAATTTGAGGCAATCCATCCTCCTGCCATAGCCACCTGAGTGCTGGCACAAGTGTGCACCACCACACCTGGCACCTCATGTTTTCATATCAGAAGATAGGATATCTGTATCTGAAGCACATTTTTCAAGTTTATTCATTTATTACCCAATCATGAGGGGGGGGAAAGCATTTTTATTACAATACCAATACTGAAGCAGAAGAGGAAATCCCAACTGTTTACTGATGCTGTTTTGCACCAAATGATCTCTGAAAGAAATGAAAGTACAGAACAATATACTCTAAACTATCTGTGTAAAGTAATGAAACTGTATTTCTCTGTGTCTAGAAAATTATAAGGGGGCCAGGGAGATGGCTCAGTAGAATAAGTGCTTGCCTGGCAAGTGCAGGGGCCTGAGTTCAAACCCTGGTTCTGCAAAAAAAAAAGAAAATTGTAAGGACAAAAAATATATTCCTAATAATATAATGATGCAACATTGAGACAAGTTAAAAAGAGCAGACAGCCTCTCTCACTAGTCTTTGGCACTATCTGAATAATCTCTTTCTGTACTGCAGGACACTGACCCCACAGCCTCACTCATGCAGTGGGAAAAAGCGCTCCACCAAGGAGGTACATGCCCGAAATAATTTTTTATAATATTCATGAAATACTTTTTTAAGTTAAAAAAAAAAAAAGAAAAAGATCTTCAATATTGGCAATGTTACTGCTTCTCTAAAACACACATTTTGTCCTTTATTCGCTATATCCAAAGAATATTTACATAGATATTAATAAAATTAAAATATTTAGATTCACTCTAAATAAAAATGCATGTTTATTCCCAAAGCTGTATAGTAACAACATAGAAAAATCATTTCAATGTTCTTGAAATTCTAGATACAGGTATTCTACTCTGTGCTTTATGAACAATGGCATTCCTCACTATTTTGGGGGCTTATTTTCTTAAAAAAGATTGAAATAATTCATTTTACCTTTAGATAAATAACTGATAAAATTTCTATTTTCGTAAGTAGTTTTCTAGCATACACATGATAGACTGCAGTAAATCCCACTTCAACAGAAATCCTATAAAATAAACATCAAGTACAATTATACTGTTTAAAAAAAACATTAGAAAAGGTAATTCAATTTTAATTTATTTTCATCACTTTTTCTTCATGATCCAGATATTTTAAAATGCAAAAAATTAACTTTCCATGATATGTCAGGGACCGGCACAAAAAAAAAAAATTTCAGACGGCAAATGAGACATACAAATGAAAATATCAAATGGAGATCCAGTTATCAAAATGAAAGCACTCAACATATTAAAAGTTCACAATTATTTGTACAGAGCACATTAAAAAAGTCAGTTTGCTAACCAACTGTTGTGAATTTTAAAGAACTATTGCAGAGATCTGAAGAAAATAGATTTTATTAGTTAACTTATAAAGAGATCAAAGAGCCTGAAACAAGTATTAAAAAGAAATTTGTGCCTTTATTAGAATGGTGTTAGGCTTTATATATACCAATTTTGATAATCAAATCTTTTTTTTTTTTTTTAAATAAGAAATGATACTACAGAACTGCAATACTGGTCCAACAGTCTTGTCTTTACTTTCCATTTAAAGCAAGAAACATATGCGAGCACTAGCAGCCATCATTTGATCCAAGACACTAGCTTCTTAGTTCCAAAAGCACTTGCAAAGAAAACCAGTGGTGGGGATAAGGAGGAGAGGGAAATGGAAGCAATTCATACCACAATAACTGGAATCCCCTAAGTGTGGATGCCAGGTCTCATGAGGCTGTTATTTAAATTTATCCTTTACTTGGTCACTTTTGTTTCCTCAAATACTTTTCTTTGACCTTTTATCCTCAAAGTATAAAAAGTATGAAATATAAACAAGCTCTTGCACTGCACACTTAGAAGTGTACAATTCAAGCATTATAGAGCTATCTACATACTGATAAATCCCATCAAATCTTGGATAATTCATTAATATACAAAATATCAGGGCACAGAAAGAACTAAAACCCACTTCTTTTTATTACACATAAGATTCAAATATTCAATTTAAAGAAAAAATCATTTTGGCTCTCTTTTACATCTCCATGTTGATATGCTTATTAAAATACTCCTGTATGATCATGTTTGCTCTTACTATTTCATGTCAGGTTTAAAACATCAAAATGCCAGCCATCCAGACAAAACAGAATATCAGAAAGATTATCTCTTCTCCACCTCCCTAACCCCAACAGCCTGATTTTACGACATGACTCCAAACACTGGATTGTGACGACAAATGCTAGGTCCAATTTCTTCATAATCCTTTTTGGTGTGGCATACTTGGTAGAACTCAGGCTGAAAATAAAAATACACATTTTTAAAAAGATCAAAAAGCTACCATCTTTCAATATAATACTTTAAAACAGGTTTTTAAAGTGAGTTAACTCTGCAAAGCTTATTAATCTAGCTACACTACTTGAACAAAGCTTAGCAATCCTATAAACAATGACTTAATGATTAATAAACCTGTATCAAAACTGAAAAGAGATATTTAACTCAGATGCCATCCTCCCAGTGCCTGTTCCTGATTGGGTTCTGAAATTCTGAGGAAAGAAAAGTTGACTCTCAAATGCCTACTCTGTTCTGCTGAGGCTTTCCCATACTGCATGAACCAAAAATATATAAAGAAGCTTCATTAATCTAAGATACAGATGAGATAGTGCCAGCCATGGTGCAAATATCAAAGCATCACCCTGTCTTTGTCACTAGAGATAATGATAAACTACCCCACAGTCTTTGCCACAGCATTATCAAAAGACGAAACCACAAACTCAAGTAGCTCTATGGAACAGCTCCAGATGACTACAAACTTAAGAGTATAAACCTTATCTCCCATTTATAGTTTTAAATCCAAAGTTGTACAATTATTCAACAACTAAGATAAAAGCTCCTTCATTTTCATATTCCATGTATTACTAGGGCAAAGCACTATTATTAGGCTAATGATATTAGGGCAACTTTTAAAGGAGCTTTTAAGGATGTTCTGATTTGGGGTCAGCTTTTTTTTTTGTATTTTAGGGAAGGGCCTACAGGGTGTTCAGAGTCTCACTACTAGATCAGACTTGTAGTGATCTGCCTGTTTACAGCCTCCCAAGAGCTAGGATTACAGGTGTGCCACTACGCCCAGTCTCTATCCCCATCTCAGTGTGCCCTAGGGCTGGGGCTGGCATGGCAGGCCCAGGGATTGAATCCCAGGTCCCTGTGCATGCTGGCAGGCACTTTAATCCACTGAGCTATTTGGCTGGCCCATGGGTCAGTATTCTTAAAACATTCTCTTTATTCAATTGAGAACATCATACTTTTTGGGCAGTAAAACAGAGTATTTGCCTTAATGATTACAATATTTATTTGCAAAGGAAAAACAACTATCTTCTGATACTGTATTACACAGGCTTAACAGCATTTTCCTAAAACATACACTTTAAAACAGTATAAAATGCTCAATCTAAAATAATGTCCACACAAATAAATAAAGACAATAAAATAATGTCCAAGCGAGCCGGGGATTTAGCTTAGCAGTATAAGCAACTGCCTGATAAGTGCAAGGTCCCAAGTTCAATCCCCAGTACTGGGAAGGGAAATTTGTACAGAAATTTTCTGTACAAAAACAATGTCTAGTAAGCTTTAAATTAACACTAAATTAAAATTACTTCCAGTTTTGAAAATACTATGCACCTGCTATCAATTCATAAAATTTCCCATGCTGTGTTTAGAATAACTTAAAAGATTTTGTTCTATACATATCATTGGATCGTCCTAAGAATAAACATAAAAATTTACAAGCAAGACTTTATTGCACTCACCGTGGAAGCCAGCATTGATCCTCCAAACCAAACTGCATATCGCTGCATATGGTGTGTGATAACTTGTACATCAATTGGTTTTGGCTATAAAGTAACACAGTCATTTCAACAGTAAATACAAGTAACAATTTCTGTATCATTTAACTTTAAATCTGCACATTCAAGAAACACTAAATTCAAGTGACATAAACTAGAAACAACTAAGATTCCTTATTAATAGATGAGGGGTATCAGAAACACTGAGGAAGAGATAGAGATAAAAATAAAAGAGGATCGAATGAACAAGGGAAATAACAGTATACTTTTTCTATAGTTGTTTCCAATAAGAAATTATGTACTTAATAAAAACCAAAAAAAAAGATACTGCAGTTCCTAACATAAATGATAAATGTTTAACAAGGGAATGCTAATTACTGTTACACGTTTCATTAAAGTATCAAATTATCACTTTGTCTCATTATTATGTACAATTATGTCAATTAAAATTGAATTTTAAAA
>NW_004524590.1:17907412-17920455 GCF_000260255.1 Octodon degus
TTGTCTCATTATTATGTACAATTATGTCAATTAATATAGGATTTAAAAATAAAATTAAATATAAATTTAAAGAGAGGCCACATTCATGGGGTATAAAAAAGCCAGAAGAAACAAATTAATTTTTATTTTTTAAAAAAGATAACCATACTCAAGTGAAGACAGGACCACCCCAAGTAACTTATGAACCAAGTATACTGACTCTACTCTCAGGATGAGGATAAAAATTAAGCAAAGATTAAACTCTAGTAGGACTATGCTTCATAATGGTATGGACTAATAATTCTGAAACCATACACTGGCCAGGCATGATGGTGTATGGCTATAATCCTAGCAATTCAAGAGACTGAGGCAAGAGGGTTACAAGGTCAAGCCACCCTGCATTACATAGTAAGGCCCTGCTTCAAGGAATTTGTTTTTATATAAAGAAGTGTGTGTGTGTGTGTGTGTGTGTGTGTGTGTGTGTGTGTGTGTGTAAAAAGAGAGGTTTCTCACTGTCATTGTAAAGGAAAGCTCTTGCAAATATGGAAAGCTAGAATGAACCTACTGGTGTTCTGTAACTGATGGACACACACACATCCTTTGCTCTGACCAGTGAGAAGACCAATATTGAATAGACTACTAAAAATGAGTATACTTAGTGTCCAAAGTGTTTGTTTTTTTTTTTTAAACGTTGTCTACTAAAATAGGAAAATACTGGGAAAAGTTTAGGTGCAGCACAGTAGGGCGTGTGTGTGTAAATGGATGGATGAATGGACACAATGACACTTGATTTCAGGGCCAGAAAAGACAGAGCAAGGTGAGCAGTTCAAACTGCCCCCCCCCCCCGCATACTGGCAGAAAGGGACAAAAATGAGAATAAGAATCAGAAGAAATGACATAATTTACAAGTTGTATGGCACTTATCTCCGCAATGACTATTTCAGGAAAAAACTACAATACATATTAAAACCAGTGGTGGAAAGTTTGATGAGAAACAGGATAGTTACACTGTCTCAAAGTGTCTACCAAAAAAACCCCTTATTATTAACCAGAGATTAGAAAAAGCAAGCAGATACAACATTAACCAAAAGCTCAAGCAGTTCATACAATGGGTCCACTGACACATTACTACTAAAAATGACAGAACATCACTGCCATCTTACTGTCAGAAAAGTTCTAAAACTAAACGTAATCACAGTAAAAATTAACACAAAGCCAAAGCAAGGAACATTTTATAAAATAGCTTATATTGTTCAAATGTTGAGGTTATACAAGACAAATGGTGAATATGTGAGTATAATAATTAAATGAAATGTAATCTTTGATTAGATCCTAGAGCAGAAAACAATTTTTCTCTCACTACAAAAAGACATTAGTAAAATAACTGGAGAAATTTGAATCAAATGAAACTGGCTATACTAAGTTCACATAATCATGATTTTCAGTACAGAGAATCTAAAACTGTTTGTAAAACCCATCAACCTTTTTTATAACAGGTAAGTGGAGAGGTTTAAGATGTGAGCTCATCAGTAGGTGGATGGGAGGGGAGATGCAAAACCAAAATAAACATTTTAATATCTATTACATGAGCAGAGTGCTTGAATATGACTTCAGGCCATTTAGTGGCAAAGCTCAAAACATACACTTTACTATCTCAAGCAACAGTTTTATTTAATTTATCCAGCTGTGCCTGGCTTGGGTCTGGCTGCTGTGCTCAGCTCCTTCCCACTGCTACCCTTGCGGGTGAACCTGTTGTGCCCCTGTGGCAAGATGTTCTGCTCCTGGACTAGGTGGGTGGTTCTATCCTCTACACTCTCTGCAGGATTTCAGCTGCAGGGTTTCACCCCAGGCCTGTATGCCAGGCCTGAGCTGAGCTTGGAGGGGACAAGGTGGAGTAGGGGGGAGAGGCAGCTCTCCCACACACACAAAGGACCTGGGCTAGGACTGTGTCTGGGGATTCCAGGAACGGGGCAGAAATTCCTACTTGGTGGGCGCGGTGGGGGAGGTTCTGCGGAGTGGTGGGGGCGTCCCAAGGGGGTGGAAGAGGGTCTCACCCACCCTGCGCCTGGGCTGGCACCAGTAATAGGTCCCGCCGGCACAGGGTAGCCAGAAGCTCTCCCACACACTCACTGACCTGGGCTAGGACTGGGTCTGGGGGTTCCCGGAATGCAGTAGAAATTCCTACTCAGCGGGCGGGGTAGGGGAGGTTATGGAGTGGTGGGGGGCGTCCCAAGGGGTTGGAAGAGGGTCTCACCTATGCTGCACCTGGGCTGGGACCAGCAGTAGGTCCCGCAGGCACAGGGTAGCAGGAAGCTCTCCTACACACTCACCCGGCCTGGGCTAGGACTGGAACAGGTTTATTTAAGATAATCCTAATTTTAGCTGCTGAAAATGGTCAGTTTTCATGTACTTTTTCAATAAAAGAAAACTGCTAATGTATTTTAAAGTAAACTTGATTTTTTTTTCTTATATTTTTTAGGGAAGGGTTTACAGGGTGTTCAGGGCCTCACTACTAATCAGACTTGTAGTGATCTGCCTGTTGACAGCTTCCTGAGAGCTAGAATTTTGAGTGCCAAGCCCAGTCTTAATTCCCCTTTCAGCACACCCTGGGGGCAGGGCCAGCATGGCAAACCAGGAGATGCTCCTACACCCGTTTGTAAGCACTTTTATCCCCCTGAGCTACTTGGCCCGCCCTTAAAGTACACTTCAGTGACTGTGGTATATTCAGATAAAGCCATCATTCTTGGTAATCTTCAAAGTAGAGTGAGTTTTATTTAGCAAAAGTATGCTGAATTAGTTATTTTAATTAATATTTAACAAGGATGATACACAAGACATTATATTTCTTATAGAATGCAGGCATTTGGAAATTTAAAATTAATTTTAATTTTTGAAGCCTATTCCACAGTTCCAAGACCTAAATCATTTTGTAGCATCACCAATTTGTCATGAAAACAAACCTGACCACTCAAATCTTCACCTCTTATCTACTTTCATTCTCCTGCTAAACTTTGTGAATCCATAATGAATTTTGTTGGAAGTACACAAGAAAATCTCCCAAATAGTTATCTCTGAAAGAATTAAAAAAAAAAAAAAATACTTTTCTTCATAGCTATCTCATAAGAATACTGGGGGCCTGCCCTTTAGCTCAGTCCTTTAAGTGGCTGCTTCAACAAAGCAGTCAGGCTCAGGTTGCTGTGGTTTGATCCCCACAACTCAAGCCAGTCAAACCTGCCCTGAAGGCATTCAGAAAAAAAAAAAAAAAAAAAACTCTTAAGAATACTTTTCTGAAGTACAAATAGTATTTCCTAATAAGCCTATGATCCAGAACATCACGGACATGACCCTGTAGCCTTACCCATTTTCCACAGAATATGCAATAAATTCCCTCTTATTTTTCTAAGAGCAAAAGTCAGCTAACACTGACAATCCCCACAATTTCCCAGCAATATTTGAGAAAACCAACCTTCAATCTACCGCCACTCAATTCCTCACTTAATTTCAGCCTGGCATCTACAGTTCTTTTCAGATCTCTTTGCAAGCGACGTCCAAAGTCCCTGAACATGGTTGAGCCTCCAGAGAGGACAATATTCTGTATTTGTGGAGAAAAATAAATACAATTTTAAAAGAAAGTGAAAATTTAAAGGTGTAATTCAATCACATCCTTTTTACATGATGTATTTAATACTCAACAATCGGCAGATAAAAATTTTTTTAAAAATACAGCTTATGAGTAACAATTTTGCCATAAATACTCACCTTGTAGAGAGGACGTCTGACATCAATAGGACAATTCTGAATTACTTCATCTACAACTTCTGAAATAGGTTGCGTAAAGTCTGGATTAGCAAACTGAAAAAATAAGTAATTTTGGATATATGAGCAAGATCAGATTATAACTGAATTAAATATTGTAACAATAAAAAGAGTTTCTAGCTCAAAACAAAAAAAAAAAAAAAAAACATTACTCAGCCTTTTGGCTAAGATCAAGTGTAAAAAGTATAAATTCAGGGCCAGGGATATAGCTCAGCAGCAACGTGCCTGCCTAACAAGCCCAAAGTCCTGAAAGTTCAATACCCAGTTAAAAAAAAAAGAAAAAAAAAAAAATTCTGACATTCAACAGGTTCAAATTAAAGATACTGAAATTACATACTTCACAAAAAACTCAAAACACTGATATATTTTGTTAGCAAACATATAAAAGCCATAAAAACATTATGAAGTGGCAAAAATCCATATAAATAGGAACTATCATATGCTGCTGAGACGACATTATCAATGGAACCACTTTGGAAGGCAATTTGGCCTTCTACATCTAAAAAAATTTTTACATGCACATACTAATAAGCACACTTCAGAACAAACCCTGCAGGAATCCACACTGTTGCACAAAGTGCAGTGTGTAAGGAAGGCATCGTGGACCCCTCCTGGCCGTGGCTCTACAGGAGCTCCACCCAGGTCCCTGGATTAGCCCTAAACCAGCCAATTCTTTGGCCCAAAGCAGAGCCAATCCATGGGCTGCCAGGTCTCAGGTTTTGTCTCTGCAGTGCTCATGGGTTAAGCAAGCTCCTCGACCCCATCCCATCCTAGACATTTTCCTTAATATATCACTGGAATGTGAAAAAAGAAGACCACTGTAGATTTGCTTATAAAAATAAGAACTGGTAAGTCTCCATCAGTAGGGAATAAAATACATAAATATTGTAGAGTCTATCTTTACTACTCACAGATCCTATTATGCAATTTACCAGATTGTTAAAAGTAATCTATAGCTTCCAAATGAATACATCAAATGACATTGCAATCACTTGTGCATACACATGCTGTTATGGTTTGTGTCTAGTTACCCCGTACCTCCCGCCAAGCCTCACACAGCCATGGGGTGGACATCTAGAGTTTGTGATTAACTCATGATCCACTGGGATTATGGGTGTGAGTGCTGCTGGGACTATGGGTGCGAGTATTGTACCCAGCCTGGGGTGGACAGCCTGAATGCAACTTAAGGGAGACAGACTTTTGTCTCTGTTGCCACTGTTCCCACTACCCCTCCCTTTGTTCTCTCACTCTTTGCCACTGCCATTAAAGGTTGCCCTCTGCTATGTGCCACTTTGCCCTGGAGCCAGCTGAGTATGGACTGAAACCTCCAATAATTGTGAGCTAAATAAACCTTTTTTTCTTCATTTTGGGTTTCCAGTATTTGTCCCAGCAACAAAAGAAGGGTTACCAAGACACACTTACAACAGCAAGTTTGAGTCTACTGATGTGCACATTGCCAGCTGAGGTTGAAGAAAGTGACACTGTGCCTTGTTTCAGCTCTCTCTAAACAACTTCCTTTCATAGTCCATTTAGTATAACACTTTTCATGTTTTGTTTTGTTTTTGATGTTGCTGTCGAAAATGAAACTCAGGCATGTTTCTTAGAAGCAGTAGTGTTCCGAAATATAAGAAAGCTATGATATTAATCTTACAGAGAAAATGCCACTCAGCTTTGTTCAGACATGAGTTACAGTGCTACTGGCTGTTAAGACTAATGATGATGAATCAACAATATATATTCACGCATGCACACACACACCCTTCAAATGACAAGGGAACTAGAAAACAGATCTAGAATTACAGGAAAAAAATCCTTTTCCTTGAGAAGTTGCCAGTTCATAGAATACAGGGGGAAAAAACAGACCTATTCTCTGAGCAAACAGTGATTTAAACACACATACTTAATTGTTTCTGAAACTCTTTTAAGTGCTCACTTCAGCAGTGCATATACTAACTCTTCTAAAAACAGTTAAGAGAAAAAATTTAAACAAAAACTTTAAGTTATAGAAAAAGCAGTCCCCAAAAAAAGAAAACGGAAAGCTAAAAAGCAGGTGTGCACAACCATGTAGTCCCTTTAAAACCAATGAATGACATAAAACTGGTAAAGAACTATGCTGTTTTACATCATAAATCTCTCTCAAAGAACTAATGATGCCTAGTATCTCAGAATATGAAGTGGAGCAAAAAATGGTTCCAAAGATTTTCTGATGGGCCAGGTGCCCAGAGCGTCTCCAAACAAACAAGAACACTGAATGCTCCTCCTCACTTGAGGCAAACTAGTTAATCTATGCTTTACAGACAGTAAAACAATGTGTCCATATACACAGCCAAAAATAGTAGAAGTGCACAGGTAGGGTGAGGTATTAAGTGAAGCCTATTGCTCATACACACCTTTACCCTTTATTAAGGGTCTTCACTGAGAATCCAAACAGGCATAAAGAAACACACAGGGGATTATCCTAAAGAAAAGGCTAATTGAGTCAACAAGCAAAATCCTCAAAGCTCTACAATTTGGCATCTGGTGTCCCCTTTGTAAGTAAGTATCATGAAGAAGTATCTACTATCATGAAAAATATAGCTCTGCAAAGTGAGAAAAAGCAATTTACAAGAGACAATACAAAAATAAAACTTGGAGAAAAAGCCTCCTACAGTTTAGATGTAATGTATGCCCTCGAAGTATCATACTTAGAAGGTGACTGGATCATGGTGCTGCTATCCTCATTGAGGAACGCATACATACACTGGTTATGTTCAGAAGCTAAATGTGCTCTAGGAGGTGGCACCTGGTGGGCCACCAGGAACATGACCTGGAAGGGTGCTTCTAGTCCAAGGTTTCTCATCCCTTATTCTCCTTCCCTGCTGCCAAGAGCTAAGAAGCTTGCCTCCATCGTGCCCTTCTATGTTACTTCTGCCTTGGAGCCACAAAATATGGACTGAATCCACTGGAAATTGTGAACCAAATAAGCCTTTGCTTCTGTAAAATCTGGGTGTTAGGTATTATGTCTCAGCAACAGTAACACAGAACCTGTGATTGGCCATTAACTGCAGCACACACCTATAAAAATCAGCTACTTGGGAGGCTGAGGCAGAAAGATTGCCAAGTTTGGAACTAGCCTGGACAAATCAGCAAGATCCTGTCTCAATAAATAGAACTAAAATTCAAAGGGCTAGAAAAGTGGCACAGTGTTACTGCTCTTTTCAGATTACACCAAAAAGAAAAAGAAAATGAAGACCATACACTAGAAGCTAGTACACAGTAAAAATCTTACAAGTATCTGCAGAGGGGGGAAAAAATAGGTCCTTATCCATAGAAATCAATTATTTTAATTTCAAGTTACAAAAAAAAATTAAGCAATGGATTCAAATTGCTCACAAAAGATGGTTTCTGATACAAAATTCTATAATCAACCTAACAAACAAGTGTAAGGACAAAATGAGTACCTTTCAGACACATAAGGTGTCTTAAAATTTTCATCTTCCAAGCACCTTTAATTAGGAACTTTATTAACAGATGATACAAAAAAAAAAAAGGAAAAGAATGCAAAGGGATGAAAAATAGGTAACTGAGTTTCAGAGGAGGAAAGATTTGACTGAACTACTCTTGAAAGATGAGCTTTGCTAAACCTTGGCTCTCTTACAAAACTTAGAACTGTAAGTATGGAAATGAAATGTATTTTGCTAGGAACATGACAGTTGGCTTAATGAAAATTATCTAGTTGCTCATATTTCATGTTAGTTGCTAATGTTTAGAGTATTGTTTAAAGATTAACATTTACTGTTTAACACAAGTTTAAAAATTTTTTGACATGATTTTAAAGCGAAAAACAAAATTTCAAAACAAGATTAACAGGAGAGTAACAATGGTTAACACACTGTGTACTGTTACCTTTAAATTAATTACTCAAGGGCTAGCGAATAGCTCAGCGGTCCAAGTGCCTGCACAGGGAAACTTAGGCAAGCACAGAGGACAGTAGTTCGATCCCCGGTACCACATGCTGTCCCAGCCCCACCCTCAGGATAGGCTGAGCCGCTCCCCCCCAAAAAAATTAATTACTCAAGAGTACAAGATAAAGGTATTTGGTTGTTTGACATAGATTTCTCATTAAATTTTTTAAAACTTTTAAAAAACCTTTTACTCCCCATAGCTTTATTTCTCATGACTGAAATGTTTTTAAAGCCAAAAAGAAAATTTAGTAAGTAATGTAAATAATTTCTTCTATAGAAAATCTATTTTGTGTTCTCATTTGTGTGTGTTTTCTTGTTTTTGAAGTAGGATCTCACCATGTATTTGAAAGTGGCTTTGAACTCCCCACTATGTAGCCCAGACTGATCTTGAATTTGGAGATTGTCTTCTGCCTCAACCACCTGTGTGCTGGGGTTATAGGCATGTGCCACTATGTTTATGACTATTAAAAGTCAAAGTTCTCCAAATTCTAAAAGCTAGGAATGACCTGCATGCTTTCTTTTTCATTATAGAGGTAATTACTTCAAGTTCTTTCATGGTCCCTATTCTTTTGCTGGCTACCTCCATACTGTGAACTGCTAGTTTATATTGCACCTTCAGTTTCTTCCCTCAGTTTTTGTCATTTTGAATCAACTTCTACCTGGAAAAAGAGGCTGCCTTTTCTCTTTTCCCCAGCACACACAGAGCCTTTCCGCTTCCTTTTCATCTGTGTAGTTACATTATAACTTGAATTAGGTCAAAATTCACCTTCTAGTTCTACAAGTAAATTTTGATATGAGCTATATGGCTCAGCTATAAGTTGTACAGTTATCTATGGAATCCTTGTTTTCCACAGTCATTCATAAGTTACCTAGTTTTCAAATAATTACCATTAATATTCCTCCCAGCTCTGCACTATTTATATAAATCTTACAATACCCCAAGCAGTGTCTTTTTTTAATTAGTGACCTTCCAGAAATCTCACACTTCTAATTTCCAAACCTTTGCTTCTCACTGATGCAATATGCTACTTCTATTATACCACTTCATTAAAACTGCTCCTCTAGGACTATCCAAAACATAGATGCTCAGAAAACCATGAGACACAGTAATACTATTTCACTGCAGGAAATGATACAATTCAATTTTCTCAATTTTATGACTATAATCTTCTCTGTAATTATCAGGATTCTTTGCAGATTCCTCTTTTCTTGACTATTCACACAGTGTTGTTTTCCTTACGGCCTAATTCTTGACCTTTATCCTATGCACTGGCTTCTCCTAGCCAAACTCTCCATTTGCACCATATATGTTGATGATCCACAGCTATCCTCACTCTAAGGCACTCAGTCCAGATCACAATCCAAATGTTTGTTTTTGACCTAAAGATACACACAATAAACTCCTCTGCTCCTTTCCTCTTCTTCATGTTCCTAATTACACTGGACGGCACATCTTGTTGCTCAAGTTACAAACATCAGAATCATCACAGGTTCTTCATATCCTTAACTCTCCTTATACCTACACAACAACTGACCTATTCCAACAAAATTCACACCTCTCTATCTAATCCACCTAATCTAGCGCTGCCTCAGTAACCTAATATCACCCATAAATCTGTACTACTTTCATGATGAAGAGTTCCACATTAAATACAAAATCCAGTGAACTCCTTTGCAGTATATTTGTCCTTGGTAACACAGTGCATAATATGTGACTGGGTGCATCTACCATCAATCCTCTACTTTGTTATTATTTAGCTCACTCATCGCCCAGGCTTCTGTTCAGCTTATTCCCTCTACCAGAAATAAACTCCCTTGACACACATGCCTGACAAATACTCATTGAACTGTTCCATTATACTAACTTGAACTGTCATTTCCTCAGGGAAGTCTCTGAAAAAGACTCTGGTGCTGCAAACTACACCAATTTAAAGAATTCATCTGTCTCTATCTTTGAGTTCATAAGATTAAATAATCTTACATCTTTAAATAACTAATGCTTAAAGTGATACCTTGAAAATCATGCACATTTAGTATCTGTTAAATAACATTAAAAATATCGTTAAATAAGCACAATAGGCATGTAATGATTGAAACTCTAATCAAGTTCAGCTTATGATGCTAGAATTATCACCAAAAGCATATATTTCATTAACTTAGTAGTCTTTATGTTACTAAGATTTCACCAAGATAAACTGCTTTGTTACTAAATATTTTAAGAGAGTGCATTGAAGATTCTTTGTATAATGGTCATTTTACTGGGGTTTGGGTGCTTTCTAAAGCCTTCGCCATCTGGGAAATTACTTTAAACTTTCCTTCCATGCATTTCCATGATCCTCTTCCCACAGACCACAGACAGACAAAAGTTCCATTTTTTTCAAGTACACATAAAATACTGTAATAGTTTAGTCTCTAAGCAAAACTAAGTTTTCCATTAAAAAAAAAAAAAAAAATTTTTACTCTCTATGTAATACTTCAGGGGCCGGGGAGATAGCTCAGTAGAATAAATGCTTGCCTAGCAAGCATAAGGGCCTGAGTTCAATCCCCAGTTCTGCCAAAAAAAAAAAAAAAAGCAAGCAAAATCTATAATACTTCAGTGTATAAAAGTTTTGGAGATTGTCTTTCAATATCTTCTAATTGAGTTTTAGTGAATGTTTCAGAGAAATTCCATCCAAAAAAAAAAAAAAAGTAAGAAAATAAAGTTACCTCTGGATGAAAAAAGATTTCAGGTCCCAGGAATCTCTCATAACCAACATCAATGGAAAATTCTTTCTTTGAGATGGCATTGATTCCAGTATACTGTTTAATCCACTTTGATCCATCTGTGTCGTACTTGTTAAACTCTTTTACTAAATCTGGGCATACATAACTATAGCGCTCCTTTAAAAAGCAAAGAAAGAAAAGTAATTTTTTTTCTGGTTTTAAGTAAAGCAGAAAAAAAAACATCATATTATCAGTGAAGAAAAATCAAATGAAAATTTATCTCCATAAAATAAAATTAGAAAATTAAGGTTGAAGACATTTTTATATTCAGATATTATTTATAACAGGCTAAATAGATACAAATTTCTGATTTCATCTATAAATAGATTTAAAAATAATGAACCTCCACTGTTACTAAAAATATTCAACATTTTCAACTCAAGTCACTCAACATTTTTAACTTTTTCAATAATGAATCTTATATTCTAGAAAGAAAAAAACATGAACATACAACTGAAAAGAATAAGGAATAATGGGTATAGCCACACAAATTAATTATACATCCTTAATACCTATCTAGTACAAAACTGATACTGGTCTACATGAAGGAGTAAAAAAAGAGACTAAAAATATAAACTATTTTGCAAGACTGATTTATTATCAATTTGGTTATATGTCTTAAGTTTCCATCAAAAATATAATTAAAGCATATAACATCTTCCTTGCAAAGTATGCATTCCTGACTACCAAGCCTCATGTTTTTTAAAAAAAAATGTATTATTATGAACGTTAATCTTAGGTGTCAATTTCAACAGACTTAGGAATATCAAAGGACTAGTAAACCTTTTACCCAAATGTGAAGAAGACTGGCATGCCAATCAAGGAGACTGAGTGGGGAAGATAATACCCTGAATGTGGAGGTACCATCAACTCAGCTGCTGGCCCACATACTTTGTATTAGCAAAGGACAGAGAAGCAACTTTCCTTCTCTCTTCTAGCTTCCAAACTCCAGGACTTTTATCAAGTGGCTAGATTTTCAACCTTCTTTCTGATTTTTCAAGTCTTTTGCTTGAAACTGAAAATTATACCATCAGCTTCCATGGTTCTGGAGCTTTCAACCAGGTCTGAGCCACACTACCAAGGTTAAAAGGTCTCTTTTTTCAAATGATCTGCCATGGAACATCTTGGCAACTATAATCATGTGAACTAATTCTGCTAATAAATGCCCTCTAACACATCTGTAACTGTATCTATTCTGTACAGCAGTACCCTGGTTCACAAACTTAATTCTTTCCAGTATTCTGTTGCAAAATGAATTGACAAGAACCAATGAAATTTAATGGATAGGTTCAACGTTGTCTTTATGGGGGAAACTTGATTTGGTTCTTATTTTGTTTTTAAATGTATTTGGTACAGGGTCTCACTACACAGCTTGGACTCATGATGATCCTCCTGTTTTCATCCTCCCCAGCAATGGGCCCAGGCGGGCTCAGTGTGCCCAGGGGCGGGACTCATATAGCATGTTGTGCTTGATCTGGTTCTTTTCCAACTTGATCAGAACTGGAGAAAAAACTAAGTTCGTGAACCAATATATCCTTATATCTGTATCTGTGTCTATATTCTATTGGTCCTTTCTCTGGAAAAATCCTAATACATATTTCCCATAATTTTATATATCAAGTATTCTTTCCAACATACATACAAATATTATTACTGATAATGGAAAGACACTCTCTCCCTCTTTCTCTCTTTTCTTGATACACTATGTAGTGCAGACTGGCCTTGAACTTCCTCATAAACAGCCCAGGCTGGACTTGAGCTCAAAGCAATCCTACCTCAGCCTCCTGAGTGCTGGAATGACAGGTACCACAATGCCGGGCTAGACTTAATATAAATTTTCCAAAGCAGAACAGTAGTGTTCATACTAATTTTATACACATTTAATTATCAGTTTACCAACTTGGGATAATTTTCAGAAAGCATTTGATTTCTCCACTACCTATGAAGTGACTATGCAATCTTCATTCCTAAGCTTTAAAGAGAAGCAATATCCCATAAATATGCAAAGAGACAAATAAATGGGATTATTTTTACAAGGTTAGTTTTGCTTTGACATATTCAAAACATGTAGGAGATTCACTGAAATTTCTCAGCTGTTTTCCAAGGATAAATTTGGAAAGCAATGCTAAGTATCATGGTATGCATGAAAGACTGATAATGAGTTATGTGGCACAAAAATAAAAAATCTTATAAACCATCACATTTTTTCTTCTATGTCCCTATCACCTGAACCACACATTGGTCTCTATACTGTAGCTTATGGAAACAATGACATCAAATAACAACAATATTAATAACAAAAACTGTCAAAATAAAGAGCCCATTCAGTAAAATGCAAAGACTCTAGAGTAAAATAATCATTTATTTTTAATAACAAGAATAACTAAAAAGATACTATGTTAAAAATTATTTGTTAAAACATCCTTGTGTTAGAGCCAGGAAAGGTGGCATATGCCTGTAATCCCAGCATTTGGGAGGTTGAGGCAGGAAAAATGAGTTTGTGCTCAGCCTGGGCTACAAAGACAAACCCTGTCTCAACCA
>NW_004524590.1:17920555-17929385 GCF_000260255.1 Octodon degus
AAATAACAAATAATTAGCATGATAATAGGCTAAGAATATTTTTGAAGTATTGTTCTTCAATTAAGATTTTTTTTCTCAAATTAATGCTTATCTGTGATTTTAATTTTTAACAGAACTATGATTCGTTCATTAGTGTTTACCTTTACTGCCTTAGCAGTTTCCAGAGATTGTTCTGGAGGGATTCCTACTTCTCGGTCTCTCAACAGCTGCTGTATAAAATATGTTATATCTCGTCCCGCAATTGGAATATGCTTAATACAGCTGCCAATCACATACCCTTCAGCCTAGAAAGGGGGGAAAAGTATCAAATTTATCTTTAGCGCTTTGAAATTTATAATTCTTAAAAGACCAGCTTCTCAAGTTAGTATATATGCATTTTCAAAAAACTTTACTACAGAATTCATCTCTATCCCTCAACTGTATTTCCTCACACTATACCTGTATTTATCACAGAATTTATAATATTGTAAAGATTATGAAGAACACAAAAAAAATTTATGACAAATGCTGCCAACTCAGAGGAGGGAGGGAGGGAGGGAGGGAGGAAAGAGGGGAGAACATTCTTGTACTAGTCCTCACAAATGTGACAATATACAAAGAATATGTAAAACTAGGATCATAATCAAACAGTTTCTTTCAAGAAATAACAAATAATTAGCATGATAATAGGCTAAGAATATTAGTCTTCCAGTGTCAGCAGTTTATAACATGACTAAAATCAACACAGAAATAGTAAATTTCAAAAAATAAACATCAAATAGTTTCAACAGCAGAACTTATGTAAGACAGGGTATTATTTTAAATTTTACAAGTTCAGTAAAAAATGTAGGTTGTTGTGTAAAAAGTGATGGATTAACCAAAAGATAGTTTCTGTTTTCCTAATGAAATACACTAATCACAAGCCTGAGGCATTTCACATATGATCACAAAGCCAAATTCATTAAATCCTCATGGGATAAATGCCTAAATTTACTGTCCTAAGTCAAAAGTATAACAAATAACACAACAAAATGAAATTTCAGTACGAAAGAACATTGGGGCATCTTCATTTGGCCAGAACAGAGTATCAGGGATCAGATTTATCTTCTTAACTGAATGAGAAAACTGAACAAATTAAGTGAAATAAATGTTTCCAGACACTGGCCAAAAAAGTAGTGATCCTTTCTATGAAAAAGGGAGCACCTTGGGCAAGATGGTGTATGCTTATGATTCCAGTCGTCTGAGAGTGTGAAGCAGGAGGATGGCAAGTTTGAGCCCAGCCCAAGTGATTTAGCAACTCAGCAAGAACCTCGTTTTTTAAAAACTGAAGAAAGGTTTAGGAATAGATATATAGCTTGCTGTAAAGGGCAACAAACAAAAGTGAATGCCATCAATACCTCAATGCTTGAGAGAACTCCTGAACAATAACAATGAGAAGAATCTAAAGGGAGTGTAATAGTTTCTGTAATTAAGAGACAGAGCTTGAAGTTGAAGGACACAGCTGAATTGCTCTGGTTATCTGAAGACACAATCACCCAAGTTGACTAATTATGAGCACATTTATAAGACCATCAAAGCCAAAGAGAGAACCCCTAAAAAGTAAGAAGCAGAACAATCTCTGGTGTTTACAGCCAGAAGTTGACATTCCCACTACACAGTTAAAAGATGGTTTTAAGCACAGGACATTAAGTCATCTTCAAAAGGTATTCTGACAATAATGGAGACCAATCAGCCTTAGACAAAACTCAGTCTGTACTTGTTTAATGTTTAAATGGATCTCTTGGCAGGAACTGATTTCTAGTAGCTGAACTGTATCCTAGGAAAAAAAACACTATCACATTTAAAGGACTCCAAAAATCCAAGACAAAACAATGTGAATATAGAATCATAGGCATGACTCACAGACAAATGAAATAGTGAAATTTCCCATGGATTTAAGCACTATAGCTCATAGAGCCTTACGATTCTGAAATCACAGACAAGCAGAAATAAATGATTATCCTGATCAAGAACTATTTAATAGCCTTGTAAGAAAAAAAATTATATAGTATGTACTGAAGTAGAAAAATGCTCAACTCCTGTCCAAGAGAAGTATCAATAGACAAATTATAAAGATGATATGTGGGCCAGACAAATACCTCAGAGGATTAAAGCGCCTGCAAACAGGTGCAGAATCCAGGGGTCCAATCCCCACACCTGCAGTGCCGGCCCCACCCCCAGGGCACACTGAGACAGCAATTGAGACTGGGCGTTGTGGCACACACCTGTAATCCCAGCTCTTGGGAGGCTGTAAACAGGTGGATTACTACCAATCTGAGCATTTATACTCCATATGACACAGAAAGTCAATGGAAAGATTAGCCTGGGAAGAAAAAAATGGAAGATACAAGACCCAACTAGAATTTCTAAGAAGGAAACTAACTAAACTAAAATAAACTAGATGAGGTTACTATAGACTAGACAAGTAATAAAAATTATCCAAAATGATACCACTGTCAGTTTAATTAGCATCCTCAAAGGTAAGGAAGGAAAGATGAAGAACTAACGAGAAAACTTTCCAGAGATGAACTGGGCATGGTACACACTTGTGATCCCGGCTACGCAAGAAGCTGAAGTAAACTGGCTGCTCAAGTCCAAAGTTCCAGACCAGTCTAGGCCACACAGCTACCTCCTGCGATGGAAGGTAGGATAGGAAGGGAGAGAACTTAAATAAAGGACAGCATTTAAGAAGATGAACAACTATACCAGAAAGAAACCAGGGCTTTCACGAAGAAATAATGAATACAAGAAATAAGTAAATGAGAAAGAATGTTACCTTCTCTTCAAATTCTCTTTTAAAGACAAATATAGTTTAAATTTTATCTTCTCACTCCAAATTCACATTAAAATTAACCCCAACATTTCAGAATATGACAGCACTTAGTCATTGACAGATAGCTGTTTTTGTTTTTTGTGATATTGGAGACTGCACCAACAGAGTAATAGCCTCTATCTCCAGTCGGTCTTTTCTTTTTTTAAAAAATTTCAAGATTAAGTTCTCATTAAACTGCCCAGGTTGACCTCACTGTACTGATCTCCCTGCCTTAGCCTACCAAAAAATAAGGTCTTCCCTTACAGAGATAATTAAGGCAGAATAAAGTAACTAGGGTCATTTCTCCTAACCCAACATCACTAGTGTCCTTAACAAGAAGGGAGAGGGGCTGGGGAGATTGCTCAATAGAATAAGCACTTGCCTGGCAAGCACAAGGGCCTGAGCTCAATCCCCAGTTCTGCCCCCAAAAAAGAAGGGAGATTACACAGACATAATATACTGGAAAGATCACATGAAGGCACAGAAAACATGGCCATCTGCAAGCCAAGGAGAGAGGCCTCAAAAGAAACCAACCCCACCAAAACCTTGGACTTGGACTTCTAGCCTCCAGATCCATGAGAAAAAAAATTATTTTGTTTAGATATTCATCTTTTAATCAGAATGCTACCAAACAATCTGATCCCTACAATGGAAAACATTAATGCTACATTATACAGTTAACATGTAAATGTAAAATATACGATAGCACAAAGACTAGACATACATTACCATACAATTTTAACTGCATAGATTATTATTTGAAACAGATGATAAACACAGCATAATTAACTAGTAAAAAACAAAACAGTATCACAAAAAAATCCATTAATTCAAAAGCAACAAATAAAATAGGAACACTCATTCCATTATTTTTACTAAAATTCATTCTTTTTCAACTTCCAACTTCTATTTAAAATTACCTAATTTTTATTATCAAGATAGTAATAGTATCATTTAGTTGTACAGATGTTATAGACTGGAGTCATGCAAAATTAGTCGAAATTCTATCTTTGCTATTACTTGATTTTAGGCAAGTCACGTATTTGTGCTTTATTGATAAGTAAACTAAGGCTCTCACAAAACAACATAATCTATGCCACCGTAGACTACTTTTGAGATTTAAATGAAAATTTTAGAATGAGCAATTATTTTAAGTAACACTAACAGGCTGTCAATAAAATAAAAAGCTATCAATGATAAAAAGCTGTCAATTGGTGAACACATCTTAGTAACCAAGATACTAAAATATATCCCAATGGATAAATAAAATGTGACATATCATATAGTAAAATATTACTTGCGAATAAAAGTGAATACTATACATGATAAAATAGGGATAAATCTTAAAAACACTGGGCTAAACGAAAACAGAAGTCACAAAAGACCACGTTAATATATAATGCCATTTCTATTAAGTGGCCTGACAAGCAAATCTAAAGGAGATTAGAGGTTGCTAGGAACTGAGGGCAGCAGGACGAAACGGGAGCCATAACTAATGAAAGTAGGGGTTTTTTAAAAGCTGATAATAAGAGTGTTCTAAAATTGACTGTTGTGCTGCATGCCCTCTGAGAATAGATGTACTAAAACCCAGCTTATTGGGCTGGGGATACAGTTCAGCAGCATAAGTGCCTGCCTGGCAAGTGCAAGATCCTGAGTTCGATCTCTGGTACCACAAAAAATGAATTAAATTTTTAAAAACCAGTTTACTGTAATGCTGTAAATGGGTTAATTATAATGGTATGTGGATTACACTTCAATAAATCTGTAACTTGAAGCAGCACCTATTAGGGGCTAGAAATGTGATTTAGTAGTAAAGTGTATTTTTAAGGCCGTGAGTTACATTCCCCACACTAGGAGGGGGAAAAAAAGAGTAATTACTACAACTTTAGGTAAAGAGAATTCAAATATTATCATCCTGAGAATCTTTTCCTCAAAAGGTTACCTGATGCAATAAGAAAAAAAATGAAAAAGTTCAAAATAATGAAAAAAGGCTGGGGAGATGGCTCAGTGGAACAAGCGCTTCCCTGGCAAGCGCAAGGGCCTGAGTTCAATCCCTGGTTCTGCAAATAAATAAATAAATAAATAAAGTTCAAAATAATTTCATTAATGTTATTCAATGATATAAAAATGTTCTAAAATAAATTCTAGCCATTTCTCCTCTGAGAAGTAATTAGTTTGATGCATTCTTAACATGCTTTACTAACTACAAACCACAAAGCTCAATCAACTTAAGCTTTTTACTCAGTAAGATAAATACCCTCTGGGGCCGGGGAGACAGCTCAGTAGAATAAGCGCTTGCCTGGCTAGGGCAAGGTCCTGAGTTCAATCCCTGGTACCACACACACACAAAAAAATAAATACCCCAAACTTCATGCACTTATAAATGTCACACAGTTAACACATGAACCAGTCTGACATCTGTTAAGGGTAAGAGAAGCCATCAACTACTGTATGTGTACATTAACATGTGCGCATGGGCACACACACGCGCACACGCACATACAGGATTTAAAAATAGCTTTTCATAGCTAAGGTAAGGAAGCCCCAAGCATGGTAGCATACAGCTATAATCTCAGCAGTCTGGGAAGCTGAGGGTGAAAGACAGCCTGGGCAATTTAGTGACTGTTACACTTTTGCTACTGCCCCCGACACACACAAGTACAGCAGGCGCTCAAAGGTGGGACTTTGGGAAATGGCTGGATTGTGGGTGTGGGACACTGGGATTAAAGTAGTACGGTACTAAATTAATCCACTAATTGGAATCTGTTGTGACTGAATGGATTTACTGAAGACAGAAATCACATCCTGAGAATAGGTGGCACCACTCAAAAGATGTGCAGTCAGTTTGGGATAAAGGGAAAGGCAGGCTTGCTCCTGCCTCTTGCTGTGGACTGTTTCTCCCCCACCAAGTCCCTGTGCCACACCACTCTGCCTTAGAACCAGATGACGATGGAATACAGCCTCTACAAACTGAGTCAAAGTAAACTTCTCATTGTTTAACTTGTAGATGATGGGTATTTTGTCCCAACAACAAGACTAACTAAGATAATGACTTCAGCATGACCTTCTCTTAAATGTAAAAAATAAAAAAAGGACTGAAGACAAAGCTCAGTGCAAAGGCCACTACATTCAATACCTAGCAACAAAAAAGTCATATTAATATATTTTCACTCCAGATATGATTATATAAATTAGAAACTGTATTTAAAAACTTACTAATTTTAGGGAAATAGCTCAGAGGTCTAAGTGCCTGCCTGGCAAGCACAAGGACCTGGCTTCGATCCCCAGTACCATATGCCGTATGGGCTCCGGAACCATAAGCGCACTATGCCGGCCACCAAAACTGAGGATGGTGGCGCATGCTTTTAATCCCAGCGCTCGGGAGGCTGAGACAAGATGATCACTACAAGTCTAAGCCATGTAGTGAGACCTGGAACCAAATAAATAAAAGATTTTTTAAAATGTGTTTTTAACTTGTTAATTTTGGTTGAAGAGATAACTCAGTGGCTTATGCCTGGCAAGCACAAGGTCCTGAGTTCAATTCCCAATGCCAAAAATAAATAACTTACTAATTTTAACAGAATACAGTCAAATTACAATAAGGTTCAAGGTATAATAAAGTTTCTTAAAAAGTGATATTAGCTCCTACAAATTCACTTTGACAAATATATTATTTCATGTTCTGTTTGATAAAATTTAAATATCCTTACCACAGGAATAACATGAGTAACACCATCTCCGCTGTCTATTACTGTACCAGTCAATGTCCGTTCTCCTACTTGTCTTGAGGTCCAGGATGCAGCTAAGGCAAGAACAGCCTTGAACAAAGAAGACAGGCAAAAGATAAATACAAAGTGTTACTAGAAAGAAAAAAGAAAAAAAAACAAAACTAATTTTGCATTATGCACTAAGTGCTTACTTTCTATACTGTACTAAGAAATTTACAGACTTACTTTTGTTTTTAGTAGCATATTTCTGTGAGGGCCATTTTTCTCCTGTTTGGGGTGGACCCAGCACACATCATTCAAAGATGAGGGCTCTGAGGAATCAGAACTCTCTGATCAATGGGTTGATCCACGAAGCAGGAGGTGGTGGAAAACTGAGGTTGGGCCTAGTTGTACAATGCAGGTGTGCACTCAAGGTGTGCCTTTGAAGGTATGTTTTGTCCTCAGCCCCTTTCTCTTTTTTTCCTCACTCTACTTCCGGACAGCCACAAAATATAAGCAGGCAGCTTGTTCTACTACCCAGTCTACACCATGCCACAGCCCCAAAACAACTGGACCTCGTAATCACAAGCCAAAATAAACCTTCCTTTCATACTGATTTCTCAAAAAACGTACTTTGTTAATGCAGTGAAAAGCTAATACACTCCTAAAGTCAAAAACATGAGGAAGAGTGACAGAGAATACTATAGTACTAAATTACCAGACAGTTCACGTAGGCTGGCCTGTTACAAAACCACAAAGGTAAAAAGGACACAACCACCTAACCATCAGAATTAGTCAATATACAGATGGCTGTAAACATGCATCACTCTTAAAACACATCGTTTTTAACTTTTTAAAATTCAACAGGCACTTAGAACTACATAACATGTACTTTAACTTAAAAAGCCACTGCATACTTTCAGATACTAGTATGACACTTAAGAATCAAAGTTGATCAAGTATCATTTTTTATCATGGGATAGCCAATGCAATTCTTTTTTACATCAAAGTTTAAAAATTAAAAAATTAAACAGGTCATTTTTAAAACCTAATTTCTTATAATCCAGGCCTCAAAAAAAAAAAAACAACTCTAGGTGTCAAGCAGGATACTGGACTAATACAAAACAAACTAATCTGTCTTTATTTTACTACTTCCAATACTGCTGAAAGGAACTTAGATATTTAGACCATTTTCCATTTTAACACAATGTCCATAAAATTACTGTAGGTTAAAAATTGAATTATATTTTTGAAGGTAGTAAAATGAAAGCTTCCATACTAGAATTACTACAAGAAAAATTACCACATAAACTGTGTGAGAAGTTCTTTCCAAATTCTAAAACAACCAAAATTTTCAACTAGGCAATCTTCTTATTCACTTTTAAATCTTCTAACAGTTAAAATTTCAAGCCATTGTTCCCATGTATTAGTACATTATGCTACAGAAATTGTACTAAGTATCAACAAAACAGATCAGAGACTAAGTAAATGAATTAAAAATCATTCAGAAACACTAACAAAAATCAGAAATAAATTATAAACACAGAAAAAGCAAATTCTGTGTTTATACCAGATCATACTGTTAAGTATGTGTACTATGAAAATGAAAAGCAAAGGGCTCCAAGCAAAATGAGATGAATTTCCTCTAACCTTTCATTTTATGCAGATTGTAAGAACTAAAAAGTACTTCTGACTCAAGACTGAATTCCTTTCTATGAAGTTCAAGGTAAAGTATGTATCAATCTTTATTTTTAGCAAAAGAGAGCTTAAAAGGCCAGGTTTTTAAGCTTAGGGAATGAATTAAACATTAAAAAGTTCTTTGCTATCCAAGCTAAAATAATCATTTCAATGACTGCTATTTATTGGTGTTATAAAAAGTCTGATCTTAAAAATACACCAAGTCAGGGGCCAGGGAGATGGTTCAGTGGAATAAGCGCTTCCCTAGCAAGCGCAAGGGTCTGAATTCATCCCCGGTTCTGCCAAAATAAATAAATAAATAATTAAAGTTTTTTAAAAAAAAAAAGGCGAAGTCAGAAAGTCCACCTCTGCTATTTAACTTCGAATAACCTTCCTTCCAACTTTCATTTTTCTCTATTAAAAAAAGTAAAATTAACAGGAATTATGAATTCATATAGTGTGCATGTCAGGTATTATATTTAAGAATTTAAAAAAATGTCAAAGGAGGGGCTGGTGAGATGGCTCAGTGGTCTAAAGCACCTACTTAGAACAAGCTAAGCTAAGCAAAGCACATGGACCGCGGTTCAATCCCCCAGCACCACATGCCAGCCAGCCC
>NW_004524590.1:17929485-17966723 GCF_000260255.1 Octodon degus
CCCAGCACCACATGCCAGCCAGCCCCGCCCCCTGGTGGGTTGAGCTGGCCACACACACACACACACACACACACACACAAATAAATAAAATTAAAAAAATAAATAAATAAATAAAAATAAAAAAATAAAAAATAAAAAAATAAAAAAATGTCAAAGGAAAACCATGATCCTTATGGGTGGGAAAGAAGTCATTTCATAAAGATACATGTACAAATTAAGTGCAATGAAAGGAACTTATGATACACAAGATATACAGAGGAGCACATCAAGTGTGTGATCAAATTTACCTAAAGTTAAGTCAATCTATTAATTAAATCTGGTAAGTGAAACAGTTTGTGGTAAAAATACACAACAAATGTAACAGAAATACAGGAAGTTCTGGGCATGAAATAAGCATTCAGTAAATACTAGTTTGTTTCTGTCCCATGAAGCCACTTGAAATTTTTCTTTTTCTTTTTTTTTTTTTTGTTGCCACTTGAAATATTTAAAAACTTAGTTTAACAATTCTTTTCTAATTAAACAGATCCATTTCCTATAAAACTGTTTCTACAACATGCTTTTAAGTTAATAAATTATTTTTCATTGAAAAAAGGCAAAAAGTGTGCTTTAACAGACAATTAAATCAAATTGAAATGTACAAATCAAGCTTACCTACATAGAACTTGCTTACCTGCACAGCAATGTACAAGCCCGGAACGTTGAAGGACTCAAACATTATTTCAGCAGTATATTCCCTGTTTTCTGGAGTATTCAGTGGAGGTTCAGTCTATTGAATTGAATATCATTATCAAAAGACAGTACCAAATAATTTTGATGAAAGATATTTACATAGTTCTCTTACGTTTAAATTATATTGATTGTAAATATCGCTGTTCAGAAACTTTATAAAGCTGGGGCCGGGGAGATAGCTCAGTAGAATACGCGCCTGCCTGGCAAGCACAAGTGCCTGAGTTCAATCCCCAGTTCTGCCAAAAAAAAAAAAAATTTTTATAAAGCTAAGTCTAGATCAGAACACATGTTAATGAGGCAAAGGCTTGGTCAACAGAATTAATAATGCTGAACTGCATGTTTCAATTATGTCCCACAATCACTAAATCATTCAAATTATTAAGGCTTGACACTGAGTACTGTATCTGATTCTAAAGAGGCTGATTTGGTAATTCAATCATTTAAATGTGAAGGACAAAAGTTTTAAATAAATTTTAAAAGAACTAGGGATATGAAGCTCAGTTCAATTCCTATAAGCAATGAACCAGAAAATCCTCTTGAGAAAATTGAGTCAGAGAGAACAAACCACAAAAAGATAAAACATGAATTCATAGAAAATTACATCCTTTTTACTTTAAAAGACACTATAAAGTAGAAAAGCATGAAAATATTTTTCTGTGTGTAAAACCTTCAAAAGGAAAATTTCTTGCTCTATTTAAATGTACTTACAATTTTGGAACTACATTGAAGAGCTTAAAGATAATTTAGAGACAGGTTAATAAAAAATTATGTAAACTAAGCTAAAAACTAAAGGAGTCAAAATCATAAGCTGATAAAGAGATGGTCTATATGAAACATAATCGAAGAGCCACACACAATGTTCACACAAATAGCTAAATAAGCACATGAAAGTGTTCAACATCATTGGTCATCAGGAAAATGCAAACTGAAAATAAAAACTGCTGTCCTATAAACACACCAGCATAGCTACAATTCAAAACTGATATACTAAATGTTGGATAAAATACAAGAGCAAGCTATCACTAACATGTTCGCTGATGGATGTGTAAAAAGGTACTACTCCTTAGGAAAAGTACAAAAAGCTGCCTTAAAAACAACCATACATCTGCCCTATGACACAGCAATACCACATGTATATAATACAACAGAAATGAAAACCAATGCCCACAAAGACTCATACAACAATGTTCACAATACCCAAATCATAAATCAAAAACTAGAAACACGGAGGAATTTCACAACTATGCTGAGTGAACAAAATTTCACCAGAATTTACATCTTGTGTGATTCCATTTATGTGAAACTCAAATACAAGCAAAACTAATCTCATTTGGGGGAAGAAGAAAAAAAAAAAAAAAACAGAATACTGATTCCCTCTAGGCGAGAAGGGGCAAAAATAAGGGTATGGAGTACTTTCCAAGTTGACAGCAATGTTACATATCTTGACATGGGTTTAAGTCACAAAAATGTATGCGACTATCAAACCAAAAGTCGGGCATCTCACAAACTAAGTAAATCCAGCCCACCACCTTTTATAAATACAATTTTACTGGAACTTAGTCATATTCTTTAAGTCTTGTCTACTGCTTTAAGTATATGACTGCTTTCCTAATACAAAGTAGAACTGAAGTAGCTGCCATAGAGATCACTAAATTCTCATTAAATCTCTTCAAAGAATTTATGACTGTGAGGCTAAAAATTTTTGCTGACTGATTAAAAGATTAATTTGCCAACCCCTCGTCAAAATTCACAGAACAATTCAGATGTTATTTCATGGTATATAAATTTTACATAAAAAGAATAGCCATAAACAAATAATGAACTCTGGTTGACAATTCATACTCAACTATTTAGGCAGGAAGTAACTCCATCTGCAGCCCACTCTAAAGTGATTTAAAACCAACATGAATTGACAATGAATAAACAGATGGATGTCATAAGACAATTATAGTAAAATGCTCAGTCTAAATTGTAGGTATATAAGTGTCCACAATAGAATTCTTTGAACTTTATGGTCTGCTCATAAACAATATTCACAAAGTCATAATAAAATACTGATAAAGGAAGGAACTACTTAATCTCTACCAACAACTTTCCCACCCAAAGGTAGCAAGCCAAAACTTGGTTTGCTTGAATACACTAAGACTTAACAAGGAGTATTAAAAATCCCTCAAGATTCATTACTTGACAGCAACTTGAAATCTGCACTCAAAAGTCAGGATTCATATGTCTTAAGACTTGGCTCACAGAAACTTACAAAGTGGCTGGAGGTGTTTACAATTTAGGACCTAAAATAAATGAGTGGACAAACTTGTAATCTAAACTATTGACCTGCATGTTTTTTCTTGACTCCAACTTATTCCTTACATGTTGGCTTAATCTTTTCAGTATTCAGGTTGCTGTTTTCAGCAGAAGCCAGGAAAACAACTTTGTAGTAGTCAGAATGTTATCCTAATGTGTACTGTTTACTGTAAATAATGATGAACGGTGGTCAATAAATAGTTGTATATTCCTTAAAAACAAATACTGAATACTAACAATGTAATTATAATGAGCAGAAAGGGGAAAAGATCAGCCCTATGTGTTGAAGGATAGCTGATTAAAGGGAAAAAAATTCCTACATAGTGAGACCCTACAACAACCAAAGAAATTTTTCTTTCATCCTAAAAAGTTAACAAGTAACAGTTAATATTTTGAAAAGCAACCAAAATACAACTTTTAAGTTTTTTAAAGGCAATTATTTAAATAGCTATATAATACACTTTGAGAGAAAAAGTCTAAAAATTGAAGTATACATAACTTTTCTTACTAAGAACAGCAAAGCAACAGCCTATCTTTATAAGGGAAATACATAGGAACATTATCATTCCTACCATGATGATTACATATTATCAAAAGCACTTCGTTAAGTTACCTTATGAAGTTAACTTATATTTTGGTGCTTGGACATACTACTACTACACTGAAACCTGTGACTAGATGGCTATGAAGATATCACAGCTTTATAACAAAGTCTTTAACATAAACAACAATCTAATGAACAATATACCATAGTGATTCAAGTATAAAAATGTTCTCAGTAAGTTTTCTTTAAATTTCACCCCAAAATGGTAATTTGTACTTACCAAAAGAAAATAATGGTCTTCAGGTTCTGCTCTTAAATATTTAAAGATCACTTGCTCCATAAACCTTTCCATTAAATCCCAATCTTCAACTATACCATGGCGAATTGGCCACTATTAAAACAAAAGTTTCATAAGTTATATCTTACATCAAAAACTAAATAAAAATACCCAGTGGTGGAGAAATCAGATTATATAAAACAGAGATGCACTTCCTTAGGTGTGGTAACAGTATTATAGATCACCCTTAGGAAATACACACTGGGAGCCAGCGAGATAGATCAGCGGACTAAAGCACCTGCATTTAGGCAAGCTTAGGCAAGTTCAGAGATGGCAGTTCAAACCTAGGTACCACAGGCCACGACAACACCAACCCCAGGGCAGACTGAGCCAGCCACAGTCCGGGCACAGTGGCGCACACCTATAATCCCAGCACTGGGGAGGCTGAAAGCAGGAGGATCACCACAAGTCCAAGCTGCATAGTGAGACCCTGCAACAACCAAATACATTTAAAAAAATAAAATAAAACTTAAGTATTTACAGACAAATGAAATTATTTCCCAATGCACATTCAACAGATAGTTCAGCGGAATACATAAATTTCAAAACACTCAAAATGTTAACTCTAGATAACAGATGACTTGATTGGGGGGGGGGTATTTTTGAGCCCAGGTTTCACTGTGTAGTTCAGGCTGGCCTTAAACTCACCTTGTAGCCAAGGCCAGTCTCAAACTCAGAATCATCCTCCTGCCTCAGCCTCCAGAGTGCTGGGATTACAGGGGTGTGCCACCACACTCAATTTATGGCTTGATTTTTTTTTAATTTAAAATTAATCCTATGAAAACCATAGTTCACCACAGTTTCCTTAATTTTTAATTTATTAGGTCACTAACAAAATTTTGTTGTATGCCTAATATATAAAGTATATTTGGTCACTGGGTATGGTAATGCATGCTGAGGCAAGAGGATTGCCATGAGTTTGAGGCCAGTCTGGGCCACATGAGTTCAAGGCCAGCCTGCAATACATGGCAAGATACCCTCAAAAAAACTAAACAATAATGATAATAAAATTAATTAGTTAACTTGGTAGCCAGGTGTAGCGGCAAGTAGTCTAAGCTACTTGAAAGGTTGAGGGAAGAGAATTACTTGAGTCTCTTGAGTCCGAGAGATCAAGTGAGACCCTATCAAAAAAACTAAACAAAACCACTACTGTTCCACCTAAGTAAAACACATCCAGTAAAAATGTAACTAGAATAATCATAAAAATCAAGCATGTAAAATCTGCAAGAAGGGTTGAACTGATCTGTGTAGAATTGTTTCTAAAACTGCATTGCAGCAAATTCACAGGAACACCACAAATTGCCCATATATACTTCATGTTTGATACTACATGATATAAACTAGCTTAAGGAGTTTTATTTCAACATCAGAGTATACGATATTCCTTTCAGTGGCAATATTTCTTTGAAAAGCTAGGTTGTGAGTTGCTCTGTGATAAAAACCATACATCACAGAAAACACCATATGTAAAACCAAAATGAGGGCGATAACGTTTAATCAGATTCCAGTTTCAGCAACTGTGAAGTTCCTATGAGAAATAAGCATCCTAACAGTCACTGTTTAACAATGAAATAAAGTTATTTTCAATTTAAGCATATACTTTCTTTCAAATGGTTTGCCAAGCTGCTTGAATGTACCTACTTAACCAACAGAAGATACTTTTTTTTTTTTTTAAATCTAGTTGGTACTATGAAAACGTTACTGAAACCCCAAAGGCACAGTAAAACTCTGCAACAGAATATAGTTCCATAAATACGATACACATTCAATACTTAAAAGACAGAATGAATTCGTGAATGAACAAGTAAAATATCCTGTAGTATTTACTAATCCCCAACACCATCTACTTTTACTTTCTAAGGAATTAAACTTATAATTTCTACTACCCAGTTTGTGGTAGGAAAGGAAAAAAATGTGTTTTATTGTATCATTCATTTCATAATACATATTAATGAAGGTTTACAAATTATTCTAAGACCTATTTATTCATCTCTTCACTGACTATTATTACGCACCAACTGTGAACTATGGGTATAACTGGTAAGACCATGGATCACCAACTTGCAAGAAACACAGCAAGCAACATACAAATACTCCATCACAGGTTTCTAAAAAAATAGTTCCTACAATAAGATGACCAAACTGGATTCACTAAGGAAGTTACATGTAAAGTGAATCCTAAAGAAGCAACCTTTTCATTTTCTAAATTTTATTTATTTATTGGCAAGGATAGGGTAGAGTGGAGAAGAACATTTACATACATACACTGTGTAACATACCAATGACAAATACACAAATGGTATAAAACTTAGGGGATAGAGGTATAGAAAGGTACTAGTTTTAGATCAAAGAGACTAAATTCTCTAAATTATGTTGTTTTGTTTTGGTTTTTTTTCTAAATTATGTTTATCTTGTGTTTTAGTTTTATCCCGTATGAAATGGGGCATCAAAATTTTTTAAGCAGTGGAAAAGTAAGAAAAGCTTCAATTTTGAGGAAAATTGTTATAGCTGGACTGAGAAAGCGGAAATGAATTTAAGAGAAATCAAGAAAGAACATTTCTAATTACAGTATAAATGATACTGGGCTAGAGTCCAGGTTGTTTAGTCAATAAAAATGTGGAGAAAAACTGAGATATCAGTAGGTTTTATTTTTGAAAACAGGATGGATAGGATCCATTAGTCAAAACACAAATTTACAAAACTTTAGTTGGTCATGGTGGTGTTCACCTATAATAATCCCCTTTGGGTAGCTGAGGCAAGGGATCCCCTCAAATTTGAGACCTGCCTGGGCTGAGCTATAAACCCAGCCTTCACTACCTTGCAAGACTCTCTTTAAAAAAAAAAAAAAAAATTGTTCTGCATTGTCTTAAGAGTAAATAAGAAAAAAGAATATTTTATAAATTATCCATTAAACTCAAGAGACAGAAAAGAAATTGTAGAAAAGTAACTGAAGATATGATCAAGCAATTGAAAGAGTACGAGATTATCTAGGGGAAGTCTTTAAGAAAAAAAAGCCCCAAGCCAGTGGGGTAGCACAGTGCCACAGTGCTTTCTACCGCAGGTAAGAATAGACAGAAATTTTGTTGTTTCAGTTTGTCTGTAGCACTTAGAAGACTTGAAAATGTGGTTAAAACCAAAAGACAGAATTGGTAGGAAGGAACTTTAACTTGTCAGCTAACTGATTTCATCACCTTCAATGATCTCTTTTCACCTCTGGTGAGTACAAGTCTTAATACTATCATCTCTAAATTACTGAAACATAGGTATGCTACTTCTTAATACTGCTTCCTAATCAAAAACCATTACTCTAGTACACAATACACCTCTTCAGATGATAATTAAGATTTTCAGCCCACTGATTAACCTAATTAATCCCTACCCTTCAATACACACAATTTAGACTTTAGGCTCCATCAACTGACTATTCACATTTTCTGTCATCCTACTACCAAAACACAACCCCTGACTACCGAAACACAACACATCGTGACTATCTTAAACTTGCCTATAATGATAATGCTGATTATACTGAAGAAAAATGTACATAATTAGGTTAATAAAATTAAGACTTTAGCTCCTCTGAGGATTTTGTTTAATGGTCTAGCATTTGACATCCACAGGCTTATAGTAATCCTCTAACAAAACAGGTTTTCCTGAACTTCTGGTAAAATTGTAGCCTTCAAACCAAGTTTTGTAGAACCCAACACCCAATTTAACATGTGCCAAGGCAAACCTGGGGTTGTACTGTAAGATCTGAAGTTTTCACAAGGTCTGAAAATGAAAAACCTTGTCAGCAGAGCCCGATGCTGTCTGTTTGTGGTGTTGTGTGTTTGTTTTGGGGGTACTGGGGATTGAACAGAGGTCTTTCCACTGGACTACATCACAAGTCCTTTTTTTATTTGAACACAGTCTCAGTAAGTTACCCCCAGGCTTGACTCAAACTTGCTACCCTCCTGGCTCAGCCTCCACCACAGTGCTGAGATTCCAGGTACATGCCACCGTGCCCAGCTCTTGTCAAGTACTGAAGGTACATGCACAGGGTCAGAAAGCTAGGCAAATTAAAACAAGAAAAAAAAAGTTTTAAGTGACAAAAATAATGCTTTAAAAATAAGAATTCCTATTATTGTCAAAGAAACTTGTTTAAAAAATTAAAGGCTACCTCCCTACTATTTACCTTTATTTTCCTCCCTACCATCCAGATTTCACCTCCTCATAAGAATCCTTTCCCTGAGTATCAATCAGATGATGTCAAACTCAAGAGAAAGCAGACATCAGCAGCCAAGAATACAAGCCTCTATTCAACAAATCTGTAAAAGTGATGCTATATTTACTCTTTTGATTCCTTTCACTTATGTTGTAATGTAAGAAATATTCTTCATCTATGCTCTAGATCTTATCCCTCCAGCTTTCACAGAGATTTGGATTATACCCATCTCTCCTGATAATCTCCTTTTTCTAATAGCCTTTCACAGTAGCCACGTCTTTCATATGAATCTTGCAATTTTATATCTATTTTTACCTACTGATCATAGTCAACCATTACTTACCAATATTCTTTGTCTTTTGTCTTTAATCCTATCATTCGTACATTTGTCTTCATCCAAACTCACCACTCATCTAAACTTATTTTCGTTAATGCTATGAATGAGCTTCTTTTGGTTAAGCATAAGAACAGTGAATCCTATGATTACTTGGTATCTCAGTAGCATTCCACAGATTTATCTCTACTTCTAGTTTGGTTTTTTTTTTTTTTTTTTTTTTTGGTTTTTGGGGGTTTCTTTGTATTTTAGGGAAGTGTCTACAGGTGTTCAGGTTCTCACTACTAGATCAAACTCCTAGTGATTCTCCTGTTTACAGCCTCCCAAGTGCTGGGATTATAGGAGTGTGCCACCACACCCAGTCTCACTTGCTGTCTCAGCACACAGGGGGAGAGGGGGCTGACACAGCAGGCCTGTGGATCTAACTGGGCTCCCATGCCTATCTGCTGTTTACTTTAATCCACTGAGCTATTTGGCCCGCCCTCTATGTCCAGTTCTGCCCCTTTCTCTATTCAAACTTCCTGACATTGCTCAGGATCCATTCAAGACCTCTTCCACCCGTCTACACAAGGTAAATGCATTCCTTACCAAAGTACTTGACATATTTCAAATCTGTATTTAACCCTATATTGTTTCTGAGTTCAAAAATTCATATATAGGGGGGGAGAGAGAAACAGTCTAGTGATATGTCAAATGTCTCACTATTACTTCAAACACAATGTATTCAAAACTAAATTTATCCTTTCCACCCTATGCCAGTGTTTTTTAAATGTTTTTCAATCTCAGGGGATGTGGTATAAAGAGATTAATTAGGAGCTCTAGTTATCACCAGTATCTCACTAAACACCCACTATGACTCTTTAAGTATCCACTTTTTTTTTTATTCTGGATCAGAGGTATCTTATTAAGATTTACAGATTTAACTATCATTTCATAACAAAAAATATGGATCATGCTAAATAACACAATAAAGATGCAACTAATAGAACATGGAAAATAGGAAATTTTATTAGACTAATTTTGCCAACAGAAAAAGATACACACATACAAAAGGAGAAGCATCTCTGGGTAAAGAAACTTATAAACTAAGTTGAACAGATCTTATCTTCACTAGGACCTTATTCAGTGTTGGGAGTGGGAAACCTTGGGCTCCATCCCTATTAATAAGTGTCAATGTTATGGTTTAGATATTGCCGTCCTCCAAGAGCCTTATGTCTCACAGGCAAGGCTTCTGAAGAGTGACTGGATTATGGGGGCATTACAGCTGACTTATTAGTAGGAGATGGCATCTGTTAAGAAGACACAGGTTACTGGGGATATAAGCTGGAAGAGCTTCTCACTCCACAGCTCTTACCTTGATGCCTGTGTTCTCCTTCCTAGATGCCTATGTGCAGTTCTCCTCAGCCATACCCTTCTACCAAGTTACAATGCCTTGGAGCCAGGAGACAATGGATCAAGGCCATTACAAACTGTGTGACAAAATAAAACTCTCCTCCTTTAGGTATCTTGTCACAGCAACAACGAAAACAGTAAAGACAATAATATTAAAAACAGATTAAGCGCCTGCTCAGGCAAAAGTAGGGGACCCCTGGGACCTGCTGTGCTGGCCCCACCCCAGGGCACACTGAGACAGCAATTGAGACTGGGCGTGGTAGCGCATGCCTATAATCCCAGCACTTGGGGGGCTGTAAACAGGAGCATCACTATGAATCTGATATATGCAGTAGACCCTGTAACACCCTGTACAACCTATCCTAAAATACAAAAAAAAAAAACCTTCAAGGATGCCGGAGAGCCACTGTGATAAAGAATAAGAACTATCTTGGGCAGGCCAAAGAGCTCAGCGGATTAAAGTGCCTGCAAGCAGGTGCAGGGGCCAGGGGTTCAATCCAGGGCCTGCCTTGCCCGCTCTGCCCCTTGGGGCACGCTGAGACAGCAAATGAGACTAGGCGTGGTGGTGCACCACTGTAATCCCAGAACTTGGGAGGCTGTAAACAGGAGAATCACTAAGAGTCCAATCTAGTAGTGAGACTCTGAATACTCTGTAGGGCCATTCCCTAAAATATAGGAAAAAAAAAAAAAAAGTAATATAAAAATCACGGGGGCAAGGGAGATGGCTCAGTGGAATAAGTGATTCCCTGGCAAGCACAAAGCACAAGGGTCTGAGTTCAATCCCTGGTTCCACAAAAAAAAAAAAAAATGAACAACCTGTGGACTCTTAAAAAAAAAAAAAAAAAAAAAAAAAAAAAAAATCACGGAAAATTAAGCACTGACTAGAATTAGATAATATTAAGACAAGTATTGCCAAGATATTTAGTATAAAATAATGAGGGTATGGCAGATAAGACTATTCATATATGTTGACAACTGTAAAAGCTTTGTGATAGCCACATAAGAATTAACTATTTCTCTGCTATATTGTGTATTTCTGTTGGTATATGGAAAGGAAAAGATAATGCTTAATTTATTCTGTCTCCTTTTTTCAACTGTACTCTTTCTCTTAATTTACTATACATTTCTTTTTTCTTCCAATTTTGCATGAAGATGGCTGGTAATATGAGTAACTGGAAGATACTATGTATTACAATAAACACTGTGAAACTGGTATTTGTTAAGTGAAATTCTGTGTCACCTGTAATTTTTCTTTGAATATTTGTGTGTTCTTTTTAAGAATAAAAACATAAAATTCACAATGACTCCTTTAAAAAAAATTTTCAGTGTACTTGATGTGACTAAAAAAATACAGAAAACATTAAAAATTTTTCTGAAAAAAAATTACAGTACAGAAAAAGACCCATTGCCATGAGCCTCCCCACACCCCAATCCCCACAATAAGTTCAAAACGTTCTTCCTCACTTTGAACATATCTCATTGTTCTTGCCGCTTTCTGAAGCAGTTGTGGAAGCCCTCTTCAGGAATATCTTAGGGTACACTGCTGTGGCTGCCTTAGTGTTCTAAATCTATTCAAAAGTTTACTGATCATTTTAACACTGGGAAAAGTCAGCAGCTGCATGGCATTAGATTCCATGAACAAGGCGAGTGAAGCCATACTGCATGTAATCTTTATGCAAGCCTGCCTTTCGAAACTCTGGTGCTTTCAGCGTACCACAAATACAAAGAGGACTTCTTCAGAAAGTGGAAAAAACGACAAGGTGCATCTAAAGTGAGAATACTCAGGGGGATTAATGGCAATGTCTCTTACCGTAATAAAATTTTTATTTAAACATTCTGTATTTCTCAATCATACCTCATAAACATGTATTCTCCCATTTTCACTGCCATCACTGTATTCATATCCCTTTCCCTCTTTTTCTGATTTTGGATAACTACTGCAATAGATTATTTCATCTCTCCAGTACCAAGTTTCCCACCTCCAAATAATTTTTCCTCAATATTCAAAGGCCTATAACAATATACATTATCTCATTAAACCTCACAATAATCTTAAGGTTCAAATACTTTATAAAGAGATGAATAAACTGAAACTCAGAAAGGTGCAATCCCTAAATGGTATCAACTCTTTTCACCTTTCTCTATGCTTCAGATACATTAGTTGTGCTGTTCCAGTCTCTGATTTTTAAAGCCCTCTTGCAAACTGGCCTCTTTTGCCCTAAAACATCTGTGCCTTCACATTTCACTTGGCTGACTATTTTATTTTGTAAGCCACAGCCTATACAATACTGAGGCCCTGTCTTAAAAGAGGTGAGGGAGCACTCCAGACTCAACAATGTGGACAAAGATGAGCCACTGAGGGTGCCAAGACCCAGTGGGTGTGAAAAAGTAAACATTGCTTTCAATTTAGTAGAAAATTTTCATTTTTTTGGATGTGGCTGAGGGAAAGTACAATCAAAGCAACAGGGAAAGGAGCTACAGGGAAATTGCTCTGATTAAGATCATGCCAGAGAGGGTCCAGGGAGATGGCTCAGTGGAATAAGCGCTTCCCTGGCAAGCGTTAAAAAAAAAAAAAAAAAAAAACAGAACATGCCAGAGACATAATCACTGAACAAACTAAGCTTTGAAAACATTATTTTTACAAATCATAGGAACCTACCTTTGTTGCATATGTAGGTTTTTCTATTGCTTCATCACCAATGAAGAAGTCTAGATCATCAACACCTTTCATCACCCTCCTCTGAGCTTGGTCACCTACTTTTGCTGACTCCTTAATCGCAATACCTTTAAAATAAGTTAGACATGTCAAAATTTTCATTTCCTTCAAATAACAAACTTCTACTTCTCCCATTTCAAAATATTAAAACACAAAACATGACCTAGCATATTTAAATTGTTAAACTAATGCATGGGTTGTAAGAAATGTGCAAAAACTTCATTTTACATAATGAAGTTTCAGGTTCCATTTAGAGAAAAGGTCTCAAATGCAAAAGCCAAAAAAAAAGAAGTTAACACTGGTTTCAGCTGTATTTTTGTCTATGTAAGATCTGCCTGGCATAGTGGCACACACCTTTAACTCTATCACTCAGGAAAGCAAAGACAAGAGAACTAGGAATTTAACCCCAACCTAGGCAACTTAGTGAAACCTGACTCAAAAAATAAAAAAGGTCTGAGGATACAGCTCAGTGCAAAGGCCCTGGGTTCAATCTTCAGCCTGAACTGCACAGCAAGACCTGTGTATTTTGAGACAGCAAGACCCTGTCTCAAAATGACCAAAATTTTTTTTAAAATAGTGAAATTGCAAGGATAATTTTTAACAACCTTCTTTATATTGCCACCCTATTCACTATTATAATTATGATCTAAAGGTTTAAATATATATAATAGTGCTCTTTTAAACTCCAGTCATACGTAGAGAAGGAAATTTCACTTAGCTTAAGTAATACAGCAATCACTTTATATTTAGAAATCCAGCATATAGTACCAGAGGTAGAGCCTGTTGCACACATTTTAATTAAGTTATGATTTCCTAAATACTTTAATTTAAACAGCTCTTGACTCAATTAAATAAATGCATTTAAACTAATCTGGCATTCTACTGGTCCTTTCTTTTTGTGAAGTATTTTATTAAGTTTATAATCCACTAATGGCTTCATAAAAAGTTAAAAGCAAAATTATAAACATTTTCAATAAAAAACTGTTAAGAGTTAACAGTAAAATTACTTTTCTTTATTGTACAAATAGAAACATTCTGGTTTCTGGGGTGTTTGTTTGTTTGCTTTGTTTTTTGGTTTTTTTTGCAGTAGCAGGGATTGAACTCAGGACCCTGCGCTTGCCAGGCAAGCACTTATTCTACTGAGCTATTTCCCCGGCCTGAAACATTCTGTTTCTGATATATGATCTAAAAACTTTATATTCTCTAACAACTGCAATATTACATTTTAATAAGTCTAAAGGTTATTATTAACAGGTTCATCATCTGGACCAAAATATTTCAATTGTTCAACTTCATGGAAAATAATAAGGTTTACCATCATATAAAATGAAGTTATAAAAGGCTCTTCAGGATGCAGGTATCTCCTAGCTGTGTTTCTCTATTAAATTTTGTAAAGAAGCATTAAGTAATACTGTAAAGGAGTTACATCTTCAAAATAAACACTATTGATATACATTCTACACCGTTATTTTACCTTTTAAATGACACTCTTTTGGTCACACAAACATTTAAATCTGTTTTCCTTACATGTAAATAAAAATAGACAGTATATTACCGCTATAGAGATAGGGGCCCTGCTATGCATTTCAGGCTGGCCTTGAACTCACAGGGTTCAAGGCCTTGAACGCCTCATGCCTCACCCTTCAAGTGCCACAATTACTGACATACATCACAACACTTGGCTTCTATTGTTTTTTTCATTTAACAATTATCTTTAAGAAAATGAGTAGAAAATAACTGAAGGAAAAGAATTTTAATTTACAGTCTACTTCCAAATGTTTATTTTTTCTCTGGTAATACATTTATAACACACACAGACATCTAGATGGTTCACTAGAAAACAAAAATATTTAAAATAACTTGAAACCATATGTTTGGCTTATATCTAGGAACACCACCACCACCAAAAAAAACCCCTCATTTATACATGGGGCTTTTCAGAGGAGGCTGGATCTAGGATGTATGAGTGGTTTAAAGGGTATGATTCTAGAATTAAGGTGAGCAGTACTTAATTACTCCACTAACATACACAATTGTGGCTCATGGGAAAACCCACCCTGGGTGCAGCCTGGCCTGCTTCTGGACCATGACCTACTATGCTGTTTCTGCCTCGAAGCCTGTCACTCATGGACTAAAACCTCTAGAACTGTGAGCCAAAACCACTTCTATTAAGCTACAGGTGTCATCTTTTGTGTCCCAGCCACAAAAAGTGACTAAGACAAACATAAATCTGGATGTAGAGAAAATCAAGGAAAGTAGCTATGTGACTAAAATAATATCTACTAGCCAAGAAATTCCAAGGATTGCTGAAAGCTACAAGAGCAAACAGGAGTTTCTTTCCTAGAGCCAACAATAAAACCATGGCCCTGCAGATAATACCAATTTTGTATTTTGGTTTCTGTTGTTTTAAGCCACATAGTCTTTAAAACTTTATTACGGCAGCCTTTGGAAACAGAAGCAAATACAATGGCCTAACATTAATCTTAATACAAATACAGTGGTATCTTGGCTTACAAACTTAAAATTCCACGATTCTGGCTACAAATTGCATTGGTCAAGAACAGAATTCAGTTGTTAGGTTGTACTTACCTAATGGAGAAATTTGATTTGGTTCTTGTCCAATTTACTTTGCAACCAGAACAGTGGAAAGAAGCTCACAATCCAACGTACCACTATATTTAACTCTAAATAAAGTCTAGTACAGTACCAGCCCATAAAAGAACATCCTTATTAGTTAGCAGTAGAGATAACAATTGTTTCCAATTTCTTAAAACAGACAACTATGCACATATAAAAAAGGAGACAAACAAGGAAAAACAACCCTGTCCTTCAGTTTACACAACATATATATCCGTATTATATATATATATATATATATATATGGATAAAACAATGGAAAAGGCAATAATAATAGTACCACTTAAATATTAGAATCAAATCAGTGAACTATTTCATTAATTTCACTTAAAATTCACCATAGTTTCAAAAGTATCAGATTTAAATTGCTATATAACTAATTCCTAGGAAGCTGTATCAGAAAAGAGGTAAGTTGGGGCTGCAGAGACAGCTCAGTAGAATTAGCGCTTGCCTGGTAAGGCTAAGGGCCTGAGTTCAATCCCCGGTTCCACCCAAAAAAAGGAAATTCAAAAAAAAAAAAAGAGGTAAGTGAAAATATCACTTTTTTTTAATTTCATGTATTTGGTACAGGGTCTCACTATGCAACTTGGATTCATAGTGATCCTCCTGTTTCAGCACCCCCAGCACTAGGATTACAGGCATGTGCCACTATACCCAGTCTCAGTGGCCAGCACAGCATGGGTCCTTGCACTTGCCAAGGCAGGCACTTAGACTGCTGAGCTATCTCCATGGCCCTCAAATGTGAGTTTAAAGAGTGAATTAACTATATATAAAGACATATATTTGATATACACACATATCAAAAACCCTAAATATATTTGGCCTTCTAGGTACAATTTTGACAGTGTATTTTTTCATATGTTACACATTTAATAATATTGTCACACAAGTGACAAAATAGTGCATGTCTAAATGAGACTATATATGTAAGTTTTTGGCATTCCTAGTCTTACCTTTTTCTCAACACCACTGATTTTGAGATATAAGCTATTTAAACTACTTTGCATATTTATTTTTCCATTTTATTTTCATAAATGAACAATATCAAAAAAGGCCATATCAATACTACTGCAAAAAATTAGTTGACATGCTCAAAATAAAACTAAGAGTTAGGCACTACACTAAGTAATGAGTCAGAAAGATTGTCATTTAATGTGTAAAAGTTCTTTTGATTATTTTTGTTGGAGGGGGCAGTAACACTAAAGATTGAACCCCTGGTTTTCACAATGCACTGCATCCCTAGTGCTTTTTATCTTAAGATAAGAGTCTAATACACTGAGTTGCCAGGCTGGGCATGAATTTGCGATCCTCCTGCCTCAGCCCCACAGGGCATAGGGATTAAAGATGCATGTCACCACACCCAGCCATAACAGTCTTAATATGACCATAGGAAAAGTAGATAAGCAGTATTCGTTAAAACTGTACAATGTAAAAAACATAATGAATTACTTGAAAATCAGAAGTATATTCATTCACTGAGACCACAACACCACTTACACTAATAAAAAAGTACACTAAGAAATCAAATGTGACTGTATTTTTTTTTTTAAGCTACTAAAAGACAGCTGACAGCAAACCTGAATTTAACGGGGGAAAAAGGGGAAGACAAAAAACTCTAAAAACATCATGTGTACAACCAAAATAGTTACATTAGAGAACAACAGGGTAGTATCACTGAAAGTAAGACTCCTCCCATTGTCATTTTGAAATATGGGTACTCACTGGAGATGCCAACATGCACAGATCCTACAAACAAAAAGCACAGCTCCAAGCCAAAGGACAGTCTCTGTACCTATACTATGCAGAAGGTATTATTAATTAGTTAAATCCACACACTACTGACAGCAATATAGTCAATGCAGGGAATTATATAATTAACAAGTAGTATCTTATCTGTATCAGCTCACTGATATTTTTTCTTCAAAGAGATTTGATAAATATGGTAAAGGGAGAAATTAACAGAAAACTGAAATGAACAGTTACAGGGACAGAAATAAGACCATAGTCACAACTTGGTAAATTGTGTTTTAAAGGACTGAATCTTACAGAAAGCCAGAACTGATTATCTTATGTACTTTGATCATAAGGGAGCTCTTTTACTTGTGGATTAAAAGAAATACTTACAAGAAGGGATGATAAACTGTGGTTCTGTATTTCCAGCATATCCTAGTTTGGTGTATCTGCAAAATAGAAAAAAATGTCATAAAATGTCACTAATACCTTAGTGATTATAATTCTTTAGATTTTCATTTGTTATAAAGTGAGATTTCATTAAAATTTATAAGAAAATTCCATAGTTTCAGAACACTAACATCTAATTTCAAAATTACAACAAAAATCGTATCTTCAGTTTTTGGTGTGGGGGGATGTGTGCTGGAAATCACACCTTGAGCCTTGTGTACACTAGCAAAGTGCTCTACCAATGAGCTGTCCCTAACACATTCCACACATTTCTGTCCATATCTGAACAGAAATCCCACTTCAAGAAATAGATCCTACAGTTTTCAGTTACTTCTCTCTCATTGCTGGGACTAAATATCTGATAACCAAAATGAAAGAAGGAAAAGTTAAATTATTTAGCTCGGTTTGTGGAGATTTTAGTCCACACTTAGCTGGCTCCAAGACAGAGAGGCACATGGCAGAGAGCAGCAATTCATGGCAATGGAAAACAGCAAGAGCAAAAAAGGCAGGGCAGGAGCAAAGGCAGCAGCAACAACAGCAAGGCTCTCCCAGGCTATCTTCCCCATGGCGGGTACAGCACTCTCACCCATAATCTCACCACTAGACCATGAATTAATCACACACTCAAGAAGCCACTCCATGACTGCATGAGGCTTCTTTTTTGGAGGGGGGGGGGAACCTACACACAAACCACAATATACGGCAATAGTCATATATGTGTAAAACAACATGTAACAAAATTTCTACCTACTTTGTTTTCTAGCAGATTTAGTGTTTCTGTTTTAATATTTAGATCTTTGATCCATTTTGACTTTAGTTTAGTGCAAAGTAATAGACATCGGTAATAGTTTTAGTTTTCAGTATGTGGAAAGCCAGTTTTTCCAGCACCATTTATTAAAGAAGCTATCATTCTTTCAGTGAACATGTTTGGCTCCTCTGTCAAAGATAAGGGGGCTGAGTGTGTCTGTAGTTGTATCTGCATCTTCTAATCTGTTCCACTGATCCTCAGGTCTGTTTTCTGCCAGAACCATGATGATTTCATCACACCAGCTTTGTAGTATAATTTCAAGTCCAGGATTCTGTTGCCTTCTGCTTTGCCTCTATTGCCTAAGATTGCTTTTGGTATTCTAGGTCTCTTCAAGACATAAGGGTCAGCACAGAAATCATGAATAAAATCCAAACTGCACAGGAAATATTTCAAAGAATCAACAACTAGGATCTCATCTTACTGAAAAGTTTTTGTACATAAAAAAAAAAGAAACGGAAAAATTACCAACAGGATAAAAAGCAAAACAATGAACTGGGGGAAAAAATTTAGCCCACTGTCTCTCAAACAAAGGACTTCTATCTAGAACATATAAAGAATTAAAAAAGAAAAAAATTCTGGCCTCCAAAACCAGAGACTGAACCCAAAACTGGACATCTGAGATGAAGATTCACTTCACAAATGAACAGATACAAATGGCAAATAAAAATATGAAAAAATATTCAACATCATTGGTCATTCAAGAGATGCAAATTAAAACAATGCTGAAATACCATCTTAGGCCAGAAAAAAATGACTATCATCAAGAAGTCAACCAGTAACAAATGCTAGAAGGATTGTGGAGAAAAAGGAACCCTTCTCTACTGTTGGTGGGAGTCAAGACTGGTACAACCACTATGGAAATCTAGTGTGAGCATCCCCAAATCTAGGATTATAGGTACCAGTCAACCCAGCTATTCCCCTCCTTATATTTTCTAGAAGAACCGAAAACATCATATATGTGTACCCATGTTTATAGCAGCACAATTTGCCATCGCTCAATCTGAGAAACAACCCAAATGCCCATCAACTGAGGAATGGATTAAAAAGATGTGGTATTTTCATACAGTGGAGTACTACTCAGTTATATAGAAAGATAAGCTTAAGACTTTTATAGGTAAAAAAACTAGAGACCATACTCATAAGTAAAATAAATCAGACCTCCAAGTGTAAACATTGTATTGTCTTCCTAATGTAACAACCTCAAAGAGAATGGTACAATAAATAATGTGAAAGGAAAAGAAACTACTCAAAAGTTAAGAACTGGGATGAGGGAAAGGAGAAAAAGGAAAGGAAGTATGTGTGTATACAATATAGCTAAAACTACTACTAATTTCTACTGGTTTATTGAAAAGAATAGTTAATGCTTAATGTTTTGATCAATTTTACATATTTATATCTGCTAATCTGAACTACTTTGAAGACAACAATATGAAACATAATAACTATTATGCTCTTTAAAATATGAAACAAAATCATTTGCTATAATTGCTTATAACACTAAGAGACTGGTAATATACATCAAAGGGGAAGGAAATTAGTGTAATCTGCAAAATTTTTAACATGGACTATAATGAGGATATGAAGATTAAGGAAACCTTTACTTAGTAGGAGAGAACAATCTCCAAAACATATTGTTTAACTTTACAGAACAATGTATCATGGAGGTGAAATTGTACAAAGTGAAGAGGAATATAAAAACACACAAAATGTATTTGGTATCTATGCATAAGTTACCTCGGGATACGAGATCAATAATTCCACTTGTCTCCAAAAAAGGTAACTGTCATGTCATACTTTGAATATAGTACTAGTCAAAAATACATTTTTTGACGTTTTACCATAGTGGATTCAGCCTATATTCTTAGAATAACAAAACAATAACATCAGTGATGTCTGATAAAAACTGAACTTAGATAAGAATCAACAGGAGACAGGTGAATTCTTCTGGCTATGTGAAAAGCTGTTAACTATAAAGAATCAGCAGGCTTTTCATAAAGTGAGAAAGGGACATATATTATAGCACTCTACAAAGTACCTAGAAAAGCCAAGTTTATAGAGATTGATGGTAGAATGGTGACTTCAAAGGACTTGAGGTAGAGAGAAAAGGAGTCATTTAATATTTCAATTTGGTAAAATGAAAAAGTTCTGGAGTTAGATGATGGCAGTTACACAACAATGGAAATGTACTTACTAAACAAATTTAAATGTACTAACTAAACGAAGTATTTCTTTCTAAATGGTTTATAACAAGACACTATAAAATAAGAAAAAAACTATCCTGATTTTAAACTTTTAAGGACAGTACAACATCTTGAGAAACTAGAACAAAAAAAAATCTTTTTCTCTGTGACTTAGGGAATCAGGTTAAATTCACAGAAAATCTTTCTGGACTATGACAGCCATGAGAAAAATCCATAATGCTGATTTTAACTAAGGAGGGAACAGACTTGACAACTGCTTACAGATGAGATTGTAGAACCCAAAACCCCTCTCTGAAGTTAAGTCTCAGTGACTAAAAGAACAGCAGTAAAAAAAAATAATCAGGTCAGTTGAATGGGGGGACTTAAGCTGTTAGAAATGAAGAGCAATAGATAAATGAGAATTTTATCCAAGAAATATGTAGAGTATCACAGTAGTTACCGCCTCTACGGAGGGGAAAGTATATTTGGGTATAGTCATCAAGAATGTTCATTTGCTCTTAGAAAGTGACATAAAGATGAATGAAGTGCTATTGAGAAATAATGCTGATACATATAGGTATGTTACATTATGCAGTGTACATTTCTAAAGGAAATCAACTTATAGAAGGTTCAGTAAAATCAAGCTTATAATGTAAAAAGCATGAATATGCCATATATTGTGTATTATTAATTCTACAAATGTTTACTTATTAAAAATATAGTAAAAATTATTTTACTTAGTAGTTGATATTTCTTTGGGCTTTCAAAAGCATCTCACAGTAAATAAGCTATTTGAAAATATCAGTACATCATCAATACTAATCTACTAAATGGAAATAAAATCTTTTCACAGATACATATTACATACACGGGGGCTAGGGAAATGGCTCAGTAGAATAAGCGGTTGGCAGACAAGTTCAGGGGCCTGAGTTCAATCCCTGGTTCTGCCAAAAAAAAAAGGAAAAAAAAAAAAAAAAAGCCACATCACGTATTACATACACAAAAAAATTCAGCTGGAATAAAAGTCTATGAAATAACCATGCAAAGAACAAAACATTATGTTGAATACAATGTTATGACCCTGTGGGCCACAAAAGGCAGAAATGACACTACACATGTTCCTTCAGGACCTTACTTACAAAATCCCACCCCATACTCCTCCACTTGTACTTTAGCATAATAGTAGCCAGCTATGCAAATGAGCAGCTGACCCTGGGAAATTCAGGAAGCAACCTTTGTGTTTACCCACTTGTTACCACAAAGGGTGTGTGCATGTGTGTGTCAAACTGAGATTTTTACCCATTAAGGCTCCATGTAACAGGTTTTGTGTATGTTTCTCTGGATCTCACAGAAGATAAAAATACACCCATACCATTCTTCTTGTTATGTAAATACATAATGCACCATACTAGAGTGTGGGTGTGGCTCAGATTCTGAGCCTGGAGAAACCAGGAATACAGTTCAGTAAGATGGCACATGAAAAACCAGATTTGCAAGTTTTGGAGGAGGCTGAAAGTGAATCATCAGGTGACTCATACATATGTAACTGATGACGACGACTGCTGACAGCACAGTGCAGTTCCTGTGACAGCGAAATTGAGCAACAATAAACTGATACAGACATATGGAATGAAGCCCTCCTTTATCCAGATTAAAAAAAAAAAAAAAAGTCACACAGCCAAATGGAAAGATCCAGTACTAGATAGAAATGGGTCTGAAAACATGAGAATCTTGGCAGGGATGAAACCTATTGGTCAGAATGCCAGCACTGTCATTCAATATTGGAAATTATAATAGATGAAATGCCACAAGATGCTGTAAAATACACAAAACACTCTGCATGCACCTATAGCCACACTCAAAAATGTGCTTACTACGAAACTTGACTAGGGCCGGGGAGATGGCTCAGTGGAATAAGTACTTCCCTGGCAAGCACATGGCCTGAGTTCAATCCTCAGTTCCACCAAAAATAAATAAATAAAAAAGAAAGAAACTTCACTAGCTGAAGTACACACAGTTCTGCTATACTTAGCAAGGATTCCTCATGGCATCACAGGACTGTAAAAGGCCAATGGAGAAACCATAGACAGAGCCTGGAGTTTACAGTATAATGACACTGAGATTTGGTTTCCTTCAAAATTGCTTGAGGTTAGTCAAGAGTGGTGGTGCACATCTGCAATCCCAGCACTCAGGAGTCTGAGCACAAAGATCACTGGAATGGAAGCCAGCCTAAACTACACAGTGAGTCCAAGGCCAGGCTGAACCATAAAGCAGCAACAACTTATCTTAAAAAAAAAAAAAGCCTGAGTTATAATGACAAAATCACCCAAGAAAGAAAAAAGAACTGATAATCTAGCTGTTTGAGAGTTTTGTGACTCATTATCAAGGAATGCACACACCATCTGAATATATAACTACTGATGAACATCTTGCAGCATTTGCTGGTTGCTCTTGCTTTAGGCAGTATACAACAACAACAAAAAAAAAAGCCTTCAAAATAAAGCATAAAAATATATGGCCTTGTAAATATGAAGACATACTATACTTTCAATTTAGAAATTTATCCAGGACTGAGCCACCAGGTCTTTATTCATGTTAAACCAAATGATGTCTTGAGCAGATTTCTTGTCTTTCAGACTAATCTGAATATGGCACTTGACAATTACATTTCCTAACAGAATACAAGTTGACCAGTGAATTTCATGCAAAAATAAAGCAGAAAATTCACAAAAAAGCTGCAATTTCAAAACAGACAAAACGGTATAGTACAACCTTCAGACTTCAGAAAGATACAGTATTGGCCTCATGTATAGCAAAGAAAATCAAACTGGTACCTTTTTTTTTTTTTTTTTTTTTTTTGCGGAACCAGAAATTGAACTCCAGCCCTTGCGCCTGCCAAGGAAGCGCTTACTCCACTGAGCCATCTCCATGGCTAAACTGATACTTGAAAAAATATTTTATTTATTTGGTACAGGGTCTAGCTATGCACCTCAGACTCATAGTGATCCTCCTGTCTCAGCCTCCAGCTGAGCCTACCCTAAGGGCAGGGCTGGTGGGGCACATGGTGCCTGGGATTGAACTGTGGTCCTCACACTTGCTTAAACTTGCCTAAACAGGCACTTTAGTCCACTGAGTTATCTCACTAGCCCCCATAGATACTGTTAATGAGTTAAATAGCAAATATTCCATCATTTGAAGAACAAAGTTTCACCAATGCTTTCATTTTACTGGATCCTAAACAGGTGTGGCATAAACAGACAGTTTACAAAAAAACTTGTGGAGCACACTGGTGAGCTCACAAGTCAATAAGCAGGTACATGTTCATGACATCTGCATGTTCCATGCACAAATATCACAATGATAGTGCAAATGTTCTGTTTTCCTGTCCTTTTTCATAGAGCACAGCTGACACCTTTTTGGTTTTCCTGTTGTCCTAGTAGCTCTTTGTGATGTTGCACCTGTCCAGAAATTTCTGAGATAAGAGTTTGTGTTTACATTGTAGTTCACATAGATTTTATTTCTGATGCTATCTTTTAGGTTTTGTAAGCAAGTAAGCAGCTGATATGAAATTGTTGAAGTCTAGTCTATGCACTTGTTATATATTTATTTTTATTGATGCCTTATTTTCCTGCTAAGCGCACACTGCACAATATACTAAGAAGACCCTGACAAAAGAGGAAGACAAGATGTGACAAGAATAGCACGCCACACTGGAAAGGAAAGCTAATCACATGTGCTGTCAGTGTGAGACATGCATAGGAACACACACTTGTCATGTGTCAAGACTGCCTTGGGTGTAACAACTGAAGGGAAGATTATTTTTCTGTAGAGTTCTAATGCATTTTCATTGTAGTTCATATATAAATTTATTTCCTATGTTACTGTTTCGGTTTTGTAAGCCAAGTACACAGCTTAATGTACAAATGCTGACAATGCCAAGGAGATAGTTCAGTGGCATAAGAGCTTGCCTGGCAAGCACAAGGTCCTGAGTTTGATCCCCAATATATAAAAAATAAATGAATGAACAAATGAATGAATAAATGCTGGCATTATTCCAAATGTCCAATATATATTAATAATTGAACACTTTGTTCTATTGATATTTTATGTTCCTGTTATCTACACATTGTGTAGTGTTGTCAGAACCTTTTGACAAAACAGCAAGATGAAGAAAATGTCAAATATAACTCACAAGGCCAAAAGTAGGCAAAATATATGTGCCGTTATTGTATGAAGACTGGCTTACTTATGGTAATTGAAATAAAGATTATTTTTGTTGTTGAATTTTATTGGTCTTTTCATGGCAGTTCATATAGGAATTTGTTATTTTTTAGACTACATCAAAAAGGTAAAGTTAATTCTGATTTTTAATAGTTATTATGAAGTTTTGATATTTCTTTTTATGTACTCATTAACATAATAAAACTCATAAAATTAAAATAATTCATCAATGAAAACATTTTAAAGAATAAACACAGGTACTACAGACCTAGCACAACGCTCTTTCATCACAAAATTAGTGTACAGCCCCAACATGTACTTGCAATGTTGACCCTGGAATAAATGACTGCGTTTTGAATTGCAGTATGGGTGCTCATCTCTAAAAAGTTTGCCATCACTGCCCTAAAATGTTAGAATGCAATACATCTTTGTGTTGTTTTTAAAATCTTAATGATTTAATACAACCAATCTTCTAAAATTTATTGATACTGGGGCTGCAGCGATAGCTCAGCGGTCTAAGAGCCTGCCTAGGCAAGCGCAAGGACCAGAGTTCAAACCCCAGCCCCACATGTGATGCTGGCCCTGCCCCAGGTATGTGGCCACCAAGACCAGGCATGGTGCCATACACATGTAATCCCAGTGCTAGGGAGGCTGAAACAAGAGGATCACTATGAGTCCGAGCTGCACAGCGAGATCCTATACTAAATACATAAAATTTCTTGGTACTAACAACCACTATATGAAAACTGAAAGAATCCCACCCCAAGATGAACTGGTCCCACCTTCATTATACCATGAAAGCATACCACTAATAATTTTACATAAAAGATAACTATCTTAAGATACACAATCCTGAATAAGAAAACAGTATTAAGCCATCAAACTATACCAACACTTATATTAAAAAAAAAAAAAAAAAAAAAGGCTGTATCCAGCAAATCTGAGTATTAATCAGAACTCTGTTGGTAATTTTTTTACTTACTTAAGCCCAGGGGGATTAAACCCAGTGCTTTTGGCTAAGGTACATCTCTAACACCCCCTTATTTTGAGAAAGGGTCTGCACTGTGTTGCTAAAATTGCTCAGGTTTGGCAATCCACCTAGAAGACTGGGATGTGTTACTATATCCAGCAGTTAAGCACTAAGTGACAAAGAGACAGCTTGGAATTCACACTGTTAGTATCTAGCTGCAACACTTTACCCTGCAGTACAACTCTGGTAGAGCACATTCTTGCTACCTGGAGTCTGTTCCTTTTCACCCCACTTTCCTGTCACTTCATGGTCCATACTAAATTCCCTCACTGATTCATTTGCTTATATTGGCTAGAGTAATTTTATTGGTGTTATTTGCATCCAAATTTTCTACACACCCATAAATTAATTTCTCTTTCCTCTCAGTTTTATCAATTCAAAAAATCTGTTTCAGACAAGCAATGGTGGTGCATGCCTGTAATCCCAGCACTCAAGAGAATTAGGCATGAGAATTGTTGCAAATTCGAGACCTGGGCTACAAAGTGAACTCAAGGCCAGCCTGAACTGCCTCAACCAGACAGGGGGGAAAAAAAAAAAAGTTTCATTTAAAAAAAAAAAAAAAAATCAAAGTTCCTGCCTTTCTTCAAATAACTGTTTCTAAAAGGAAGCCAAACAAAATAGGCAGGCCACTTACACATACTCACAAAGGTAATCAAGGGATACTTTTATCCTTATAGTAACAACAATAGGTAAAATTCATCTTTTAAAATAAAAGACCAGCTGGGCATGTGGTGCACATCTGTAATCTTATACTCCAGATGCTCAGGCAGTGAGTGACACAGTGAGTGCAAGGCCAGCCTGAACTGCAAAGCAAGACTCTCAAAAAAAACTGTTTTACATAGACATATTTCCAAAATCTGTACAACAATGTAAATTTCCTTTAAAAGACATTTTAGAATGTAATTCTTAACCTTTTACAAACAATTAACCAACAAAAGATAAGAAGCCCCCATCTACAAAACCCTTTCCCTGTTATTTCTACCTTTATTATAAAACAAAAATTTTTTTATTTTTTCCAGACAGGGTCTGACTGTGTAGTTCAGGCTGGCTTTGAACTCACTATATAACCCAGACTTGTACTCGGTGATACTCCAGAATGCTAGGATTACAAGCATGTGCCATCATATCTAGCTAAAGCAAATTTTTAAATGAAGACATTCCAACAAGATACAAAACTTTACTAAAATGCTGAGTACTTTTTAAATAAAATACATCCAAATAGATCATATGCTCTAGAGGTTATCTTTTAAATTCTATTTATTCTATTTTGGGAAAAGAATTCTATTTTCTAATAACTCATGTTTCCATTAAACTAATCATTATTTCAGTTAAATACCAAGTTCTCTAAGTCTTATTTTTTTAAATTCCCTTTTCAAAACAATCTACTTTCTAAAGTTCAATTTTTTACTTTCATCTTTGTGTTCTGCATAATCAAGAATGAGAATAAAATTACTTGTCTAATACATGGATCAGCTGATTACTCATTTTCAAACTGCAAATTCTAAATGACACTTCCAGTCTAGTATAGTGGCACAAACCTGTAATCCCAGCACATAGGAGGCTGAGGTAGGAGAATTGTGAAGTTGAGGCCAGTATGAGCTACAGAAGGACGTTCAAGGTCAGACCGCACTACATAGTGAGCCCCTGCCTCAAAAAATGAATAAACAAAAAGACATGCTTTTATTTGGAAATTATGTAAGACATGATCAAAAATGAGGTGAATATTTAAATCATAAAATCTATTACAGTAAAAAGACACATTGTGATGAACACCCTCAGAATAACCTTGCTTCAAACACTTAAGCCATTCTTCTTGCCACTTTCTGAAGCAGTACTATTAGACCTCTTTCCTGAGTATACTTAACTGCACTGTCAGGGATGCCTTGATACACTGAACTGATTCAAAACATTCCTTTCATGGTCACTTTGACTTTGGAGAAGAGTCAGAATGGTGCCAGCTCTAGTGCACGAAGTGGATGAGGACATGCAATAATGTTTTTACAAGCTTGCCTTTCCACTAGCTAGCACTCAACCTATTCACCTTTCTTAAAATCTTTCTTCATAAAAACACAAAAAGCAGCCTTCATAAATGCTTCAGAAAGTGGCAAGAATGACACAATGTGTTTAACAAGGAGTATTTTCATGGGGCATTAACAGCAATGTGTCTTATAGTAATACATTTTTTAAACATTTACCATCATTTTGATCATCCTATGTTACCCATTTCAGCTACTTACCTGAGTCACCCTGAGTTAATCGGCCATTATCAGTTTTGGTACATTAGATTAAATATATATCCTCATGAAACTGAAATGGTCAAGTGAGGGAAGATAGCTCAGTAGAATAAGCGCTTGTCTGGCAATTGCAGGGTCCCGAGTTCAATCCCCAGTACCACAAAAAAAAAAAAAAAAAAAAAAAAAAAATGAAATGGTCATTTAATACTTCTGTATCACCTAACTTGCATTTGTTTTAGTTTAAATCAAATCAATGACATGGTCACTAAGACCAGGTACTGTATTTCCTATGTGTACTAAAATTAGCTAGTTCTGTATTTGGAGACTTTTAAAGTACGACTGTTTAAGATGAACACTCTCAAACTGGGTTAACAATTTAACCACTTTTGCTCAAAATCATATATTCCAGCTAGTGGTACTCTAACTGCGGACTTTGGAAGACCCCTTAGGACTCTACACCTGTTACAGTTTTGTGTCTAGTTGTCCCCCACCCCTAAAAGCCTCATGCAGTCATATGGTAGCTTCTAGAGTTTGTGATTCTTGATCCAATGCTGAGATTATGGGTGTGAGAGCTACACCCCTGTGGAGCAGATAATCTGCATACAAGTATGAGGAGGAGGCCAGCTAGCTGCAAGCAGCTACAGCTCCTCCCTTTGCGCTTTGCTGTTTTCCACTGCCGTGAATGGCGGCCCTCTGCCATGTGCCATGTGCCATGCTGCCTTGGAGTCAGGGGAGTATGGACTGAAATCTCCACTAACTGTGAGCTAAACAAATCTTTTGTTCCTTCATTTTGTGTGTCAGGTGTTTTGTCAGGCAAGGAGGAAAAAGTAATACAATACCTCAATTTCTTCATCTCTAAAATGTGGGTTTAATTGCCAGTTAAACAGAAGACCCAATGCTATTACGGGCTACTGGACTCTTTTAGAATATTTTGCTGAGTTTACACACCTATAATATTCAATAACGGAACTTAAAAAAAATGGGGTATAACTATGAATGTCCATTTTGTATCTGTGTATTCAAAGTGGTTGGGATAGATATATAGTTGCATTCTCTTAATGAATAGAATGATTTTTTCTAATAGTGTTTGTAAATAGGATCACAAGTCTGCATCTTGTACAGCAATTAACCACTAAGAATATATGCAGTGTACTATTTGTTGAAACTGTACTTTCGATTTGATTTGAAACTGTCTCATTGCTATATGTTTATCAATAAAACTTTGAAAAAAAATAAATAAATAAAAATAAAATGTGGGTTTATATATAATACTACTTACTTCATTATAATTGAAATCCAAAGAAACAAATCCCTGAAACAATTAAAAAAGTATTTATCTTTTTTAAAAAAAAAGCATTCCATTTTATGAACATAATTTGTCCTGACATCTACAGAAAGCAACTGTTTCTTTAAAATCAAGAACATGTGGGCTGGGGATATGGCTCATAGAATAAGCACTTGCCAAGCAAGCCCAAGAGCCTGAGTTCAATCTCCAGTTCTGCCAAAAAATAAATAAATAAAATAAAATCAAGAACAGAATGAGTTAGTTTAAAATGTTATATTGGACAACATTAAATTAGTTTTGCATTTGTGTTATACAACATATACCACCTCTGACAAAACACTAAGGAATTCTAATGTGTGATTATACCAGGTCTTAATGACCATCACCTTAACTATAAGAAATAAGCATGTTATTCTCCGTATTAAGAAACTTCATCCCTGATGTGCCATGCCAGCCCCGCCCCCAAAGCCCACTGAGATTGAGACTGGGCCTAGTGGCACACGCCTATAATCCCAGCGCTTGGAAGGCTGAAAACAAAAGAATCACTGAGTCCCATCTACATAGCGAGACCCTGCAGACCCTGTACCAAATACATAAAAAAAACTTATATTGTAACTCATTTAAAAATTTAAGATAATTCAACAACTTTATCAACTAAGAACACCACTGTGAATTGTTTTACTGTACCTGCAAATAAAATGTGAATTATTTCTCACAGTATTAAGGTCTACAACAGTATGTGAATCATTAGGTTTATTCTTTTCATTAAAGCAAATTTCACCTATATTGTGAGTCTTTTTTTTACCCTCAAAGTACCCAAATTTTAAAAATGCTTAGAGCAGAAACACATATTTAAGACAAAACTAAGGTAAGCCAATACCTTGTGGTGTATTGTAAACCAACATTAAAAGCAAAGATTACATCCTGATAAGTTTGATAGGTCTCTAAGATCTTCTGCACCCAAATTCCCCTTTCACGACTCATACTTGCCACACAAATCCCTTATGCATGCTGAATACTGAAAACAAGGTAAAGTCAGCCTTTCTCAAGACTAATGCATTTTTCACAAAGCGCAACATTCTTAAAGCAGGAAAAGAATGTTTAAAGATGGAATGCTCAGCATCGAAACAAATGAGTAGGGGAGACAGATAAAGAATATTCAAGACTACTCTTACTAATTACAAGGAGTAGGTAACAATGACCTGAATTTTAAATCAATAGAAAAGCCTTAAGAATGACTATGAGGCAAAGTTATTAAAAGAAAGTAAAGATACTTTGTCTTTTGTTCTAGTATTACAATTATGTATATTTTATAGTTTATGATGTAAAAGCTCACATGAAGTATAAAACAGCACACAGAATAAGGTTAATCACTCTCCCAGTTTAAAGAAACAAATTTAAAACATTAATCGAAGCACCTGCTTAGGCAGAGCACAGAGGCCAGGGTTTGATCCCCAGCCTGCCCTGCGAGCCCTACACCGAGGGCACACTGAGACCTTGATTCTGAGACTGGGCCTGGTGGCACATGCCTGTAATCCCAGTGCTTGGCAGCCTGGAAACAGGAGAATCACTGTGAGTCCAATCTACATAGTGAGACCCTGTACTAAATACATAAATAACATTATCCCAATAACATGACCTTATCAGGTATTGTAACTTATGAATATTACAAATGCTTGATAAATCATACCACACATATTTGTAGTGTTACTATGAATTAACTACTTTGCTTTTTCTCTAGTTACAGCTTCTGCAGAAAATAAGTGTACTTTTGGGGAAAAAAAGGTACAAATTGCAAGAGAATTACAGAGGAACAGTCACATGCTTTCATATGTTTTCAAATGCTGAAAGCTACCTTCTGCCCATAAACCAACAATTTAGCTGTTTCTACCTGTTAGGAGAGGTGGAAAATGACAGACAAAAGAAATTTAAACCTAACTTGAGTTAATTCTTCTGACTGAGGATGTTGCCTCTTACAGCAAGTGAGATAAAACAGGAAATTGTGTAACTGATGATTTGTAAGTCATATATACTCAATGTTACTGGGTTGCTCAAGAAACTGGATCACATACACTGGATTTGTAAAACACAGAACACTGATACGCATTCTTTCTGTTCTCTCTTTGAATTCTCATTTTATCAGCTGCAAATTGATAAACTGTAATCATGACTCCCAGATCTCCAGCTTCATTCCAGAAATTCTTGTATGTTTTACTTCCTCAAGGACACTAACAATTATAAAACATCCCTACAAATTTAACAAGCTCAAATTTTACTCATTTTCTTTTTTTTTTTTTTTTTTTTAATGTTTATAATACAAGGTCTACAGCATCTCACTGCACAGATGGAACCTGTACTCCTCCTGTATTCAGCCTCTCAAGTGCTGGGATTACAGGCTCATGCCACCAGGTCCAGTCTCAATCAAGGTCTCATCACACCCTAGGGAAAGGGCTGGCAAGGCTCTGGGGATCTAAGCAGGCGCTTTGGTCCACTAAGATCTGGCGGGTCCCTCATTTTCTTTTTCTTTTTTGTGACACTAGAGATCAAACTCAGAATCTTGTACTTGCCAGGAAGGCACTTACGCCCCTGAGCTATATATCCCCAGCCCCTCATTTCCTTAAAATTAATTCTCTTATTGTAATAACCACTCCAGCTACCAATCGTGTATCTTCATGGCTACCTAATTTAACATCCATGAGAATCAACTCCTAAAACCTAGCTATAACTCCCTTGAAATCTATAATATCAACAAAAATATTCTGACTCTAAAAGGGAAGCCAAGCCTTGCAGAAGAAAATAAGCCGGAGACAATGAGTTCTTTAAGAAATTCAATAAAAAGTGGGACCTGGGCCGGGGAGCTGGCTCAGCAGAATAAGCACTTGCCTGGCAAGCACAAGGGTCTGAGTTCAAATCCCCGGTTCTGCCCAAAAAATAATAAAAAAAAAAAACATGGGACCTAACTGATGATTACAATTACAATATAATGTGTTCTATATGCTGGGTATGTACTGTGCTGTTCTTAATACAGAGTACATGTTAAATATTTCATAAAGTAAGAAGTATGCTCTACAAGTTACAGATAGGAAAAATAAGAACTTGCTGCATCTAGGATAAAACATGCAGCTATAATAATAGGGCATGAACTCAAAAAAATAGACCACAAAGTTTTTGCTAACTGTACATAATACACAATGTTATCTTGCCAAAGGACATAAACAAAAGACAACATAATCTTTTCAAATTTATTTCTGCCACATCTCCAAAACCAATATTTTATTGTACATTTTCTATAAAACTAGTACTGAGTGGGCTTTAGAATGATCTAGGAAATCCATTTAAATGGACAGGTATTCTTAGGCCCAATCCTTCAGATTCTGAGTTACTGGGTACAGGCTCTCTTATGCATCATTTTGTAAGTTTTTTTTTTTTTTTTAAACCACACTGTTAATTACTACTGTCCATTCAATAAAGATTTGAGTTTCTATTATGCATCAAACTCTATACTCTCTTTCCAAATCTCTTCCATAATTGGTTCTACTTCATTCCATTCTGCAAATATTTATAAAAGCCCTCTTCTCCTTGTTTCTCCTATGTGGACTTTTATTCTCTATCAAATAAAATGACTTTTCAGTCAAAGCTCTGCTGATAGTACCTAGGTGGCCAATAAATGTTATTGTTCCACATTACATAACCTAGTTATTGTTTTTACAATGTTAAATTAAGGGAAGCAGTACAATATATGCTAAGAGGTAAATAAAAATGGTACCTACTCTTCCAATTCAGCTATATTAGAGTATTATTTTCTCTTTGTAAAATGTTCTCTTTCTGTGCATCTACCCAAATCTTTAAAATTATTCAAATCTGACATTCACTAAAAGCTGGTATCCTAAGCACAATAATCTTTCTTCTCTTTGAATCTATATAATAGCTATTACATATTTTAACATTTGTTATCTAGCATCGTCTAATTTTTAATAATTTTAGCTTTTGTATGTATGCTTAAGATTCTGGAGAGCAGACATACCAGACATTTTCATCATAATTCTAAAAGTGACCTGCTAAGCCTAGATTTTTACAGTACTTGTTGGTTTTCTACCTGTTCATGTCACCCTCAAGTTACTAACCATGAAGGCTCTGTTCCTTTAGAACATCATAAATCCCCCCAAAACAATCAAAAGTACCTAAACAATTCAAAATTGTCAAATGCTCATATTCTTTTTTTTTTTTTTTTTTTTTTTTTTTTTTGCGGAACCAGGGATTGAACTCAGGCCCTTGCACTTGCCAGGGAAGCGCTTATTCCACTGAGCCACCTCCCTTGCCCCCTCATATTCTAATTAAATAGGATATCAAATATTTGTTACAGTATTTTAGTTTAACCTCTCTAAACCTAAATTTTATCGTCTAGAAATAATGCTTCTCATGTTGATGATATAATATAAAACATTTAGCAAAGGGCCTGACACATAATGCTTGCTGAATGCCAGCCATTATTATATCCTGAGTGAGGGGGGAGAAACTATAGAGAATAAACTTTTTCTAGAGATTAAATTTAAGCAAAGCAACAAGGAAATAATTCACGGGTGGAGGGGCAGATTTCTCTAAATCAAATTCTTTAGGCTAAGGGGTTTTTTATATATAAAAAAAACTTTAAGAATCAGAGATTACTAAGCACCAAATAACAACAAAACCCAATGTGTAACAGTAGTTCTGAAAAAGAGCTCAAGAATGCTTTTAGTGTAAACAGAAAGAACACAGGGCCCTGAATATGGAATGTAGGTCCAAATAACAGCTTTTAAGCACCTGCTGACTAGATGACAATAACAAAGTACTTTAAATTCTCCAATCCTAGTTTTTCACTTCCAAACTGAAGCAAAAATAATTGTCACATTAAATAAGGGAAATAAAAACTCTGGCCATCAGGTTCTTGTTTAGTGAGTATTTTCCTTCTGCATTTAAAAATAAAAATTCTGAACTGCATTTTAACAGTAAAAGTAAAAAGTTCATTACATACTATCCAAAGCCAATTAGGCACCTCAACACAAAATGAACAGGAAGAAAAGATCGTCAGTAAAGGAGGTAAGATTTTTTAGCTAAGAAAATGTGATTTGTCAACAGGAGTATGTCTGTTACACATCAAACAGAACGCAAAATATAAGCCACGAAAGTATAAGAATTTAATGAATGCTTTTTGGCTAATATTTCTGTCTTTGGAGATGACTAAAGAAATAGCATTATCATGGAACATTAATATATATAATACTCATGTAAGAAATATGAACTTCCTTATGTATGCCTTTGTGCATCTACCTCGCTCCTCCCCACTCCTCTCAAACAAGATCAAGGAACTTCTGGAATATGCCCACAGAATGAATTAAATATGCTTCTCATTCATTGACTCCCAACAAAATATTTTTGCTGACATTTTAAGACTAAGTTAATTAGGGAAATTATTTAATATACTCTAGATCAGAATATGTGCAAGATCCCTAACCCAAGGTTTCATTAACCCCTGCCATTACAATCATTGAAAACAGTCTGTGCAATGTTTCATCAGGGAAAAAGAAAATTCACAATGAAAACCTCTTTCACTCAGCTATGACACAATAAAAGTACAGAAAGGGTTCCCTTAATTGGAATGTTTTAGAAACTAGGGTAAAAACACAAAGAACAGAACAAAAACCCTACTTAAGATAATCTTACCTTTGCATTACAATTTTTTAATGCTTTAAAAATTGCTTTTCTTGGGGCTGGGGAGATGGCTCAGTGGAATAAAGTGCTTCCCTGGCAAGTGCAAGGACCTGAGTTCAATCCCCGGTTACACACACACACACACACACACAAAAGTAAAAAAATTGCTTTTCTCATCACTGTAATTTAGGTTTTGTTTGGTCCTGGGGATTGAATACAGGACATCCCACATGCTAAGCAGATGCTGCATTCTACCACTGAGTTGCACTCCCAGCCCCTGCAATTCAGTTTTTAAGTAACCAAGTCAATGTGCCTACACTTTAATCTATAGTACTTTTCCAATATAGGCCAAAAAAATCATGTAGATCTGCTATCAACATGGAGTTTTTCTTTTTACATTCTTTCCAAAAGGAGTATGTTCCTCATGACCTGAATTTAGATGATTCTTTTATGTTGAATTAACACTAATTAGGTAATTATAATTAGAGACCCAAGGGATGAATGCATCCTCTAAGCCATAATGTATAAATTATTGGTGCACAATTTGGGTCTGGGAACCACAATATTTTGGAATGTAAAACTCTTTTTAAGACCACTTTTACAGTGTTTATTATCTCTAGTTCAATGTTTGCTCTTTATGTGGTAATTTTCTTTAAGTTGTGTTTAATAGGTTATCTCAGCTACAATGCCTTCAACAATCAAAATAAATGAAACTCTACAAGAGGAAGTGTGACAGAAGATAAAAAATGGTAAGGGAAACAGGGTACACTTATTTAGTTCCAGTCACTGATAATGAATGTCCTGTTAACAAACTCCCTGTGAGGCGAGATCAGAACAATAATGCAAGAATATAATAGTTGAAATGTTAGAATAGAAATATCTTAAGTATCTATTGAACCTTTGAATCCACTCTTCCAAATCACTCGGCATGCGTTACAAATTCAAGGTTGCCCTTTCAGAAAAAAAGTGTCACGTAAATACAATTAAGCTCAATGAGACACCTAACTAATTAAAAAATAACCAAAATCGTATTCCAAAAGAGGCAAAATGCAGACAAAGCATTCCACTTAGCATGTTATTTGGATAACTACACTTTTTATTGACAATCTTGTCATTTCTAAAGCATAATTATGCAGCAACATTTGTCACTATCACAACAAACTTGAAAAATCCTACTCAGGCCAAAATTAGTTTCAAACTAATCCACAAAACTATTTACCAACTTGACAAAAAAGGGGGAAAAAATACTGGTTTATGGAAATGAGACTTTTTTAAAAACTAACTTTAATAAAATGCATAGAGTTCCAAGGCTAAACTAAGCTGTTGTTTTCCAAGGGAAAATTCTAAGTCAACAGCTGTTTCCTGATTTCTGATTAGCATTTTAGAAACTGGTACACTACCATAAAATAAAAATTTGAGAACATTTACTTAGTGAGATGAAAGCTATCTTTTAACTAAGGATAATACGGTGCAAAATAAAAGGTGGAGAAACTACCAATTGTACCCTACCCTCAAAAATCTGTGTTTGGGGACAAAACGAGATGTAATCAGCACAGGCAGAAAAAAACAGAAACAAAAAGAGCTGGAAATAGGAAAGAGAGAAAAGGAAAAGCAAACAACTTTCGATATTTCAACAGAAAGCTGTCCTTCAACACTGAAAGGACTGTGTAGCAGGTATAGTGTGCTGTAACTCTCTAATACAAAAAGCTATTAAAAGCTATTTTTACAGCTTTTATTTCTTTATGTAGCTGCACTACATATTCATCAGGAACAACTACTTGCACATTAAGCAAATTCCTTTACACCTTTCCATCTTCCGCCTCCAAGATTATCGCTCACAGAATGAACATGTACAACTTAGTTTTCCGGGGTGCTTCACTTCCCCCCAATGCAACACACGAGAACATTGTAAGTTCAAATAAACAGGCACCTAGGCCCGATAATTCAGTGTCTTTGCAATCTGCTTAATTTTGAAACTCCTAATAAGATGTGCTCACGGTGGAAACGAAAAACTACCTTATAAGGCTATAGAAGACTGAAAGCAGGAAGCGGCTTTGACAAAACTGAGGAAGTTGCAGCGCGCTTGCTCACTGGGGGACTTTTTTGAGGCAAGAGAAGTAATACATGACATCCTTCTTTCTCGAATTAAAATGTGGCTGGTTCACCGGTAAAAACGCACTGGAGGCTGGAAATGACCGCGAGAGTCGCCGGGAGGCGGCGCGCGGCCGGAGGAAAGCCCCGCGCCGGTTCCCGTTTTCGGAGCGGCTGCCTCCCCTTCCCGCCCCAGCGCGGCGGCGGTGTCCGAGCGCTCCCGCGGAGCCCACACCCGGCCGCTCCATCCCCGCGCTCGGCCCGGGGAGCCCGCGCCGGCGCGGAGGGCACGGGAGGAAGGGAAGGCCAGGTGGGCCGCGCCTCTC
>NW_004524590.1:17967013-17979997 GCF_000260255.1 Octodon degus
CCCGTTCCACAGTCCACCACACAGGCCGGCAGCCGTCCCGCCATCTTCGCCCTCGCCCGCCGCTGCCGCCGCCGCCGCCGTGTGCTCCGTGCTGCTTGGGGCCAGGAACCAGCAGCAGGAGATGGGAGCTATCTGACCATCCACAGCTGGGCTGGGCTGTGTCCCGGGGGGAGCTGGCAAGCCGAAGCGATAGCCAGAAAGCAGCAGGCTGGCTCAGCGGCTACCACTTCCGCAACCGGGCGGGCAGGCAGTCCCCGCCCTGCCCCGCCGCGGCCTCCTCCCCCTCTCTTCCCTCCTCTCCCTCTTGCCCCCACCCTACAACTTCTTCCCCTCACGCCGCCTTCCCCGGAAAGCCAAGATGGCCGCCGGTGCCTACGCCCGGCCAGGCCTGGCCCAGGCGGCCGCGCTCCCGCTTCCGGCTCCGCGCGGGCGGGGTGGGGCGGGGCGCATGCGCACAGCGGCGCGGCCGCCGGGCGCGCGCCCGTCTGACGCTCGGGGTCCGCGCGGGTTTGGCGCTCTGAGAGCAGCGGAGACGAACCCGTGGCTTCCAGTGGTGCTTCTGAGGCTAGAAGGGGTTCTGTGTTCTGTTCGTAGGCTCCGACGCTTCGGTGCTAGTGAAAAGGGTCGAATGGGGAGAAAAGGCGCGGCCATTCTCGTAGCTCGGGCGGCTCTCGCTGGGGCAGAGCCGCGGCCGCCGGCCGAGCGTCGCGCAGCGGGTCGGGAGCGCCGGCCGCCTGCCCGGACCTCGTCTGCCGGGTGCGCCTTCATCTCGGCCTTCGGAGGAGGGTGACCGAGGCTTCTCTGCAGTAGGAAGGCTCGAAGGCCGGAGTAGTTCGCGGCGAAAAGTGAATTTAAAAAATTACAACCTTGGCTAAATGGAGCACATCTCTGTGGTTAATGGTTAATGGCCTGTAGTAGGGCCTGAGAATTTACCTTTTTAACAAGTTCCTAGTTTCCCAGTTTGGAAACGTGCAAGGTTAATACCTTTCCACCAGGCTTCTCTTCGGTTAAGCCTTCCTGGGCTTGTTGATATGAGACTAATAAAAATATTAGTGTTTTATTCAGTACAGGGGATCACATAATCTGTTAAACTCATCTGGGAGGGCTGCAATACGGATTTATTTTCATTCATTTATTTGCCAGAGAGGTATGACTGACCTACTCTGTTGAGTGTTGGCCAGGACTGTTCAGGGTCGTGTGAAATAGATGAGGACTATGCTCCCAGGGTTTACAGATTAACGGAGAAACAGACTTTCTATAAAGAACAATAGAATAAAGAATGCAGACGACTGGAAATGGGAGTAGGAAGAGAGTGGAAAGGAGGTTGAAGACTGGGGAAGTTTGCCTGCCCAAGGGGCATTTCAAAGCTAAGGCCTACAGATGACAGGTGAAAGGAGTATTGAGAAAAAGTCTGTCCAGGAGGAAGCCACTGGCGTGGAGGATCCCAAGTGGGCAAAGCATCTACAAATTGGAAGACCTTCTGAGTAATTAAAAGAGTTGAGCCTGGGAAGATGCAGTGGGAAGTGCGGCCAAGAAACAAAGAATCAAACAGCGCAGGAATTTGTAAACTGCTGTAAAAGCAACTTGATGCCATTAAAAGAATTTAGTTTTTAAAAAATACTGTGGCTGCTTTGAGAAGAGATTCTGCAGAATCTCAGAGTTCGTTATACCTTGTGTGCTAGAGTGCAGGACTAGGATGGCGTGCAGACCAGCATCCATATGGATCAGGTTTATTCCGAAGAGACACTAAGGAGAGGTCGTTGTCACCGGGTGCCCAGCACATCCATAGCCTAACGTGCTATGTAATCTTTATAGTTTTTCTCAGAGATTGGCTTCAAAGTCAAACAAGTGGTTCTTTCAAAAACATCGCTGTTGGTTTTTGCCTCACATTTTAGAAGATGGTAGATTATTTGCTGCACTTAGGGTCTCTGCTAATGGGGAAGCATATGCTTCAATTTTCACCAACTAGAAGTGGTTTAATAAAGTCAGAAGTGAAAGATCCTACTAAAGGGATCTCAAGGATAGTGGTAGGAGTTACAGTCTTAAATCGCAGGGGCAGCAGTGCCTGTAGCCCTCAAAATGACTGCCCACACTCTGGTCTTGGGTGGTTAGCAGTAGGGTCAGAAACTTGCGTGGCTCCAGGTCCAGGGATCAAGTGGACATGAGGAGGGTATGGCGATGCGGAGAGCCCGCACTCTGGTAGAAAGTAGTAGGCTACTGTTGCTGTGTGGAAAGCAGGCCTGATATTGTCAGAACCTTTTGTTTATTGCGGTTTTTCCTTCCCCTGGACAAATCTGAACTCTGTATTTTTATCTTTAATAACTGAATGATTTAGATGTGTCCCTCAAAGTTGTTGGATATGTAATCCCTGATGCAACAGTGTTGAAAGATAGGACCTTTAAGGAAGTGATTAGGCCTTTTGGGCTCTGCCCTCATGAATGGTTTAATGCTATTATCTTGGGACTGGGTTGCTTGTAAGAGGATGTCTGGTCTTCTTCCCATTCTAGCATCAATAGGGTATCTCCTGTCATGTTATGATGAAGCAACAATGCCAGTCCCTGGACCTTAGCCTTCCCAGCCTCCAATATTGTGATAAATAACCGTTCTTTGTAAGTTACTCAGTCTCAAAAAAAAAAAAGCTACAGACTCAGTCTGTGGCATTATGTTATGGCAGTACAAAACAGACTAAATCTTTTCTACAGTCTTATCTGGCCTATGAACAGCTATTTTGTTATTTAATTTTAGAGACTATATATGGTTGAGCTGTCTGTTGCCTTCAAATAGGAAGTCATGAACTATCTCATTCCAAAGGCGTGAGAAAACCTATTGTAGTCTCTTTCACATACAGAAGGTGGCCTGTGTTTGCAAACATGGTAAACTTATTGGAAATGTCTAATGCTTGCTGGAAAGGTTATTTGTACTCATTCCTCATAGTCTGTCTACCAAAACACTTTGCTTGCTTAAGATCCCCTCTACTTCCTGTTTGCTACATACCAAATTGGTCAGCCTCTGTGCTCCTGTGGTGTCCTAGCCTTCTTAGCTGCACAGGGCTTTCAGATACACATGCAACCCAAGTATTTTTGACCAGCAGTTTGCATATGCACCCCTCCTGCCCACTTTTCTCCAAGCATAGTAGCAGAGAATGTCAAGAGTTATAAGATCACTTACAGATTATATTGCTAGAAAAAAATAAAAAAGGAAAGCAGTAGTGAGTGGATAGGGCTTATCTAACTGCTCTACATTCATTTTCCCTAATATCATCGCAGCATCCTTTTAGCTCCAGTTATCTGGATGTTTGGTTCTTGTCTGTCTCCAAGTCTGGTTCCCAACCTTGCAAGTATCTGTGAGTCTTGCAGTATCCTTCCAGCAGATCCGCTGTGGCTTCAGTTCACCATAGCAAGTTCCCACAATTGAGGTCAAATTTAGGAACTTTGAAGTAATACAGAAGCCCAGAGAGTTTTAAAATGTTCCCAGTATCTTAAGCTAAGAAACAGAGTCCAGACCTAAACCCAATTTTGCCACCTTTTCTGAACTTTTTAATTATACCACAGTATTGTTTTGGTAAACATACTGGTTACCATAAGATTCCATAGGTTATTCTTGTGTTTTTAACTAATTTAGCAGATGTCTTTGATCTCTGTCCAAGAAAATTATGTCACTGAATCTCCATGTTATGGTTTGTGTCTAATTGTCCCCCCAAAGCCTCATGCAGTCATGAGGTGGCTTCTAGTGTTTGTGATTGATCCTTGATCCAATGCTGGGATTATGGGTATGAGTGCCCTGGGGCAGATACTGTCCATACAACGGTAAAGGAGGGGAAAGAGGCCAGCTAGCAGCCACAGTTGCTGCTTCTGCATTTGCTCTTACTCTTTGTTGCCCACCATGAGCTGCTGCTCTCTGCCATGTACCACTCCGCCTTGGAGCCAGCCTAATATGGACTGAAATCTCCAGTAACTGAGCTAAATAAACTTTCCGTTTCAGGTGTTGGGTATTTTGTCCCAGTAACAAGAGAAGAGTAACTGAAACACTCCATTATTTTAAAATGAAAAATGTTAATCCATTGTTAGGTCCCTACACTAGGGATGAATATTTGCAAATTAGCAGATCATTGATTAAAAGCAAGTAAGTAACTGGTGGAGATGTTCGTGCAGGGCGCTGAGCCTGGTGGTGCAGGCCAGTAATCCCAGCACTCTGGGATGCTAAGCAAGAGGAGCTAAAGCTCAGATCCCCAGGCTGGGTCTCTTAGCAACTTGATGAGACCCAGTCACAAAAAGAAAAATGGGTGGGAAGGAGGAAAAAAAGAGAGAGAGAGATTTTGAACCCCAATGATCAGAGAAAGTTTCTGAGAATTTTTTTTTTATTTAGGACAGAGTCTACAGGGTCACACTGCGTAGATTGGACTCATAGTGATTCTTCTGTTTGCAGCCTCCCATGTGCTGGGATTACAAGCGCATGCCACCACGCCCAGTCTCAATTGCTGTCTCAGCGCACCTGGGGCACCTAGTGCAGGGCCGGCAAGGCAGGCCTGGGGATCAAACTCCCAGCCCCTGTGTCTGCCTAAGCAAGCAGTGTAATCCACTGAACTGTTTGGCCAGCCCACTGCTGAGAATCTTGACTTCTGCCTTCCCAGGGTTGGTTTTTTTTTTGTTTTTTTTTTTAATCTTAGCTTGGTGTAGAGTGCTGATCTAGAAGTCAAGGAACTTGAATATGAACTCTCCCACTTAACTGTGCTTCATCAGCTGTAAAATGCACAGGAACACTTACTGCATTGTAAAGTTTAAGTTTTTTAAAACATACTATAAATTATAGAATGACCTTATGGGCAAATCAAAATAAATATACTTTATTATTTTTTGCTCATTGCTTACACATACAGACTTAAACATCTAAAATCTTGTCTTTTACAGATGTTGTCTTGGGGCTCTGGGCTTATTTTTTTGCTTCCACTGTGCCAAATATTGTTAGAAGCTCTCCTCCACACTCATCTTCCTTGAATTCCTTTAAATACTTTCATTCATGGCAAATCTTAGTCCTTTGTGAGTAGATCTGGTTTTTAGAATTGGCCGAAATCATTTCTTAAGAACGATGCAGAGTACATAAAATGGCTGGTCAACTGGGGCCATTTTTTTTTTTTTGGGGGGGGGGGCAGAACCGGGGATTGAACTCAGGCCCTTGCGCTTGCCAGGGAAGCGCTTATTCCACTGAGCCATCTCCCCAGCCCCAAACATCTTGGGGAGGCCCAGCTCTTGCAGTTCTTTTTTTTGCACAACCAGGGATTGAACTCAGGCCTTCACACTTGCCAGGGAAGTACTTATTCCACTGAGCCATCTCCCCGGCCCCTTGGAGCCATTTTTTAAAAAGAAAAAATTTATATGATTATAGTATAAAAATATTATATATGATTTATAAACTTCCACTATATCTTTTTTTACATTTTCTTTATTTTTAAAGAATACAAAATACTGATAGGAAAAAAAATTAGCAACAATATAAGATTTTACTAAACAAAGTAATAGGAATTCAACAACAGTTGCTGTATTACATGATGCTATCTTCAAATTAATTGTTCAGATTACCAGATATAAACTTGGAAGATTTGTTTAAAGAAAAAAAAAAAAAGATGGCTAACAATAACAAAGAAGTTATAGGTAATTCAAAAGAGGAAGAAAAAAATAAGAGTAAACAAAAAGTTTATGTATTAACTGCTCCTTTCAAAAGATCAGCAGAAACCAACAACACAATTATCCAAATTATTCTGCATATATACCTAAATATAACCTTTTCCCTCCTTCCATTTGCCCTTTTCCTCATCCCAGTTTTCCTTCTCATTGAACAATTTCTTTTCCTATCACAGTATCTGTCGTACCTTTTAGGTTTTCATTGTTCTTTCAGGTTCTCACACTAGCAAGATGATACGATGTTTGCACATGTCTTCCACTATATCTTAAAATGAAGTTCAGTGGCCACATTCTTATATGCTACAGACTGAATGATTGTCCTTACCAAAATTTCATGTTGGAATCCTAATCCCCAAGGTGATGGCATTAGGGAAAGGGAGGCCTTTGGTTCTGCCCTTGTGAATGAGATTAGGTCCCTCTTAAAAGGAACCTCAGAGAACTCCCTGACCAGGTCTAAAACAGGAAGCGGGCCCTCATGAAACAGAATCGACATTGCAACTTAATGTCAGACTTTCCAGCCACCATAACTGTCAGAATATAATTCTGTAGTTGATGAGTCCGTGTTGCTTTGTTAAAGTAATGTGAGTAGGCTAAGACAATAAGATAAAAATTCAGTATGTTTAATTTTAATTGAGTATATGTTATAGGGTGATATCTGTGTACAGTGTACAGAATGAACTGAGGTTCTCTGGGACACAATCCGAGTCCCTTCATTGCCTACAAGAATGGATAAGGTTTTAAAATGTGGCTCTGTTTGAAAAAACATAATGTTCAACTTGGAGGGAAACATCAGACCCCCCGCCACACATACGTAGACATGTACATCTCACGTTACATATGAAAGCAAATTCTAAATGGACTACAAATCTTTAATGTACAATAAAATCTATACTTTTATTGTGACATTCAACATCTTCCATGTTTTGATGCCAACCTCCCTCTTCAGCTTGTCTCCTCCCAATACATGAGCCTACCTTGCCTTCTCACTGCTGTTCACAAATACCGGGCCATTAGTACCTGCATCTCAGTTCCCTGAGCCTCCTCCATCATTAGTTATTCATGAATCAGTTATCTCCACAGAGAAGCAGTTCCTTATAACCCAAATTGAAGCGGCCTGCCTTATTCTCTTTGTTATTACATTTTAATTCTTGAGACCAAGTAGCAATTCTTTCCAGTTACCTGTATTAACCTAGAAGGATAGGCAGCCACCATGATTGAGACTTTACCTCTCCTTAGGACCTGGTTTTTGTTGCACTGCTGATAGCCAAGAAACTACATTTCTCTAACTACCTTTGAGAAAGGAAATTCCTGGGTGTGGCTATGTCATTAAGTAATGGCAAATGAGCTATGGGTCGACGTGGTTGGGAGGAACTTTGGGAAAATATCTGTGAAGAAGACTGACTCACTTAGGCAAAGAGCCATTATGCTTTTTGCCTTCGACATGTCTTTTTGTCTAAAACAATAGATAAGTTACTTAGAAATCTTAAACAATTGTGGACAATTAATTGCTTTGAGACTAAGAGCTATGCCCTAAGGAAGGCAAATAGAAGCAACCCAGGTGCCTCCTCATGATCCTGGCGTGCCACATTGGCCTTGGATTCAGACTGGTTATATCAGAGAAAAAGAAACCTTAGTCACTAGCCAAATGTGTTATATGGCATAGTTGAGTATGTGCAAGTGAATATACTTCTAAACGGTAATACCATGATGCAATGTTAAATGCAAAAAACAAAAAAAGTTAAGTAATATCGGCCAACTCTAAACTCAAATATTTATAGTTGTTTGGCTAGTAATATAGAAAGTAGGCCAGTAAAAGTATGAGTAGGAGAGAATGGAGAGGACATGGTGAATTGTCAGTGTCAATCGTCCTCCTCAGAACACAGTCCCAAACACTATGTTCCCCAATGCTGAAGTTCCAAGAAACAAAAATACCTAAAGTCTAAAACTGCTAAAGTTTGAATCTTCCAATTACAAACTAATAAAATTTAAAGCCCAAGTGTTGAAATCCTGAAAGCCAGAATTCTGAAAACTGCAATTTCCTATTTGTTTTTGACCTACTTTTTAAGAATATAGTACAATCTGTGAGTAATTATTATACCCAAGTATTGATAGTATACTACAAAAATGTGTATTTTTCTCTGTAGAGTTTATGTAATATATTCAATGGACTGTTCTATCATGCTTTCATTTAACCATGAAATAAAAGCTAACCTAAAGTAAATGCCTTTTAAATATTTCTTTGTTTTCTGGAATTACTTTTTTTGGATTTTGATCTTTCAAGAATTTAGATTTTGGGCTCGGCAGATATCTCAGCAGTCTCAGCGCCTGCTTGGCAAGCACAAGGACCTGGTACCACACACTGGAACTTCAGGCACCCTTGGTGGGCACAGGAACTGGGCATGGTGGTGTACTACTGTAATCCCAGCACTGGGGAGGCTGTAAGCAAGAGGATCACTACAAGTCCGATTTACGCAGTGAGACCCTGTACATTCTGTACACCCTGTCCTAAATTCATAAAAGAAAAAAAACTAGTCCTAGTTTTAGAGCAGCTTTGATTTTTAACCATCATTGCTTTTTTTCCTTACTTTTGTCTTAAATGTTGCCTTTCTCTCCAGAGCAGACATTTGCAAAAATGTTCAGCCTTCTTCACCTCAATCTAAAACTACAATTGGTTCCAATCTGATGAGAAGAAACTAGATTATAACTAAGTTCCCTTTTCCTGATATGTGTCTTCTCATCTTTTGGTAAATTTGACAACTTGTGGCTAATCTAACCTTTCTTGAATAAATCTTCCAATTACAGAAGAAGCTAATAATGTTAATATGACAACATTGTTTGGCTGTTCTGGGTTTATCCAAAGTGAAGTCTGTCCAATTGTCTCCTCTTTTCTCCCCGTGCTCCATTCCTAGTGCACAGGCTGTGCTAGTACAGCATATGTGCCCCAGGAATAATTATCTTTAAATAGTCAATTGCTCTGGCAGTGCAACAGATATTTTAGAACAGTTCGAGAACAATAATTTTGCAGGAAGGACATTATAGCTTTTTAACAAATAGGGAAACTAAATTGCAGAAAAGTGACTTAAGATCACACAATCAACAGGGTATTACTATTTAAATATACCTCCAGAGTTTTATAGAAGTAAATGTTGTACAACCTTCAATAGCTCAGCTGGTAGAGCAGAAGGCTGTAGACCCGATAGAAAGTAAAAGCTACACTGGAGATCTATATACAACTTCTACTAAATAACAAATTCAGCGATGCTAAAAAAAACCTGGCAAAATCTCCTAGTGGTCAAGATATCTTTTTAGTAAATGAGAGAAACCAAACTTAAGCCAGATAAGGAATAAAAAGGTATTTATTTTTCCTTTGAGCTAAGTGTAAATGCCATGGAATACATTGAATCTATGCATGGCAGGCTATAAAGGCTTAAACATATCAAACTTTCTGTGTGTGTGTGTGTGTGTGTGTGTGTGTGTGTGTGTGTGTCTGTCTGTCTGTCTGTCTGTCTCTGTCTCTGTCTCTTTCTGTTTGTCTCTCTGTCTCTGTCTCTGTCTCTGTCTCTGCCTCCCTCTTCTCTCTTTCCCTCTCTTGACTTTGCTTGGCCCTGTGTTGGCTTCCTTTCCAGCAGCTTTACACAAGCAGTGGCAGCAATAATAACCTAAGTGCTACCAGTGTATAAGCCGAGGGTGTGAGTACACACTTCTCAGTGTTCTCAACGAAGATCCAAAGACTGATTATGTTGGCTGACTTGGATCAGATGTCTTTCCCAGAAAGACTGGTTCATAGTCCCATCCTTACCACCAGCCACAAAAGAATCAAAGTGGACTTTTGGAAGGAAAAATAAGTGTTTATGATCCAAAGAAAAATAATGAATATAAGGCAAGTAAAAATAAATGAATATGATTTAAAATACCACCCATATTTACATAGTATGGTAAGCTAATACAATTTGATTAAAGATTGAGAGCTCATAATATTAGAAATGATAACAAATTACCAATACTAAGGAACACAACACTGTAAAAGCAGAAAACAAAGCCAAAAAAATTTACCAAGAAATAGTTGACTTTGGGGGAAATGATATACTGTGTACATATTTTTACATTTTTGGTCCATAAACAGCAAAAAAACAAATGAAAAAATAACACTGGACCTTTGCTAACATTGCATTAATCTAAGTGTTTAATGAGTTTATGACTACTACACTAGAAAAAGCAATAATTATGTTTTTGCATCAGCATTTGTTTATTTTGATTTTGTGTCATCTCAAATGCTGATGAGCTTGTGCTAGCTAGGCTTAATAGGATTCTATTAGAAGATATATAATTACTCAGTTCATAAAGAGAAATGCCTTCATACACAGCCAAGTTTTCATAGTGTAACTAGTACTCTGATTATTCATTTATCCGTTTACTCATTCATTTATTTATACTATGTGCCAATTATGAATCAGGAACAAGGGTGGATACCAAGGGTAAAGAGATGAGTAATTTGGAGCCCCACCCCTTTCAGAAGTCAAAGTGCAGTAAGGGAAACAGACAAATGAAAACTGAATGAGAGGGGAAGAGAGCTTTAAAAGCAGGGAACACTGCTCAGCTGAGAGATGAAGGAATGCTTCAAGGAGGCCTAAGAAACGCTTTCTAACATGCAAACAGGTATATGTACAAGGGAAGAATCCTGTTTCAGACTGTGTGTGCTAAACTTAGACCTCACCCAATGGTTCTAAAACCATAGTCCCCTAACTAAAACTAGATTTCCTGTAAAAAGTTACCTGCAGAACTTGTTCAAAGTACAGATCGACTATTACTGAAATTTGGGTTTAAGAGGAATCTATGTTTAAGGAAATTTCCTTATTCTGGGGCACATTCAAATTTGAGACCACTATGGGTAAGCAAAGAGGACCCATCACAGGGAACTGGGAAAGTACCTATGTTTTGGAAAGAAAGCCCCTTTGCCAGTGTAAAGGTGGGTTAGAGCAGCTCAGAACTGGAGGTGAAGATAGCAGTAAGAGCCTGAGGTGATGCAACACCAGCATTGCCCAGCACCTGCTCGGTAGCAGAGGTGGTGGGAGTAGAGGGGCTTTGGAGCACTGCAGTGCACAGGATGAGGCAATCCTTTTCATGTGAGAAGTAAAGCTGGGTGGACTCTCCTTTGTATAGAGTACCTTTGAGACTGAGAGTCAGCAGGAAGTACTGCCCGTGCTGTGTTAGCCCCAGGTAAGAGTACCAGCTGGAGGTTACCACAGGCAAAATGCACAGGCTTGGGACTGGCCTAACCAAGATCCAGAAACTCAAGCCTGGGAATCCAGATTTTAAAAGCACGCTGGCCACACCTTGCCCGGGGACACTTCCTCTTCATGTACTTGTGGCCTCTTGCCAATAATTACCTCTCAGAGGCCTAGAGCTAGGTTTTCTTTCTGGTTTTTCAATGCCCTGAAGCCAGAAACTAGTTCATCTGCATGTTTTCAGAGCCTACACTACTGCTTTGTGCAGATTTGATGCACACTAACAATTTCTAGGTAAGTGAATTATATTAATTGCCTAGATAATTGCAGTTACATTGGCCTCATTGTATCTGAATAGTCTTTTGGCCTCATTTTTGTGATAATTATATAAATTTGTACGTCTGTAATTCTACACAATCCCATTATTATTTTCTAAAACACATTTTGCCATGAATAAAAGAGTAAGCAAACTGCATTTTTTAATTCCAGACTAATTACTGCAAGTTTCCTGTGATGCAGGTATGACTTACACGTTTTAATTTAGATTCCCCAAAAAGTACTTGATCAATATATAAATTATTTTTTAAACTTCCAATTGAGTTAGTAAAAATGTAGAATAATTTTTAGTTCATCTGTCCCAATAAGCTTATATGGATTCAGAGGTTTATATTTTAAAATAGAGTATTACAATCACTTCTAAAGTATCTACTTATCTTTTTCTCATATGGTGTTCTGTGTAATAAATAAAAGTTACTCAAGTCCCAAAGTAGTCACAACTGTTAATGATAAGCAAATAACATAAGGAAAAAACTAAAAGATCAATTTTTAAGTTCATCACTCTATCTCTCCGCTTTCATTTGGTTCATAGATCAGATGATTGCTTTTTCTGTTTATTCATTATCTTTGTCTTTTTTTTTTTTTTTTGGCGGAACCGGGGATTGAACTCAGATCCTTACGTTTGCCAGTCAAGCGCTTATCCTACTGAGCCATCTCCCCAGCCCTATCTTTGTCTTTCTTGAAGATAAGTGCCCTTCAAGTACCAAACAGGGATGTCCTCTTCAGGAAGATTTCAAACCAACAGAAAACTCAGGCAGGTATGTCTTTCCTTTATAAACTCTTCTCCTGAGAAAGAGTGTTGACAAGTAATCAAGCTAATCACCATTTCAAAATGCAGTGATGGAAGTTAACTTTACCAAAAAGTAAAACAGCAGAACTGTTGGTAAAAACTAAGAAAAAAAAAGAAAAAAAAAAAAACCTTTTTTTTGATCTGTGTTAGATTCTTATATCTACATTTTGAGTTAGTTATCTGGAATAAGTTTTTACGTATGGGTACTGAATTAACACCTAAACCTAATGACTTCAGTGTGTGTGTGTGTGTGTGTGTGTGTGTGTGTTTTATTCTCTCTTCTCGATGTGGCCTAATTAGTCTGAAAATCTATAACTTCTGTTTCTGTTTCCTTTAATCCCCAGGAGATTGTTTTATACTTTCCTACTTATAATTTATGAAGTCTGTATGTTAGCCATTTTTATCGACCCCAGTGCTGTTTTTGTTCACAGGACTTGCCCAATGCCCAGTTTTGGCTTCTCTGACTTAGTCTGATACAAGGCCCATGTAGCGCCCTTCACTAGCCTGATGGGCTGGTCATGTGGGGACTTGCCCCCAGACCCACTCGTGCTTTGCCCTCCCCATACTGGGCTATAGAGTACGCAGTTGACTCCTGGTAATTCTGTTTCCTAGGCTCATTTGTCCATGCCCAAAAGAAATTAGGAAAGAGTAAAAGTTTAAGTGGTAGCACTGAAAGAATAACCAAAAAGCTGGACATAGGGCCACACCTGTGATCCCAGCACTCTGGGGGCTGAGCTGGGAGTGTTGCCCTAAGTTCAAGGCTGGCCTGGGCTATGTAAGTGGGCTACAGTCCAGCCTGCATTAAATAGCAGGGCCTCATTTCAGAAGTGTAAGAGAAGAAATCAGAGATATATATATATAGATATATATTTGAGAAAGAAGTGGCAATGAGACAGTTTCAAAACAGGTTACTAGGACAGTCAAAATAATTAGTACATTGTATATTGTTTTCTTT
>NW_004524590.1:17980122-17982049 GCF_000260255.1 Octodon degus
TATTCACTACAAAATGGTCCTTCTTTTATACCTCCCTTTTTTGTTTACTTTTGTCAGAGATGGGTATTCCATTGCCATTCATATATTGTAAGTGCACGAATTCAGCAAAGTAATCCAATAAAGAAATCAGTATATTTTCTCAAACTACCTTCCTGCTTTGATTCAAGCAGATTTTCCACAATAACTCCTTTTCTTTGCATTTGCATGTCCAGGGCTCTGATAGCCCAATTTCACTGTTTTGCTTTGTTGTTGTTTCTTTGTCTTTAAATTTTATAGAAAAAAAAAGCTAAAACACAATTTCATAACTAAATAATAAGAAAATAACAATAGTGAAGACACTGCATTTTGTTATGTTTAAAGTAGTTGCTCAGGGAACAAGATCTGGGCATAAAACCTTCTCCAGTCGATAGTAGCACGCACCTTCCCTTTTAGTGAACTAAGAGACCCTAATGGTATAACTGACTCGCATTTTTCCCCCTTTTCTTACTGTCCTTTCCCCTTTTACCCATCCTAGTTCCTTTTCCTTTTAAACAGTATCTTCTCATTTCATCATACCTAATGTTCAGTTTAGAATTTATTTAATCTTTCAGTTTCTCAAACCAGAGAGGCAATATGAAGTTTACACATGTGATTCTGATTTATTTCACTTATGAGTATGGTCTCTAGTTGTATCCATTTACCTACAAAAGTCTCAAGTTTATCCTTCTGTATAGCTAAGTTGAATTCCATCATACCATATCTTTTTAAAAATGTGTTTCTTGGTTGACGGGCATTTGGGTTGTTTCCAAGATTTAGCTATTACAAATTGTGATGCTATAAACATGGGTTGGCATATATCTTTTTTTTTTCTTTCTTCACTTTTAGTTTTATAGTTTTTCTGTTGGCAGGTACAGGAGTTTAGAATCCAAATGAATCTTACACATACTGAACTCCATTTTAAAGATGAGGAAACAGAAATCCAGAGAAGCCAACCGACTTGCCCAAGGTTATTCTCTGGTACTGCCAAGACTGAGTGGAACTAGACACCAGGTAGCCTGACTCCTAAGCCAGTGCTCTTTCCACTGTTCCACAACACATTCAGAAGCAACACACTGGAAGAGAGAGAGAAGGCGCCCATCTTCATGAGTAATGCTCACCAAGCTTTACATCATCTGAGAGCCAGGGCAAGCTGTAAGGTACACTAAATAAGGAGGTTAGGTGGGCATTACAGTTTCAGGCAGGCAAATCAGTTTCCTTTTTGAGGATTCTTTTAACTTGCCATGATGGAAACATGAAGCAATAGGAACCCGAGGGACAAAACATTTAGAAGCACAGCTACAGCACTTACGATGAAGACAATATTAGTAGAATGATAGGCAGGAAAATAATAAACTAACTTGAACTACACCAGACTTACTACTGTTAAGTTTCATATTAGAATGTGGACCCCACTAGTAGTGTTTAGACAAAATATCATATCTGCATCTTGTACTATAAATACTAAGAAGACAACAATATGCAATGTATTAATTATTGTAACTGTCCTACTAAGCTGTTTTGAAACTGTCTCATTGCTATTTCTTTCACAATAAAATTAATTTAAAAAAGAAAAAAAGAATGTGGACCCCAAACAAAAACAAATGCAAGTCCAGTGGAGCTCAGTCTCCTCATCTTAAGTAAGTAGTACTCTGAGATGAAGGCTTCTCAACAATTTTCAACGTACATCTAATTGTAATAAACAAAAACTCTGTATGTCCTTCTTGAATAGTCTCCTAGAATTCAAAATAAATTAAGAATTACAACCAAAAAGAAAAAAAAAATTTAGAAGCACAGAAAACACGTCTCATTCAGCCTACCTTTCGCAACTATGTCAGCTTAGTCTTGGGATGTTAAACTGCCACAACTGCCAAGGCTCAGCCTAACCAATTTGGGGGCATATTCTTCCAAA
>NW_004524590.1:17982269-18017379 GCF_000260255.1 Octodon degus
AAAAAAATGTAGCAAGAGAAAAATAAGTTATTCAATAAATGGTGCTACAATTAATTGTAAAAAAAAAAAAAAAAAAAAAAAAAAAAAAAAAAAAAAAAAAAAAAAAAAAAAAAGAAAGCATATCTCCCCAGCTTCTCATGAAAGAAAATGAGTTTACAGCATTATCCAATCCTAGTCTTTCCTATTTCCAGGCACCTACTTGGGCTAGAATGAGGGTATGGAAGTCTCAGTCTAACCAGAGAAACAAAATCTGAGCCCCTCTTCAGCCCACATTGCCTTCTCAGCAGCCCACAGCAGAATCAGTCTTTCCTGGCTAGCAAGCTGAGAAGACCTGAGTAGGGGCCCACTCCATCCCTGCCTACGACATAGAAAAGTCCAGTGGGTGAGGAAGGGGAGCAGAGAGGGCCCAGGTTACCCCGCAAGCTTGCTGGTGAGAGGGAGGACTCTCTGGGGCAGATCCTGTGGGGTGGGGATGTGGCCACCAGTCACCAGGTTCTTGTCTGGTCCTGCACTTGGCAGCTGCTTGTTCTTCATCATGGCTTTGGCCATGTTGTACTCTCTTGAGTCAAAGTACTTTTGCCCTTTCTGGAGTCTCTTCATGAGGAAGTCGGAGCCTCCAGGCTTTTGTCCTAGGCTTGGATATTAGGCCTTTAGCTTTGCCTCCTCAGCTCTCTCAGGAAAAATACCTTCTTTCTCCTGTGTGTCCTGCTTCTCCTCGCCAGTCTCCTCCGCAAGGTTCTCGTCTTCTTGCTTCTGGGACATGGCAGGATCAGGACTGGAATGTAGGGAATCCGGGAAGTCAACGGGAGACGGGAAGCGGGAGGGGGAGCGGGGACAACCTGAGCTGCTGGTTGGGTCTTGAGATATATATATATATATCTCGCACATATATCTTAATGGTATGCTGTTTTTAATTTTTCTGAGAAGAAGCTCAGAAGAGGAATAACTGGGTCAAATGGGACCTCTAATCCTAATTTTCTGAGGAAGCTCCACACCGATTGCCGTGGCAGTTGCACCAGTCTACACTCCCACCAATACTGCAGAAGGGTTCCTTTTCATGAACAGCCCTACACGCATTTGTTATTGGTTGATTTCTTGATGACAAACATTCTTTCTGGGATGAGATGAAATTGTAGTATTGTTTTAATTTGCATCTGTCAAATGACCAGTGATACTGAATTTTTTTCATATATTCATTTGCCATTTGTATTTCTTCGTCTGAGAAGTGTGTGTGCATCTCAGATGCCCATATTTTGATTGGGTCTTTGAATTTGGGTGGTCTGATTTTTTTTTCAATTCTTTATCTGTTCTAGATAGAAGTCTTTTGTCTAATGGATAATCAGCTAAAATATTTTCCCACCCTGTGGGTTGTATTTTCACTGTACTGGTGATTTCTTTTGCTGTGCAAAAGTTTTTTAATAAAATGAGATTGCAGTTTTGGATTCTTTGAAATATATCCCTGCAATTGGGATTTTGTTCATGAATTCTTCTTTATACCTATATCTTCAACATTTCCACCTACATTCTCTCTCTCTCTCTCTTTTTTTTTTTTTTTTCAATGCTAGGGATTGAACTCAGGACCTTGCACTTGCTAGGCAGGTGCTTATGCCGCTGAGCTATATCCCTAGCCTCCACCTACATTCTCTTGCAGTGGATTTAGTATTTCTAGTTTAATATTTATTTATTATTATTTTATGTATTTAGTACAGGGTCTCACTACACAGATTAGACTTGTAGTGATCCTCCTGTTTTCAGCTTCCCAAGTGCTGGGATTACAGGCACATGCCACCATGCCCAGTCTCAATCACTATCTCAGCATGCCCTGGGGGTGGGGCTGGTAGGACAATGCTGAGGGATCCCAGCTGCTGTGCTCTGCCTAAGCAGGCGCTTTAGTTTGCTGAGCTATCTGGCAGGCCCTGGTTTAATATTTAGATCTTTGATCTATTTTGACTTCAGTTTAGTGGACGGTGATGTCTAGTATTAATCTTCAACATGTAGACAGACACTTTTACCAATACCACTTATTGAAGAGGCTTTTTTCTAGTGAACATGTTTGGCCTCTTTGTCAAAGATAAGGTGGTTGAGTATGTTCTTAGTTGTGTCTACATCTTCTAATCTGTTCCATGGGTCCTCAATCTGTTTTTTGTTTTGTTCTGTTTTGTTTTTGTTTTTGTATTTTCGTTCAGGATCTACAGGGTCTCACTAGGTAGATCGGACTCGTGATCCCCCTGTGTTCAGCCTCCCACGAGCTGGGCTTACAGGTGTACATCACCATGCCCAGTCTCAATCGCCTTCTCAGTGTGCCCCAGGGGCAGGGCCTGCACAGTAGGCTAGGGATCAAACCCCCAGCCCCTGCATCTGCCTAAGCAAGTGCTTTAATTCACTGAGCTATTTGGCTGGCCCTCTCAATCTGGTTTTGTGTTTCTGTTTTTTTCATAATACCATGATGACTATAACACAGTAGCTTTGTAGTATAATTTCAAGTTAGGTATTGTGATGCCCCTGCTTTGCCTTTGTTACCCAGGATTACCTTTGCTATTATAGGTCTGTTCTGATTCCAAATAAATTTCAGGAATGTTTGCTCTAGTTCTGTGAGGTGTGGTAATGGTATTTTGATCAGGATTGCATTGAAACTGTATAACAATTTTGGGAATATGGCCATTTTCACTATGTTGGTTCTTCCTATCCTTGACCCAGTGATATCTTTCCATTTTCTGATATCCTCTTAAATCTCCTTTTTCATAATTCTATAATTTTCAATACATAGATCCTTTACTTCCTTTCTTAGATTGATTCCTAAGTATTCAATTTTTTGAATGCTATTGTGAATAGTGTGGTTTCCCTAATTTTCTCTCAGTGATTTTATTGTTTGTGTACAGAAATGCTGATGACTTCTAAGTTTTTACTTTGTCTCCAGCTACATTGCTGAATTTGTTTACTAAATGTAGAAGTATTTGGTGGAGTTTTTTTTTGGTCTTCTATGTAGAGTTTCATGTCATCTATCAATAATGATAATTTAACTGCTTGTCCACCTATCCTTATTCCTTATATTTCTCTCTTATCTAAGGACTTGCCTGCTAGCTCAGTGGACTAAACACTGCTTAGGCAGAGTACAGAGGCCAGGGTTTGATACCCAGGGTGCCATGCCACCCCTGCCCATGGGGCGCACTGAGATGGCGACTGAGACTGGGCATGGTGGCATGCACCTGTAATCCCAGCACTTGGGAGGCTGAAAACAGGACAATCACTATGATTTTGATTTACATAATGAGACCCTATAAACACTGTGGACCTTGTCCTGAATACAGGAAAAAAAAATCTGTTTTATCTAATTACTGTAGCTAGTGTTTCCAAAACTATATTAAATAGGAGTGTTGGCAGTTGACATCCTTATCTTGTTCCTGATTTTAAAGTGAAAGGTTTCATTTTTTGTCCAATTAGTATGATGTTGGCTGTTGGTTTGTCATGGATGGTTTTTATCAGATTGAGATAAAGACTATTCCAATTTTCTGTAGGGTATTTAATCATAAATGAGTATTGGATTTTGTCAAAAACTTTTCTGCATATATTGAGATGATCATGTGATTTTTTTGTCTTTGGCTCTGTTAAATGATGTAAAATGATGTTTTACATTTATTGATTTGTGCATATTGATGCATCCCTACATTCCTGAGATGAATCCCACTTGGTCATGGTGTATAATTTTCTTAATGATTTATTTCATTCTGCTTGCTAGTATTTTATTGAGGATTTCACATCTATGTTCATTAGGGAGATTGGCCTGTAGCTTTCTTTTTCAATGTGGTCTTTCTTTGGTTTTGATATCAAGGTAATACTTAACTCTAGGAATGAGTTAGGGAATATTTCTTCCATTTCCATTTCATTAAAGAGTTCATTGAGGAGTATTGATAATAAATTTTCTCTGAATTTCTTGTATAATTAAGCAATGAATCCATCAAGATCTGGGCTTTTCTTTGTTGGTAACTTTTAATTCTTTTTTTTTTTTTTTTTTTTTTTTTTTTTTAGGAAAGGGTCTACCAGGTGTTCAGGGTCTCACTACTAGATCAGACTTGTAGTGATCCACCTGTTTACAGCCTCCCAAGAGCTGGAATTACTGGCACATGCCACCACTCCCAGTCTCAATTGCTGTCTCAGTGTGCCCCAGGGGCAGGGCCAGCACACTAGGCCCCAGGGATTGAACCCTCGGCCCCTGCACATGCTTACAGGTGCTTTAACCTGCTGAGATTTTTTTTTATTACATTTTCTACTGCATCGACTGATACTAGGTTACTCAGAATTTTTATATCATCTCAAGTCAGCTTTGAAAATTCATACATGTCCAGGAACCTGTCTATTTTGTCTGCTTTCCATTCTGTGAGTGTAAATATTTTCAAAGTAAGTATTGATAATCTTCTAAATTTTCACAAGATCTGTAGTGATTATACGCTTTTCACTCCTGAATGCATGAATCTGAGTTTTTCCTTTTTTTTTTTTAATTTTGGTAAGATTGGCTAAGGGTTTATTACTTTTATTTATTCTTTTAAAGAACCAGCTCTCTAATGTATTAATTCTTTGTATTGTTTTCCTAATTTTAATTACATTGACTTCTGCTCTGACCTTTATAATTTCTTCAAGCTACCCCTACTTTTTTCTGAGTTCCTATCACATAGAGTATTGGTTTTTTATCCTTTGACTTTTAGTCTGTGAGTTTCTATTTGAGTTAAATGTGTTTCTTATGGACAGCATACTGTTGGACCTTATTTCATGATCCATTCTGCCAATCTATCTCTTTTAATTGGCAAATTGAAGCTATTTACATTGATGGTTATAACTGACATGTATTGGCTTATCTTTGCCATGTTGTTTTCTTGCTGTTGGTTCCTACTTTCCCCCTCTGTTTAATTTCTTGCCCTGTCTGTTGGGTTTTTTCTGATGTTCCTGGAATTGTGGTCAGTTTGATCTCTATCTAGAATATCTTTAAATGCTCTTTGTAGGGTTAGTTTAGTGGTTATGAATTTCTGAAGTTATTCTTTGTCATGGAAGTATTTTATTTCTCTATTAATTTTGAAAGATAGTTTTCAGGTACATCAATCTGGATTGGAAGCTGTTTTGTTTTGGGACTTCAAATACTTCACTCCAACATCTTCTTGACTTGAGGGTTTATGTTGAGAAATCTGCCATGATTCTGATTAGCATTCATTTGTAGGTGATCTCTTTCTTTTCTTTAATAGCTTTTAATATTCTCTTCTTGTGCTGAATTTCTGGGATCTTGATTATTATATATCTGGGTATAGATTTATTTTGCGTATGGCTAATTAGAATTCTATATTCCTCACTTGTCTGTAGATCAGATTATTTTCCCATGCTTGGGAAATTTTCTGCTATTACTTGGCAAATAGGGTTTTTTAAAAAAAATGTTATTTGTGTTGACTCCTGCTTTCTCATTGGCACCAATTATTCTTATATTATTTTTCTTTGCATCATCTTGCTGTGGTTGAGTTGATATTTCCTGATATTTTGGTTTTTTCCAGAGATGTTTTCTTTCATGGTTGCTAGTCACAATCCTGTCTTCAAGATCCGAAAACCTGTCTTTAGTTTTGTTCAAGTCATTTTGCCAATTTGAATGGAATTTTTAATTTCCTGGGTATGTGTTTGAATCTGTTTCATGCATTCCTATGTCTTTCCTATATTAATCATTCATATTCCATTTTCTTTCTATCATCATCAATCTTTTCAATCAATATCTACTCTAGATTTGCTAAGCAATTCCTTTATGAATGTTGATATTTCTTCTTAAATGAGAGATTCTTTCTGACTTGATTTCCTCAATAGCCTCATGGATTTGTTTCTTTACTTCAGTTTCTATCATTTCAGAAATCTCAGGTATGTGTCTTTTGTCTTTTATTTTTCTCTATCTTTTTGCTTCATGGACTTGTTTTAGGTGGGCTGTAAGTCTGAGGTTAAATTTTACTTCTGTGTCTTGTCATTTTTCTATTCCAAAAGGTTTTTGTTGTTGTTGTTGATCCTTGTTTTTGTAGTACATTGCTTTATGACTAGTATAAAGGCCTTGCTAGGTATGTTTGTTCTTCAGGGATGTCTTCTGTGTGTAGCAGGTTCCTTGTGTGTCCCAAGATCATACCCTTCCAGTTAATTAAAAGTGAGATGTTGTCCCTTGTTTACCTCCATCTGTGTCCTTTGGTGCTGGAGTATGGTGAAGTTATTATCCAAGTACTTCCCAGTATTGTTACAGAAGTGAGAACACTTGATTAAAACAGATATGAAATCCTAACTAAAGTAGTAAAATTAACACTAACCATGACATCAAGTACAGTTTAGAAATTGACAAACTGTGGTATTAATTTTGTATGTTTAATGTTAGTAGCAAAATCTACACTTATATAACAGAAAAATTGTAAACTGGGAACTTGTATACGAAGTGTTTCTCCTTGGTAGAGTGGTTTTACTCTGTGATGAAAAAATTTATTGATAGTAGATAAAACAGAAATAACTGAAAAAAATTAAGTTGAAGCCAGGCTGGAGGATGAAGAATGATCACACATGCTTTGGGAAACCAGAAAGAGGGAAGAGAGATATAAGAAATAAGCAAAGTATTATTGAAGTTGAGCAGAAAAATTAGAGGGACTAATTCAGTCATATGAAAATATGATTAAGTCTAGAGAGGTAAATTGAGGAAAGGGGGAAAAAGACAAATAGATTAGAACAAAAAATAAAGACAAAAAAAATAAAAGAGGGAAAAGAACAGGAAACAAACCAGTGAAAAGAAAAAAGAAAAAGAAACTAACAGAATTCCTCTGGTGTCCACCAAGAGTCCAAAAATACTAGATAATACTGCCACACCTACAATAGAGTTTGTGCTGGATTTCAGGATGATCTTGGCCTCCAGATGTGGGGCCCTGGGGCCAGAGTCTTCAGCCAGTTCTTTCTGTATGCCCCTTACTGGCCTTTTGCTCCTTAACCCATTTCTCTTGGCAGTGTTTCTCCCAGTAGCTGTGCTGTTTCCAGACAGAAGGCTCTTCCCAGTCTTGAGCACCTTCAGCTCCTCCTGCCCTTGCTCAGCCTTCTAAGCTCTCTTCTGCTGGCAAGTCTGTCCTCTCAGGTTGTTTGTTGCAGGGTACAGTGGGATGCTGTAATGTGGTCTGGACCTCTGCTCCTGCCTTTGCAATCCTAGAGTTCTCAGTCTGAATTGTTATTGTTGGGGTGCCAACTTCCCTTTCCTTGCTTTATAAGTCCTGCTGTCACCATCATCTGCCTTTGCTGTAGTCTGTCATTTCCTTGGGCACGGTGGGAGGGTGCTACGGGGTGCCTTTCTGTCCTACCTCCCACTGCCCCGCAGCATAAGGACAGCATGGGGCTGCATGGTCCTGCAATTCCTGCATGTCTCTACCAACAGGTCATAGGGGAGGGATTAGCTATTCCATTTACTATGCACATGCCCCTGTGGACTTTAATCTTGTTCCCGGAGTTCCAGTTAGCACTCTGGAGCACAGAAGGAAGGGGATGAAACAAAAAAAGAAAGGGAAAAATTAGGGGGCTTTTGGGGGAAGAAAATTGTCCAATCATCAGAAAGGGAGCAGTTCGTGTTGGCAGATTTTACTGCTGGACTGTCGCATCTTCTGTCTGAAGAAAGGCAGAAGAAGCAGTCTTATATCCCAAGACTGTCATAAATGTATTGATTTAGCTATATTTTTATAGCATATCCTTTTTTTCATTCAAGATGCCAATTGTGGTGGCAGCTGTACCAATCCAGTGACCCACTGGCAGCTGGACAGGCTGGCTGACCATTCTGTTAGGTCTTTTTTATCTTTTTTTGCTTGATCCATTAGTCTCATATCAGATTGGTTTTAATTTCAGGGTATAAGTTCCTCCATTTTCTTCTAATTACCTGTGTTGTGTTTTAGTTGCATTTCTGAGTAGCTCTGGATGAGGCTCCTTCTCCCTTCAGCCATGCTGTCCTTCGAAATTCCTCTGTCATTGCCTTCAGCCTAGATATGTATGGTAGAGACTTCCTACTACTGAGCTACCCTTCATTCCTTTGTTTTTTCCATCCTTCACATACTTTTTATCTTGTTCCTGCTATTAAATGCCTTCAACTGAAACCCTGATGAAAGTTCTAATATTTCCTAGGAGTCCATCTCACACACAGAAGTGACAATGCAGGTCAAGTTGTTAGGCAAAGAGCAAAATAATTGTTCTAATCACAGAACACTTTGTGTAAGTTTTGCAAGTTTCATATCCCAAAAGGTTCACTAGAGGTATAAGCTATCCAACAAAATGTTATTGGAAATAACTCAAAGAAGACAGTACCATTTATAGTTTCTTTAAAGCTACACCTTGTGGCTTTGTCATAAAAAGCTACACTATGTGGGATATAAGGTCCCTTGCTTCTTCTGTCTTCCTCCAAGCAGAAGACACTAGAGTCCAGCAGTAAATTCTGCCATCACAAATTGCTCCCTCTCTGACCATCAGCCAGTTTTCCTTCCTTCCTTCCTTCCTTCCTTCCTTCCTTCCTTCCTTCCTTCCTTCCTTCTTCTTTCCTCCCTCCCTCCCTCCCTTTTTCTTTTCTTCTCACTTCTTTTGTGCACCAGAGTGCTAACAGGAACCACCAGGAACAAGATTTAAGACTGTAGGGGTGCATAGTAAGCCACAAGGAGTGATTAGCTTTATTCTTTTAATTTTACTCTTTAACCACAGAGCATGTGTTAGTTCACTTCAGCTACTGTAATGAAATACCATGAACTGGGTGTCTTAAACAGTTTGCAATTGTTTTACAGTTTAGGAGCCTAAAAGTCTGAAATCAAGGTTTGAGTGAGGTTTATTCTTTCTGTGGCCTGTGAAGGGATACCTGTTCTGTGTAGTTATTTTCATTCTTTAGCAATCTTCCATCAATAGGGACACCATGGGGAATTGAGCACGTGTATGAACCCCAAATAGTCCCAACTGGATTTTCCTGCACAAAGGAAAGAAAGATTTAATCATCAGTAGAATAGGTAAGAAAATGCATTTAACACTGCCAGTGCTCTGAAGATCCCTGCTGTCCTCCCCCGAGAAACACTCACCTGTTTTTGCATTAACTTGACCTTTCCATGACAAAAACATGTAATAAATCATGTAATAATTTATTACATGAAAGAGCCCAGAACAATTGTCAGTGGCCTAAGTGGCCTAGAAGTGACCCATCCTTTGAGATAGATTTCAAAAAATGAGATGTTTATGCTACGTGAAAAACTGAAGGTGTGGTTTCATCACCTTAGGCAGGACTTTGTTTATCTCATCTCATCAAATCCTGTTCTGGTTTTGTTGAAATGGAACAGAACTGGACGCCACAAGGGGTGATTTTTAGCTTTACTCTTTTCATTTTACTCTTTAACCATGGACCATGCCTTGCTTTGCTTGAGCTACTGTAATGAAGTAGCATAAACTGGATGTCTTAAACTGTAATTGTCTCACAGTTTAGAAGCCTAAAAGCCTGAAATCAAGGTGTAAGTGAGGCTTGTTCTTTCTGTGGACTGTGGAGGGGAACTTGTTCCATAAACCTCTCCACTTTTGAGGGTTCACTAGCAATCGCTGATGTCCCAGGACTGCTGCTGCTTCACCTTTGCCTTCACCTTCACCGGGCATTCTGCGTGTGTGTACGTGTCCATGTCTTTGTCCACATTTTCTCTTTGTAAAGCCAGACATGCTATAGTCCTGCCCTGTATAACACCAATTGTCCCAGATACTCAGAAACCTGAGACATGAGAATTACTTGAGCCTAGGAGTTTGAGACCAGCCTAGGCAGCATAACAAGACCTGACTTGTAAACAAACAAACAAATAAAAAAGTCCTTTTTAAAAAGACACTAGCCCCCCCCCCCAAAAAAAAAGATACGAGTCAAATTTGATTAGAGTCTACCCTAATAAGCTCATTTTAACTTGATTACCATTGTAAGTATCCTATCTCCAAATAATGGCTCATTCTACAATACTGAGAGTTAGAGTTTAACACACATTTTTTGAGGCGGAAGATATACTTCAAGCCAGAACCATTTATGACCATTTATACAAATTAAGTTACTACCTATTTTGACCTTTTCATCCTCATGGAACCATTTTGCTCCAATGTTGTTCTTTGTTGAGGGTTTTTGTTTTGTTTTGTTTTGTCCTGAGGATTGAACTCAGGACTTTGTCCTTGTCTGGCACGTGCTTAAGCCGCTGAGCTATCTCCCCAGCTCTCCACTGTTCTTTGGCATAGTCTTTGTCAAGAAAATATCTAGTCAACTCATTCACACTGAAGTATCAAAGCTATCTTAGTTATTTTTTATTTAATGAGCAGTGTTCTAAAAGTATGTAAAACCATGATAAGTGATAAACTTTAATATGTTGCCCCCTTAAAAAACCCTGAAATTTATAAATCATAAGGAGTTACACTCTTTAAAGTTTAGTTCATTTAAACTTTAGTTTATTTAAGTTTCCTTAAAGTTAATTTCCTTTTCAAAATAAATGGCAGAAAATTTGGATGTTATAGATAAAAACTTAGCAAACAACCACTGATTTTCATAAAAATTAACATAAAATTATATTGTCTACTAATTACAAAATAAAGTGGAGCTCCAGATTGATGATACCTATCACTTGTACTTTCCCCTGTCTTCTTGTTAATGCTAGGGACTGAACCCAGAACCTCGTATGTGCTAAGTGCATGCTATGCCACAGAGCTACATCCACAGCCCTGTGCTTTTATTTTATTCATGTATACTTACATAAAGCGTATTTTATCATATCTATCATTCCTATTACCCTTCCTTACCTTCCTTTCTTTCCTACCCTGATTCTATTTTTTGAAATTGGGGCTTATCAATGATACCAATGCTGGCCTTGAATTTTTGAGCTCAAATGATCCTCCTGCCTCAGCCTCATGTGTATCTAGACAATCCACACATGGCAGATTCATAAGATTCTTGTGAAGATTACTGTAAATTTATTATTTAACAGTAACAATAGACCTAAACGTTTCTAAAGCAAATGCCGAACATTGTCCCTACTGATAGGTCATCAGTATTATTTCATAAGTGCTTCAAAATCTATAACAGTAGCAAAACATTTAAGCTATGCAAAACCAAGAAAAACTTCCTTATAGGGTTATACCTTCCAAAAATGCCCATAGTAAAATACTGCATTGTAGGAAGGCAGCCTACTAGGAATGGCTAACCAGAAGGAGGAACAGAGATTAAAGACAAGACATAGCGATAATTTTGAGAGATAATTACTTGCCTCTAGTGGACAAAGAGCCTGAGCATTTGGCTCACCTCACTTTTATTTACTTAGGCACCAGAAGGAGCAAGCAACTAGGGTACCAGAAGATTCTTCTGCCTCCTGTTGCCTCAAGTATATGCCCAGGTAAACAGCCAGATCTCTGCCGTGTTGACTCTTCCCTGGAACTTACAACGCGCCAGCATGCCCGCATGCTGCCAGAGAAGCACAGCTTGCTGTTTTTCTTCTTGGCGCTCACAGAGAAGGTCAATTAGTCCTTGATCCTCACTGTCCGGTCTCCTACACAGTATTCAATTTCTCATCTCAGGAATGTCAGATCTGATAACGTAACTCTTACATATTTTTAAAAAAATTTAATCAAATGGATCTAAAACTAAAAAGCATGGTGGGAAAGATGACTTTATGTGATATAATCCAAAGGGAGTCAATTTTCATTCATGGTAGTTATGCTCTGTAAAGTCCCTGTGAACATTGAATTGCCACGTCTTGAACTATTTGCTGCTGGAGAAGTACAGGGTTAGATTTGTGCATGCCTCTGTTGACGTTTTTGCCAACCACACACGTAACTTTGCCTTATGTGGATTTCTGTTTAAAAACATTTTATGTAACATACACTGCATATTACAGTTCATTAACGTTGAACTTAACACTGAGAGCACTATAACTCATACCTGAGCATAGCTCCTAACATATATTTCTCCACAAAGCACATCCCAGCCTGCTGGTGTTTAGCATCCTTAGATGGCACAAAATAGAAAAAAATGCAGAACCCATGGCACTGTGAGTATTAAAAAGGCCACTTCTATGCAGTATGGAAGCTGAAATGTGAGAGCAGAGTGTGGCCTGGTTTGAACTCAGCTTAGAATGTGTACGCATCAGCAGTTTGAATGTTTTGTCACTCTGCATGTCTGCAGATGATTACAAAAATGTGGCAGCTATTGATTTTGAGATTGCAAATAAATTTGAGTGACTAGGAACATTCACAAACATGGAATAATGGATAATGAAGATTGGCTGTACTTCAAACTGACTTTTATTATCCATAAACCAAAAAACAAAGGGAAGAGCTTTATTTACCTGGCAATACACATTATTTATATGTATTGTTCATATTTATAATGTGAGATCTCAAAGAATGCTAGATAAACATAACTTATGTACAAGCCCTACTACTGATTCCATGCATGACCTTATATAAAGGGGCTGGGTTTCTGTATGTCTCAGTTTATTATTCATAAACTCATATATATATATATATATATATATATACACACACACACAGATTCTTAAAAGTTAAATTTAAGACTCACAAAATTACATTCATAATTTAAATGTGCTTCAACAACAGGAAATTATAATATTTTAGAGACACACAGGACAGTGTTATGATGGAATTTTTTAAGATTAAATTTCTTTTTATACTTTTTGGCTTTTGAATCATGAGCATGTATTATTTTAAAAACTAAATTTAAAACAAGAAGGAAGGAGAGGAGATAGGAGAAAGAGAGGTGAGGGAAAAGGAAGGAGAAAAGGAGAAGAAGAAGAAGAAGAAGAAGAAGAAGAAGAAGAAGAAGAAGAAGAAGAAGAAGAAGAAGAAGAAGAAGAAATAGACATTTCATAGTTTCTTTATTAGCAGACAGATATTTTTAACCCAAATTATACTATGACCATTAGACCTGAAAGGTTTACATATTTGTTTATCTATTTATGTCGTCTTGTGATGGTGAAGCTGAATTGTGAGTTTGATTGACATGAGAGCCACTCAGGAAATTAGTAAAGCTGTATTTTAGGTATGTTTGGGCAGATAATGGGTATATGACTCTGAGTATTATTCCTGGTCCTTGATCTATTCCTCTGTGGCAGGGTTTCTCTGTTCTGTTTCCTAGTTACCATGAAGTAAATAGTTTTGCTACCATGATGTCTGTCTTTTGTTTGAGCCAGTGACCTTGGACAAAATATCCTCTGAAAGTATGAGCAAAATTAAATCTCTCCTCCAATAAGTTATAGGTATTAGATGTTTGGTCCCAGAGACAAAAAGCTGACTGATACAGGAAATTGGTACCAGAGAACTGGGCCACTGTGATAACTATACCTGACCATGTGGCTCAGATGCCTTTGAAATAGGTTTTCTGGAAAAATTTGGAGATAAAAACTGGAGGAAAGCCATGTATGTTACAGTATGACAAAAAAATTTTTCTACATTTTTCCTATATCATGAGTCTTTAAGGGAGGTAGGGTTTAAGCATGTTGGAATAACTGAACAGGTGAAATTTCATGGCAGTCCAACATTAAAGCTGTGGCATGGGTACATAGCTACTTGTAGCCAGAAGTAAAATAAGCATCAGGGGCAAAATGTAGAACAGGCATATTTCAAAAACTTAAATATTGTCCCAAAAAGAGCTCTCTGGAAATTGAGCCAAAGGAGTTGTTGTTACTGAGAGATTAATGGAATTAAAAAACACCAAGTACTTTGAACAGGGATAAGAAAAAAAAATTCCACAAAAACATCTCAGGAATCAGCAAGTTCATTATATATTCAAGGGTACAAAAATATAAACTTTTCATTTGAGAAGAGACCCCCTAGGTACCCTGCTCAAGAAGATTCACCAAGCGAAATTGGTCCCTCAGATTCATTTCATCATGCTCAGTCATCCATGCACTCAAAGGCCACTGAAGCCACGGTCAAAGAGGGCCCAGTTACTGCTTGAGCTGGTGGCATATGTTCATGGGGCACTCAATTGGTTCTGATTTCACAGATTTCACAGAAGTTCTGGGATACAGGTAATGTAAGGCAGGTGGCTGAATCTATGGGAATGAAGTCACAGGGAAGCTGGAGAGGTCAAGAACAACATACAACTGTCAAGGAAATTTGCAAGCAGTGAGAGGAGCCAGCCAACAGAAGCCATGCAAGTTGCAAAGTGATACAGCCCTAGGGGTGGGACTGTCTTGGCTAAGCACTCTGGAACTCACAACTCAGAACTATATTCCTAGAATGCTATATATGGAGCTATGGGACTAAATATTTGCCCTGATACATTTCAGTCTTTCTTTGATCCTTTCCCTATCTTCTTCCATTTTGTAAAAGGAATTTTACCTTATGCTATTGTATCTGGGGATTAAGTGATTTTCTTTTTTAATTTCTCAAGGCTTTATAGATACTAGTTTTCTTTGAATTGCAGAGGAGACATCAGACTTATACTTTGAAACAACGCTGAAACTGTGGAGAGTTTGGGGAGGGCATTAATGCTTTTTCAGTTGTCCGTTTGATAGTTCCATCATATTAGGTAGATTTATGACCTTATGTTTCTTTGGAGATTAAGTATGACCTAAGCAAACGTGTTTTGGTGTCAAGTTGACAGTGGTTGGAATGTGAAAATTATGCTGGATTTTCAACTACACTGTCCTGGAGTTGCCCAAGTTGCCCAGCATGCTTCTTGGTGTGTCTGGGTAGGTCCTGTAGTTGTGACTTTGAGTTGCTCCTTGGCCCTTCTCTCTAGAGATCTTCTCCTGCTCTGTTTTTAGGCTACTGGGATGCAAACAGCATTCCTGCAACAATCCCTTTATCATAATGTTTCTGCTTTGGAGCCAGCAGACTATGGATTGAACCCTCTGAAACCAAGCCAAATAAACTTTAAATTGTGGGTATCATTTCCCTCCCAGCAATGAAACAGCTAATCCATACTTCCTTAAAAATATTTTTATAGATATCTGTACATTGTGTACTTATGAAGCCCTTACTATCAGGGACACCTGTTAATATATTACTCTTTTCCTTTTCTTATGCCCACTAGTTGAATCATAGGAAATTTCAAATACTGAACCATTTTTACCTATACATAATTTATACTGTCTTATGCTCAACCAAATATTAATGTCCCTATTTTAATAATGAGGAAGAACCATATCTCACAAAAGTTCAGCTTAGCCACTGGCACATGATCTGGATAAAGAGACCCTTGACCTGAACCCAGAGGTCCTAATCCCTCTGAGGAGTGGGTTTAGATTGCAAGTTGTAAATGTGTAACTGTCTTTTCCTACATGTGACCTGAATTCCATGAGAGAACAGATACTTGACATTATTGAGATCGTCTCCCTTACCACTTCTCATCCATTTCTGAAACTCGTGTCTGCAAAATGGGTAGACTCAGATATTTTTTCTGTATCTGCTCCACACTGGAAAGAGCAAGGACTAAGTCTTACCTCTGCTATTACTGTTACCTCAATTTGTTTTTTGTTTTTTGTTGTTTTTTTGGTAGTATCAGGGATCAAACTCTGGACCTTGCACTTGCCAGGCAAGCACTTATTCCACTGAGCTATCCCCCCAGCACAAAGATATTCTTTTCTTTTCTTTTCTTCTTTTCTTTTCTTTTCTTTTCTTTCTTTCTTTCTGTGTATTTGGTGCAGGGTCTACAGGGTCTCAATGCACAGATCAGACTCATAGTGATCCTCCTGTTTTTCAGCCTCCCAAGTGCTGGGATTACAGGTGCATGCCTCCATGCCCAGCCTCTAACCCGGGTCCCTGTGTCTGCCTAAACAGGCACTTCAATCTGCTGAGCTATCTGGCCAGCTCTGTTACCTCAGGCTCTTAATCAAGGAGTCTACCTTGCAGACTGTCTTCACTGAAACTGTAAAATCTCTCCTGGATTCAGACTCTGGAGCATTAGCTAGTTTAGGCAAAGGGAAATGTCTGGCTCTGACACACTATGTACACACCAACCCTTGAGTCCCTTCAAGGTATTGACTTTGAAGTTTCAAAAGCTTAATTTTGTATTTTTTTTCACTGCTTCTCTACTTATGATTTCAGAGTCTATTTCAATATGCAAGAATATAGCAATTATTAACTCTACTTTCTTTTGGTCCTTTCTTGAGGTAATAAAGACAAAATAACTAGTCACCTGAATACTGAGAATGAGGAGAGTGGTCAGAACAACAGGCCAGAACAGATGGGAGGAGAGAGAAATGGTGGTTAATGTTCAAAATACTGTCCTGCCCCAGCTATTTCTCTTCTTTTTTCAACATGTCTCAGCTATGTATCAAATTTGAGGGTACCCAACAAATTGTTCAGGGGCATTGCTTAAAGCACTGTAATGTCTTATGTCTAAATGTTCCCCTAAAGCCTCATGCAGCCATAGATGGGCCTGTGGCTTTTCAGAGGGAGCTGAATCTAGAGTGTGTGACACTGAGATTGATTCAGAGTGCAGTGGTACGATTAAGGGCCCTAGGTGTGTGTAGTCTGGATAAGATAGAAGGGATAGAAGGGAGCTTGCCACTAGCTCCTACTTACTTGCTTTGCTACTGTCTGCCTGTCATGAACTATTTGTCCTCTGATGCCCCCCTGCTGTGGCACCCTGCCTTGGAGCCAGCCAATTATGAATTGAAACTTCTTCAAAGTGTGAGCTAAATAAACCTTTCTTCCTTTGTCTTTGGCTGTCGGGCATTTTGTCATGGCAATGAGAAAAAGTAACTGAGACAAGTACCACCTGGCTTTATTTGAAGAATTGTATTCTGATCCGAGGGTAACAGGCTAATCTGTATAGCTTTGTTAATGTCCATTTGAGAATAAGCTAAAGTTGAAGTCAAAACGTTCAGTCTTACAAATTCAGAGAAGTGTTTTAGGCTATAAAACTGGAATTTATTCTTCTTCCGAGCACTGAATAGCAACCTGTCCCTGTTGGGATAGCAAAGCCCATTGTGACAAAGCCTTTTTTCTTAGCTTGTGAAGCAGATCTTTTAAACACAGATGTGGTGTTGAGCCATTATTCAACCAAAACTCTTCTAAGCCAAAGGTCCTTTGAAATAAAATGGCAAATGGGTGTTGTGATATATTCCTAAACCCCAGCTACTTGGGAGGCTGAGGCAAAAGCATCACTGGAGCCCATTAGTTCAATACCAGGCCAAAGAATACAGCAATACCTTATTTCTTAAAAGGAAAAATAAAAACTAAGAAAGAAAGAAAAAATGGCATGGCAGACCAAAGGAGAGTCTAGCAAGCTCTGCTGTCATGCTGTGTTTAAATTGCAGAGAGAAAGAAGTGTGGGAAACTGTAATTAGAGGCATTTTAAGCTCTCGAGTGGGAGGAACAGCAAAATATTCTATATTTGAAATTGTAGTTGGAACTGGATGTTCTAAGGTGGAAAAGGTAGGAACAGGGGAGCAGGAAGAAAGGGTATAAAAAAGAAGTAACTATATATATATTCAGATACACAGGGGAGGTAGTTGACCAGATACTTCAAGGGTCAAATAAATCACTCTAGGAGAAAGAAATAGTAAAATAACTTTTTTCCTAGGTAATACTATGAAAGATATCTTGGGAGATAAAGAATGAGAGGACACAGAGTAGGCCTTGCAAGGGCAGAAAGGACTGAAATAGAAGCAGACTGAATACTTATGAGAGAGAAAATAAAACAACTTTTAGACAAAAACTTTTTACTACTACGTGACCTCATATTATTCTAGATAATTTATCCCCTGAAGGCTAATTTTGTCCTCTATCTGACCCTGCCAAACAGAAAATAAACATGATTTGTTTTTTCAACAAGAAACAACTCTCAAAACTATCCCAGTTCTTAAAGAAGAGGCAAAAGTTCTGTTTCAAGTTTTTCTGGTAAAAGCTTTCTTATACAAACATTCCCTCTCCCAGCTGTATACTGCTTTATACTTCTAAATACTTTCAGATACATTACCTCATTTGAATTTCAGTGAATTCCAGCATAAAAGAAATTTCTAGACCATATATTTTTATGTACTTATGTTCTGTTTTGTTGAGACAGGTTCTCACTATGTAGTCCAGAGTGACCTTGAACTCACTTTGTAGCCCAGGCTGGCCTCCAACTTGTGGCAGTACTCCTGCCTCTGCCTCCCGAGTGCTGGGATTACGGGCATGTGTCACCACACACAACATGCACTGTGTTTTTTCCACTATCAAAACCAACAAGCTTAATTAGTTTCTTAAAATTTCAATATTATCAACCTTTCACTGTTTTCTCTTTAGTTTTTCTTCTTTCTTCCTAACCAGAGAACATTTTGTACAGCTGGTCAGTCATCTTAATTCTGTCAAAATTATTCAGCAGAACGATACCCTAAGATTTAGAATCAGTCAGGATAAATGTCTGCCCCTCTCTGTCACAGCCAGCTGCCTAGGTAGTCAGAGAGTCACCGTGACCTTCCAAGGCCTTTGATGCCCTTACGTAGCCTTTGAAGGGGCAGTAGGTGCTATTTCCCAGTTCTCCAACAAGGCAACACTTGATTTGGAACTCATGACTTAGCATTTAATAGCGTTACCGGGTCTTCTATAAGCGACGATGTTTCCTTAGGCTTCTAAGTGCAGACAGTAGGTATTGCACGTGTGTTTGTGCCTCTTGGAAGCAGAAGCGATACAGAGAGGAGTCATCCACAGCTTGGGAGAAACAGACTTGGCTGAGACCTTCTTGATGGAAATAGAGATGGAAACTTCTTGAAACCTGGGGTAACTGTGCACTGTTGCACTCTGATCAGCCACAAGCCTTGTAAAAGTAGAAAACCTGCTGATACCCAAGAGGGTTGATTCGACCCAGAGTGCAGGCCCAGCACAGAACCCTTCAGCAGAACTCCCTGCAAAGAGGCTAGAGGCAAGACCCACCCAGCTGATTCAGGAGCAGAACATCTTGCCAGAGTGACACAAAGGGTTCAACTCTAATGGCTGCAGCAGAAAGAAGTAGAACACAGCAGCCAGATCCAAGCAACACCCACCTGGAGGAATCTGAACTTCGTAGATCCGGACCTGGTGCTAAGGTAATAACTCTATCTAAGCTCTACACCAAAGGTCAGAAGACAGTGGTATACAAAATGACAAAGAGAAGGAACAAAATGCAGTCTCAGGCCCCGAGTCCAAGAGGGTAACACACTCCCTCTTTGGGCAAATCATGAGCCACCTGCATACCATACTGCTAACGTGGCCTCAAATGTGCACGACACAACACCCGAGTCTGTCATAAATTGCGCAGCCTCAGAGCCAGACACGGTCAGCCAACGAACAGCACTCGGACTTCTTTACTTTTCAGCTATGAACAGAAACAGTTTGGGTGCTTTGGCTTAAAACAAAACCAAACAAAATCACCCTCATCTCTTAAATCCCACTCCAGAGAGTCCCCTAGACCTGTGCCTTTCTCTAATCTAGGTTACCCACTTGGCAGTAAAGCTGTTCTACTCAGTCTCGATCTTAGATCGCTAATATCTTTATTTTTTAACAGAACATGGGAAGAATTGGTGTCAGCCTCAGCAGAAAGCACATGGAAGTTATTCTCTTGTAGGAGATAATAAAAGAGAGTCCCTGTACATGTCATGATAGCCACTGATGCTCTACAGGAAGAAGAGAACAAAGTAGCTAGAACTGCTTGACAAGGTAGGAAGCAGGTAATTCAACAGGACAGCTAATCTCCGTGCCTGGTGCAGTTCAGTCTCAGCAAAGCTGCACTGAGTGTACCTCTTGATCACACACGGCATTGATGGCAGAGAAAAAATGAGTAAGAGGTCCAAAGACTAGCTGGAAAGGAAAAATAAGACATATAATGGGATGTACCATATTAGTGGCTGACATTGAAAGAAAAGTACTTGCAGGCATAAAGAGGAAGTGGTCAACTGTAGCTAGGGAGTAAGAGAAACCTTTAAAGGGGCAGTACTGATGCTAATCCCCATCTTCAAATTGGTTCTCAACACAAAAAACATTGGTTCTCACAAGAAATTATGTGAAAACGAAAAAATTATGGAATTTATTGACATCTTCAGTTTGTCCTAGTTCTTCTATGTATACTCCAAAATATGTATATATAGGTACGCACGTATATATGTGTGTGTGAAAATATGTATACACTTGTATGGATATATGTGTAGATACATACACACATATAAGAAAGACTGTATTTTGTGACTCTTGCTCCTGATTCTCTAGCCTAAGTTCAAGTGCTTACATACTTGAAGCTTCTCTTATACATTGTAGTTGTAAATGATGATTCCTTTAGCATAAGCTGAAGCTTGGATCAGTAAGCATTGTACAGTTAGGTATTATGTAACAACATTTTGGTCAGTGATGAGCTGCATATGTTAGTGGCATATGAGCACGCTATTATGAGGCCTGCCCAGGCACAAAATTGCCTAATGACACATTTCTCAGAACATATCACCATGGTTAAGTGACATATATAGTCATATGTGGACCAGGTTCTCATAGATAGATAGATAGATAGATAGATAGATAGATAGATAGATAGATAGATGAGAGAAGAGAGAGATCTTTCCATTAATTCTACTACTATCTCCCTTCTTTTCTAAGACTCTCAGTTTTATTTTCCACTGTGTGTTCTGCTTGACTTGTGGTTGGCCAGAGTCATCCAGCCCGAGACGCAGCAGCATGCACCAGCATCCCTAGAAAAGAGTGCTACAGACCCCCTCTGTGGTGGTCTTCTATGTAGCCACTGTTCCCACTTCCAAAGCTCCATGTGATACAGGAGTTTGTAAGTAGGTTTGCCCTTTGGAAAGTGATGCTGTTTCTACTTTGAAAATATACTCTCTGCTCCAAGTTACTCTTCTTTTTAGCCCAAAGGAGCATCTTCTCAGCTCCTTGCTGAAGCTCTCTGTTTCAGTCTGTCTAATGTTGTCCCTCCAGTGGATCAGAGGCACAGTGTCCAAAAGAAGGAACTTACTCTGCTCATGTCTTTTAACCAGAAGCAAGCTTGAAGCAGTGTCACCTGAGAAATATTCCTTGACTGGGCCAAAGACCTATTCTCTGTGTCATTCTAGTAAGCACCCCCCCCCAAGTTGCTGAATATAAATAATAGAAATTTAGCTATTCATCATCCTATGCCCATTCGTGAGCAGTGGACCAGCTCCGGTGGAAGTTACTTCACATCCTCCCTATTATGTAAGCCACAGCAGCCCTTTCCAAACTATCTTACATCATATAAACATAGGGTATTATCACAATTATATTAGAGATAGCAATACATTAAAGAATAAGTCTGTATAGATCATACCCATCCCTTGTTTCTTTACTGCAATTTATGTAAATGAACTTGGGCTTAATTAGTCTTGTTCCTTGTCATTTCTTGTCATTAAGAGGCTACCCATGTGACTACAGAGAAGTACAAAAGTCACCAGCTTTTCAAGAATGTTTTTTATGTGATAAACATTGATTAATTCTAGCTACATATGCATCTTTATTATCTATAGTGTTCTTAATTTGTAAACATCCTCAAGTTTAAAGGAAAAATCGTTTTGCGCTGAACTGGGCTAAAGCATATTATAGTTAATTTGTAAGAAACAGGATCCAATTCTGTCAAATAAACTGGCTTTTAAGGATAACTTCTAAATACCCCCCATTTACCAAAAAAATAGTTACATTCTAATTTTCCTGAGGATCCCTCCCCTATTTGTCCACTATACTATTATTTAAAACACACACACACACACACACACACATCTTAATGTATTTGGTACAGGGTCTCACTACTCAGCTCAGACTCATATTGATCCTCTTGTTTTCAGCCTCCCCACTGCTGGGATTATAGATGTGCGCCACCATGCCCAGACTGGATGGCCGGCTTAGTGCATCTGGGGGTGGGCCCAGCACAGGATTGAATCTCAGTCCCTGTGCTTGCCTAAGCAGGTGCTTAGTCCACTGAGCTATCTTGCTTGCCCATAACACATAATTTGTAATAGTAATGCCTACCGCAACTCTAAACAATAATATTGAGAATGGTAAGTCTAATGAATGAAATTGTCATTGAGAACATTAATTTTTCAATATGGTATACAAAATTGTTATTATAATTAAAAATAGGCAAGATTTTTATATATACTATATGTTTGTGTATGTCTATTGACAAGTAAATAAAATTAGAAAGGAAATATGAAGAAACAAAATTATATAGTAATTAAATATTAGCTAGGAATTATGGGTGATTTATAAAAATTCTCTTGTAAATATTTAGTCAAACTGGTGATGTAGCTCAGTGGTTGGATACTTGGTTAGCCTATGTGAGAGTCTGGGTTCTATCCTCAACGCTGCTAACAAGAAATAAAGTAAAACAAAAAATATTTTTATTTTGTTTATAGCAAAGAAAATGAATGTCTTCCGGATTCATGGCCTTGTGCTGTTGGACTTTCCCTTGTCTCATACTCTTGTAACTTTATGGGTTTTTTTGTGACTCTTGTCTCAGCTTCTCTAGTGTACCCTCAAGTATTTAAATGTTTAAAGCTGCAGTTCTGTTACTTATTCCAGCTATAAAATTTTGCATAAACTGGAAGTGGGTTCAGTATGCAAATAATTGTTATCCCTTCCTTATATTTTATTACTTTATTGTGTGATCTGTACTGTTAAGCACCGTACGGATCAGCCGTGTGTCCCAATCCCCAGGTCTCTTCCTGGCCACCCCATGAACGGAGCAAGGAGACTGCTGGACAACATCCCCCTCACCTTCAGCCCTTTATTTCTTTGCATACATAGTCCAATCTGAGATCTGTCTTGGTGTAGAATTGTTAAAAGCAGTCTTCCTAACCCTCTTCTTTGGTGTATCTTGCAATTCCTCTTACCCTTCCAGGCTATTCTCTTCAACCTTTTATGCTATCCTTGTGACTCATGCTCTGAGAACTTTTCAGTCTCCATTTCCCGTTTGAAATATTCTTGTCAATGTTGGCAAAAGTGTATGTCAAAACTATAAAGTCATGTGGTAGAATGATAAATACTGAATTAGTAAGCGAGGCTTTGATGTCAGGGTAAACCTTGAAATAAAAGAAAAATAGAGTGAGTAACACACAGGCTGTCACTGGGTTGAAAATGTTTTTTTTTTTTTTTTTTTTTTTTTTTTTTTTAATGGGGAGCAAATATGTTAAGATTTAAAAACATTTAGTGGTGCCTCCTTACGTGTTCATTTATTAATTTCTATTCCTGCCTGTGTGAATGAACAATTTCACAATTTTCACAAAAATGTCATCAAAACTTCTTATTTCATTGTGCTGATTTAACTTTTTTACATTCGCTCTTGAGATCAAGCAGAAAATAGCAATGAGAGAAGTATGAAAGTGGAATGAGGGGTTGGGGAGATGGCTCAGTGGAATAAGTGCTTCCCTGGCAAGCACAAGGACCTGAGTTCAATCCCCAGTTCCGAAAAAAAAAAAAAAAAAAAAAGAAAGTGGAATGAGAAAGAACCTGTATGAAGTGGAGCACTAGGTGATCCAGATTGTCGTTCCCAGAATGGAAAGCAGAGCTACATATATAAAGAAAAGCAAGAGTGGGAACACTCCTGTCTGTGTTCCTCTGGACCAAGGACACTGCCTTTCAGAATTAAATATTGTTCCATCATTTTGCCTGATGGCATAGTACATGCCTATAGTGTCAGTCACTTGGTAGAATGAAGTACATTTGGTGTGAGCTAGGCCTCTAGTGAGATTCTGTGAAGTTAAAATTAAAAGGAGTGGGGCTGGGGCTATAATTCAGTGCTAAAGCATTTCTTTTGCATATGCCCTGGGTTTAGTCCCAGTATGAACATATAACTCAAGTAAGTAAGTTACTTAAAATTACAATAGAGGAACTAAAAACAGTAATATCTCCACACTCAGAGGGAGGGTGGTATCTGTGATCTAAGCTCTCAGAATAGCAGAATAGGAAGGAAGTCCACAGCTGAGATGACGGCTCTAATAAATGAAGAAATGACAGCATCATTGTATTATTTAGAGATAAGGAAGTAAGCTTGTAGAACAATTTTAAAAGACTATAGCTGTTAAAAATTAGATTTGGGGCTGGGGAGATAGCTCAGCAGTTTAAGCGCCTGCCTGCCAAGCTCAGGGACCTGGGTTTGATCCCCAGTACCAATCCCCAGTTCCACATACAGTGCCAGCCCTGAAACCAGGTGTGGTGGTGCATGCCTGTGATCCCAGTGCTGGGGAGGCTGAGACAGGAGGATCACTATGAGTCTGAGCTGCTCAGTGAGACCCTGTATCAAATAAATAATGAAAGATTATTTTTAAAAAAATAGATTTGGTCTAGGTTTTAAGGCAAGAAGGCAAAAGGGTCAGATGAAGGCAAGATGTAACCACCAAACACTTGTAATTTTCACAATGCCTTCAGCATCACTGACTTTTTCTCAAAAGGCTAAAGCTTAATGGTAGAATACTTGCTTGCTATGTGTAAAGTCCTGGACTGAGTTGTTAGCACTGGAAAAAGTTCTAGATGCAGTAGTAAGACTATCAGATCCAAGAAAATCTCTTCTTATCAGCCATTTTTTTGGTCTATGTTCCATGCTTGCAAATAAATTATCTACATCATCTTTTAATTGGTATCTGAGATTATCCTTTATTTGCTTTCATTTGTTTCTGTTATTCATTTTTGCTCTTTGCAAATATTTTTGAAATGACTTCTCTGTATATGCATTAGAAAATGATTTATTCATTTATGGAAAACTGATTTCTGATAGATTTTTAAATGAAACTGCCAAGTACAATGGTGCATCCTATAATCCCAGCACTTGGGAGGTTGAGGCAGGAGGATTGTCGATCAGTTATCTTAATTCTGTCAAAATTACTCAGCAGAATGATACCCTGCAGAGTTCAAGGTCAACATGGACTGCACCGTGAGTTCAAGACCAGCCTGAACTGCATAGTGAGACAACAACAAAAAGACTCTCCCAAATTAAACAAAGAAGGCTCTTATAATCAACTGGTTTAAAATATGCCTACGACAAATTTAGTAGATAGAGAGACAAAGGAGAATTAGAGATGGAAGAAGGAGAGGTAGAAAGAAACTGCTAATGGGCTACCATTTGGGGTGGGGGATGATACAAATACTTTAGGACTAGCAAGTGGTAATGGTTGTATGTGTCTTGTAAATAGTAGCATCAGAAATACTGACACTACTTTCATAATTTAAGTAATACTTTAAAGTAAAATCATTAACTTTAGTGTGCAGTAACATATTCCTGCGTCTAACTTCCTGTTAATTTCATAACACTGTTATTTTCTCATACATGCTAGGGTGCAAAACTGTCCATGTTTTAATGTTTTCCTCATCATTTTGGGTTTTGTGCTGCTCTTAGAAAGGGTTTCACCGTACCAAGATTATGACAATATTTCCAACATTTCTGTGAATTTTCTTCCCTGTAGGTTTATCATTTTCTCTTTTTCTTTCTTTCTTTCTTTCTTTCTTTCTTTCTTTCTTTCTTTCTTTCTTTCTTTCTTTCTTTCTCTTTCTCTCTCTCTCTCTCTCTCTCTCTCTCTCTCTCTCTCTCTCTCTTTCTTTCTTTCTTTCTTTCTTTCCTTTTTGAACCCAGGGCCTTGCATATGCTAAATACATACTCTATTACTGAGTCCCACCCCCAGCTCTGTGATTTGCAGTTTTGTTTAAAAACGGTTCAGGTCCTTGACCTGGCATGAGATAGAAAAAAAAAAAAAAAAATATATATATATATATATATATATATATATATTTTATAATCAATTAGTTGTCATAAACAAATTTATTTCACATAATGGTTTAATATACTACTTTTGTAGAATACTGAATATGTATACTGACACGAGTGTACACATACACCTACAAATTTTCTAGTCTGTTCTATGGACTCATGGCCTACTCCTACACCAATACCATGCTAATAGTTTTTATGTCTGGTAGGACAAATCTTGTCTTCTTGTAAGAGCTTTTAAATAAATAGCTGAAATGTACCACACATAAATAAAATTTATACCCAGAAATACTAAGTGACTTGCTCAAATACTTGGAGTCATTTAGATCTAGAATTCAGAGAACAATCTCAGTGTCTTAAGTTTGGTCATTTATTCATTTTATTTAGCAAGTTTTTATTCAGTTCCTACTCACTTATTGTAGCTTTTTTTCTTTTTTCTTTCTTTCTGTCTTTTTTTTTTTTTTTTTTTTTTTTTTTTTTGCTGAACCGGGAATTGAACTCAGACCCTTGTGTTTGCCAGGGAAGCGCTTATTCTACGGAGCCATCTCCCAGCCCCTTATTGTAGCTTTTGAGGATCCAGTCATGAAGAAAATACAAAGATACATGCCTACATGGAACATGGAACATTATTGCTCATTTTCAAGTAGATATATCCACTGCATATTTGCCTTTCCTGTATTTCCCAAGTTTTGAGAAACAAATTTTAGTTAATATTTCTGCATAATAGAATTTGAATCTTGCAATTCAAGCTGCAGTTTCACTTCTGTCTTTTATGCAGAAGTAATTTCTCTACTACATCTAAGTTTGACTTCCAAAAATCCCTTTGTAGGAGTATTCATTGTAAAGGAATTTGAGATGTTATAAGGAATCTTGGTTCAGGGAAATCAAGGTCACTATTAAACTAGAAAAAAATGTGCTTTCCTTAAACATATACTGTCCTGTATTAAATAAAGTGAAAAATCTGGTACTTATTATACTTCTAAAATGATGATTAATGTCCATTTACCATTTCTGTTTTTTTGGGAACTGTCTAGAACTTCTCTTTTCAGCAAGAAGCATGATGATATTATTTTATAACACATGATATTCATAATGACTTTTTCCCCACTTATTCTGATCACTACATTACAGATTTTAAGATTTCAAGTGGCTGACTTTCACTGTCTACTTTTGGAATGATCCCAAGGAAGCAGTAATTTGATAGGAATTGGATAAAATTTCACAGTTGAGCAATGAAGTTATACAGATCTGCACCAGCTCTGTCTCTCTTAGAAAATGTATGATCTTGGGCAAGCAAATTAACTTTTCTTAAGTCAGGATTCTCCAATCAAAAACTGATGAGACTAATAGTACCAGAGTCATAGTTTATGTTGGCAATTACTGGAATATTCTAGGTTGGGTAACTTACAAACAGAAATATATTTCTCACAGTTCTGGTTACCAGGAGTCCAAGATCAAGGTCCTGCCAAGTTTAGCATCTAGAGAGGGTGGGGTCCCCCTTCCAAGATGATATCTCTAACACTGCATCCTCCAGAGGGAAGGAATACTGTTCCCCAAATGGCAGAGAGGAGAGGCAGACACAGCCAGCTCTCACAAACCCTTTTATAGCAATATTAATAAACTCACAACCTAAACACCTTTTATTAGGCCACGTCCTGCCTCAACATCATTGCAATCAGGTCTAAACATTCAATGAATGAAACTAGAGGGGACAAAAAGATTTGGGTTGTTGCAGCCTGCTTAAGGGGAGCATTGAAAAACATTTAATGAATTAGAACATGTGCTATTAATAGCCCTGCGCTTGGCAATCTTATCTGTTAAAAAAAAAATGCTAGCTAATGTTATTGACACATTCATTAAATCACTTGTAGTTCATTTAGGTGATAGGAGTAGGGGTATTGAAATAAAGACTTTAGGAATGTCTTGGGAAATCTGGAAAAATTACTGAGTCAGACTCTTGGACACTGGAAACCACATGGGGACTAGTAGCATCTAGAGAAGAGGCACTACTCTGAGTCACATTCTTGCTTCCTTGGTATGTGCAGCGATTTCATAATCGGGTTTACTTGGAAGTCCTCCATTTGTGCTTCCACCCTCTCCCACAAATATCTTAAGTTTTGCCTTTCCTATGTCTTCTGCTTGCTCATAACTACCTACTCTTCCTTTCTGACAATGCCAAACTTCAAATTTTCACAATTAGTTCCACATCAAATTTCTAAGAGATAATGTGTGGTTATATAACACCCTTTTTGAACAGAAGTTAGGGTAACCTACCTCATAGGACAAAAATGCACCTAAAAATTAGTTGCCTTTGGGTCACATGTATGTTCCTGATTGGGCCAATTGAGGTGGAAGAACTTGGTATCAAGGGAGTAGGAAAGGGTAAAAGAGGCCATGAGGGTAGAACCTGTCTTCAAGGAGCCACAGGACTCACAGTTTTCCCTGGAAAGGGGCTGTGTAATGAATGGCTTGCCTCCAGCCACACTTTGGGACAACTATCTTATTTATCCAATGAAGCCAATTAGGAGTGTCTCCCTTTTTCTCCCTCCATTCATGAGTTAATCTATTTGTTTGGTTTTACAGGGAAGTAATCTGATTGAATTAATTTATAAGAAGGGAAATTTAGTGGGTCAGAGATCCAGGAAAGGATTACAATAATAGTGAATGCCCTGGGCGGGGGAGATGGCTCAGTGGAATAAGTGCTTCCCTGGCAAGCAAAAGGGCTTGAGTTCAATCCCCAGTTCTGGAAAAAAAAAAAAAAAAAAAAAAAAAAAAAAAAAAAAGTGAATGCCCCAATACAGATTTTCTTCATGTATAACTTTGTTTCTTCAAAATTTCACCATATTTCTTTTCTTTTTTTTTTTTTTTATCCTGATAAACCATATCTCTACCCTTGAATGGTCTGTTTCTGGTTTACACAACTCTTGGCCCATTTGTGTAAATTTGCTTTTTCTCCTTACGGCTGCCTTTGAATTCCTTGAGACTCCCAGCTTCATGATATTTTTCTGCTTCAATCTCAGGATGCATGTTGTTTCCCCTTTCTCTAATCTTCTGCCTTCCTTAGCCTGTACCCTCCATAGTAGTTCCACTCATTCATTTTTCTGGAAAGTGTCTCTTCCCACTTCTTTGCTGCATTGTTACTGATTTCATGAAGTTTTCATCCTCCATTGTATCAAGGCAAGGATATCTCTTTTGGTTCTTCTTCTCCTTCTCCTTCTCCTTCTCCTTCTCCTTCTCCTTCTCCTTTTCCTTCTTCTTCTTCTTCCTCCTCTTGAAAGTTTCATGTTAGCAATCATTTATCCTTTTCCTTCTTTGTTCATTTTTCATCTTCATCAGTTCTGGAAATTCATTGTCTTGTCTTTTTCCAATCCCTTTGATTACTCCCTTTATAATAACTTTCTCATATAGAATTAATTCCTCTGTATTAAAAGGGCAAATTTTGGATACTGTATTTATGAGTTTTCTTGAGTGGCTATAAGAAAGTACAGTACCATGGTCTGGATGGCTTAGATCACAGAAAGTTGTTTTCTCATAATTCTGGAGGCTAGATGTCTGTAATCAATGGATCAACCAAAAGGGTTGGTTTCTTCTAAGGCTTCTGGCTTGCAGGTGGATTTCTTCTCCTTACGTGATTTTCTATCACTGCCCAAATTTGTGCTGCTTCTGAGGACACTAGTCACATTGAATTAAGGCCCACAGTAATGGCCTTATTTTAACTTCATTACCTCTTGAGGACCATAAATCTAAATTCAGTCACATCTAGGCTTTCACCATCAGGACGTAAGTATGGGTATTTTGGAACATACGGTTCAGCTGACAATCTACCAACATTTAAAAAACCCAGATCAAAGTGTTCTTATTTTCAAGGTAGTTTCTTGATTCAAAAGGTTTCACAAGGGCTGGGGAGGTACCTGAAGGTACTCAGTTCAGTCCCTAGTACCACAAAAAAAAAAAAAAAAAAAAAAAAAAAAAGCTTCCCAAGGGATGAAGCTTTCCCTATAACATGTGTAGAACTTACTATTCTCATCTCTTATTGGTAATCACCATGTACACAAATGTGTTGGAACATCTGCAGTTTTGCAATATTATATTATTAAGAATGATTTGTTTGGGGGCTGGGGAGATACCTCAGTAGAATAAGTGCTTGCCTGGCAAGCACAGGGTCCTGAGTTCTATTCCCAGTAGGGAAAAAAAAAATAGTGATTTGTTTTATCCCTCTCTTATGCTCAGTTTATGTCCCAGGTAAGGTGAGGCACAGATGAACTATACTTCCCCCTCTAAATTTCCGTCATACTTGGTTGGTATAGCACTTTTCATGTAGGACATTCTCAATATATAAACGTGACTGTTTATTCTGATTCTCCTACATTCAAACCATCTGAAAACTTGCCACGATTCAATTTTTTTTTCAGGCAATATCTAAAAATGTGTTATTTTAAAGAAAAGTCCCTGTTCAGCAAGGTAACAAGAGTCCAATCAGGTAAACTAAAGCAGAGGTAGAGCATGTTTGAGATTAACTCTATCGGGTCAACTCAGATTACCAGAAAGATGATTGAGAAATCTTCCATAGCATCTGTCTGGAAAAGCTTGTAATAAGACTGTGGCCAGAAAACATGTAAGGGTGTTCATATGATGGCCAAGGTGAATATGGAGCTCCACACAGCTGAAGTGGAATTAGGCTTTGTTGATGGAACAGGTAAAAAGCACCTTGGGAGAATCTAAGAGACTTTACCTCATCGCTCAATGCAGAAGCTTCTTTTCCCAGAGGGTTGACTATCAGAGCCCATGGTTGAGGGAAAACACATAAAAACATCACGTGGGAAGAACAAGCCCTCATCAGATACCTAATTTTCTGGCTGCTTGGTCTTAGATTCCCCACTTTCCCAGAACTATAAGTGGAAATGTCTGTTGTTTCTGTATTACTCAGTCTAAGGTGTTTTGTTATAGCAGCCTCCTTGGACAACGACAGCAACCAAGGTCCTCGCTTCCTTGCTTATTCTCAACTGGGTCCACTTTCAGTTCCAACAAGTTATCTTCAGTTTCTTGCCAGAGTCTGCTGTTCCCACAGTTCATTTGATTTATTCTACACTGATGGGCAAGTCTCTGTAAGCCTTCTTCTAGTCTGGTGATGGTGAGCCTTTTAGAGATGAACAGCCAAACCACATATTTATCATAAAGTGCCACCCTGCAATTAAATCTGAGTACTTAAATTTTCTTTAGCAAAACATCTTATACATTAACATCTTTTATCTTAAAAGAAAAGCAGATTAACACCTTCATGTATCCAAAGGTCCACCATCACTTCTCTAGGCTGACTTGGCCAGGTTCACCCATAATTATCTCTGTTGGTGAACTCCAGCTCAACTGATCAATAACCTAATCACAGGAATGATGCTCCTGTATAGTCACTGGTGCTGCTCCACCCTTGCAGTTGGGAGGGGTGTGACGGTTATATACACACCAGGGAGCAGAAATACTAAGGCCTTCTAAGGGCCAGGGACATAGCTCAGTAGAATAAGCGCTTGCCTGGCAAGCATAAGGGCCTGAGTTCAATCCCTGATTCAGAAGAAAAAAAATCTATATCTATATCTATCTCTATCTATCTATCTATCTATCTATCTATCTATCTATCTCTATATATATATAAAGGCCTTCTTAGAATTCTGCCCTCTACAGAAAGATAGCATTGCTACTCCTGTCTTACAAACCTCAAAAATCTGAGGCATGATTAAACAACTTTTAAGTGATAGAGCTGGCATAGACAGGTACTCTGACTGTAAAACCAGGACCTGGGTGTTCTCTACCCTATGGTTTCTACCGATGTTGCTGTGTGGTATTTGTTTCTAAAGCTGTTTAACTGTAGGGAATATTGACCTTTGAGGAATTCCATGTAAGAAATTTCATCTAGTCCTCTTCATAAAAACAAATTCATCTTTGCAGATGACTACCGAATGAACCAGAGCACTTCCATGCTTGCTTTTCCTCTGTTAACCTACCATGTGATCACTTAACTGTATTTTCATTTAAAATATGTAAAGCTTCTGCTTTTAACACACATAGTTTGAAAATCTGTAAACAGAGGAGTAGGCTTTAAAGACAAATAGGTAGGGATTTGAACCCAAGCACTAGGACTCACTCAAAACAACCTTGGGTGACTTGCATAATTTTTCTTAAGACTCATTTTGCTTATCAGTACATGGTGGAAAAGAGGATGCCAAGCTTGGAGGAGGTAGTGAACCTGAGGCCATTGTTGTATTCTCAGTCCTTGATACAAAGAGGTTCACAGTATGTTTGGAAATGTGTTAATACTTTGATGAAAACCAAGGGGTACAGCACCTGTTTAATAAAAAATAATTAGTGCTATCATTCCTGCAAGCTTTACATTCCTTTTCCTTTTTGCACCATGATGAAATACTACATGTACTTATGCTTCAAATTCCAGAAAATGATAATTGGTGGGGGGGGAGTAGGAAACAGTTGAAAAGTAGTCAAGGAGAGTTATTTTGACTTATAACTTGTGTAATTTTGCAAGGTAAATATATTCATGTATTAATTGTTCAATTAGAAAACATAAAATCTCAAAGAGTAAGCCAAAAAGTTTCCCTTATGTCACCCCACAACTTAGGGGTTTATCTTTGATTTTATACTTAAAATTCTGCCTTCGGCCCACACATACCTGTATTTATAATACATACTTAACTTTTTTCCAACTTTCTATCTAATTAGTATATTATTCTTTCCATTGAGCAAGCTGTCTTGAATTGCATAACCCATTTCTCATTTCTGCAGGAGAAATTACATATATAGTCAGCAGCAGCCTCACCCTCTGTCCTCTTAACCCCTTATCTTATCATGCTCAGAAACATTTTGATTAACTTATTTAAGCCTTTTATCTTATCTCTTGGTGAAAGGCTGTGGTTACCATGTCTCTTTTCTCAGTAATGCACACACAACACACACAGAGTGTGCAGTCCTGTGCTGTCACATGCAGCCTGGTCACAGAGTGACCTCGTAACTCTTTGCTGCCTCAGCCTCAGAGCTGCTTGTGACCACCCCCAGTCAAAAGTTCCTTGCCCAGGTGACAGGACTATCCAGGATGTCCTGGATGTAACCTCGAGCTGTCCTGTGGCACACGTAGAGTCCTCAGCTCCTCCAGTAGAAGATAAATTCTGTGACAGTGAAGTCTCAGTCTTAACACTGTCATGACTCAGCAGCATCCCTTGGTCATATTGAAAATGCTCCTTTTGGATGAAAAAGAAACTGAAATTTTGATCTTGTATTTGAAAAAAAAAATGATTGAGCCTCTATTTATTGCCTACAGTAAACAGAAGTTGTGGCCAAAAAGCAACTTCCCATTTTTGTAACAATAATTTCTAATTGCTTACCATTTGAATTTGAAAATGTTAAGATTTTACCTTCTTTTGACAATATGCATAAGCCTTCACTGAATTCTATCATGGAATATTCATTATTTTTTCTTTTATTAATCTGTCTCAAGACATCTTGCTGTCACCGATTACAAAATAACCTATAAATTTGTTTTTAATAACACGAATATCTTATTGAAGATATTTCAGTATCTTTATCAAAAGGTAGTTTATTTTCTTGTTTGTCTTGAAGGCATAGATACTGCTTATTAAAGATCACTGGCTTTGGAATTCAACCTGAATTTGAATTTTAAGTATATCATTTAGTAGTTATATGACTATAATTTTGCTTTTCTAAGACTCAGTTGCTCATCTAGAAAATTAAGACAAAAAAGAAAAGTTACCCACATGACTATTGTAGGGATTAAGTAAGAAAAATTATATTAAGAGCAGTCCAGAAAAAAAAAAAACATCTTTCCTGCTTTTACTATACACATATTTCTGTGTGTAGTATGTACATCTCAGTGGGTTTTAGTATTGTGCATGCATGTGTATGTGTGTAGGTGTGTTTCTTCTACCAACTCTATATATTCAACTGTGTAAACCACAGAGAATTAGAGTATCAGGTACACACTGTGCACTGAAGCTCAGTTGTTCCCAGCCAGGGCACGCCCAAGGCTGGTGACTCACAGGCACAGACTCCAGGTGAAGTTCAGTTTCTGGTGTGTCAACAAGCACCCCATTCTCTATTACTCTTGCTCAACAGAATTAGAAGAGAGTAAGTGTAGTATTAGAATAGGAATACCTCTGAAGTCACAGATCTGCATTCAATCTTGTTTAAAAAGCAACAACCATAGATTATTAGCAAATTTCAGGGCTTCTACTGTTATCAGGTAAGTATGATTTGGCTAAAGTTGAAAAACAGGGTCTGAAAAGGGATATAAACTAAAGACCATAACGTAAAAGGCCTGCAAGATTAGGCAGACAAACACTTGAGATGAGTCAGATATGAGAGCCCACAGGATGCTGTTAGGAAGGTGTTGGTACACAGAAACATACACACACGCATGTACACACGCACACACACACACACACGTACACACACACCCAGAGCCTTTCCTTTAAACACCTGTGTGCTCCAATGAATCATAGCGCTAGCATTGCCAGTTCCTCTAGCATCTCACAAAGCCAGCAATCCAGAATTTCGTCTAAAATTTCTACATTTTGATATTGATTCAAATAATTTTAAAACTATGAGACAAAGCAAACATTACCACCACTTACAAGACCAGCACACCATCAGTTTATGTCTAGACTGACAGACAGATGCCCACAAGTATGCAGCAAGCGCGGAGACCCCGACTTGGCCCAGGAGTCGGAGGCAGGGGACCTGGAGAAGTGAAAGTCTCTTGCTCTGTCACCCATCACTCAACTTCCTGGTTCCTCCCACAGCAGTTTCCAAAAGTAGTTGGATTTTTTTTTCTTTGCTTTCAGAAATAGCAGGCTATGTCTCTGTCATTTACCATTTCTCCCTTTGAAGAGACATCAGTTCCAAAAGAGCATATATTTTTCATTGTTCATTAATTTATTTAGAAGACTTTTATGAATTATGGCCACTCTGGTACATAGTGGCTTGAGGGACCTGGGCCTGAATATAAGCAACAAAGCAGACAAATACGGCTGTCCTCATGGAACTCGTGTGTGGAGGGAGAAAGCCAAAAGTCATCTAAATATCAAGTATGTCTTTTTTTTTTTTTTTGGCAGAACTGGGGATTGAACTCAGGCCCTTGCGCTTGCCAGGGAAGCACTTATTCTACTGAGCCATCTCCCTGGCCCTTCAAGTATATACTTAAAGAGCAAACAGTGATAAAAACCCACTGATACCTGGAGGATGCTCCCAGGCAGAGGGGCCATAAGTTTCAGAGTCCCTGAGGGAAAATTGTGTTGCAACAACACTAGGAAGAGTTAAGCCCACATGAGGCTATGCTGGTCCTGCTGAAACCAAAAAAAAAGAAAAAAAAAAAAAAAAAAAAAAAAAAAA
>NW_004524590.1:18017479-18047165 GCF_000260255.1 Octodon degus
AAAAAAAAAAAAAAAAAAAAAAAAAAAAAACAAAAAAAAACCAGAATCTGCTTTCATTAGATGTGTTGAAAATGCAAGGTCTAAGAGTTTTGAACTGAGGGGACAATGTGATTGATTTGTTTTGTTGAAGTACATGAGCCAAGGCAGGGAGACCTGGGAAGCACTAAGGAGGCTATTTTCCCTGGAGCCCTGAGAGTTGATGGCAGTCCTGGTACACAGCAGCGGAACGCCGAGGGGCAGCTAGAGTTCAAGATTTACTTGGAGATAGACTCAACAGAGTTTGATCGTAAGTTGCCTGATGCAAATACAAACATGTATTTATAACTGCCACACTCTCCATTTACATAAATATCTATTTTTATTTTTATTTATTTAGTTTGTGGAACCAGGGATTGAACTCAGGCCCTTGTGTTTGCCAGGCAAGCTCTTATTCTACTGAGCTATGTCCCCGGCCCCCCCTTTGTGTGTGTGTGTGTGTGTTTTTAAACTTGATTCTTTTCACTAAATATTAGACAGAGATTATTGCATGCTAATCTGGATCAAGGACATTAATTTATTCCTTTTGTTCCTTTTTCTCCTTTTTCAAAAAACCAAGTTTAACACGTAGTTTTGTTATTTATTTATTTTGGTACCACGGATTGAACTCAGGACCTAGTGCTTTGCTGGTGAGGTGCTTATGTCACTGAGCTAGATTCCCAGACTTAACACATAGGCAAAGGGTTCGCTGAAACTCAAGGTGAAAATCAGCAGGCTCTGACCCTCGCTCCTACCCCCGCTCCCCACAACTGTAGTTTCTTCCTTCAAACAGGCTCCAGTTCTATTTCCTTTACCTGATTGTTTTGGTATTTGTCATCATTTTCCTAGATAACATTCTTGTATTGGTATTTCTTGGTTTTGTAGTTTTAGATGTGATCTTTGGTTATTCTATTCCAGAAGAGTGAGACTCAGCTCTTTCTCCTTCCTGCCCTACCATTTTTTATCAACTTTTTACACACCATCTCTCATCTAATATATTTGTATTATAATTTTAGTCAATTTAATTATATTAGTTTCTAGTTTGTTTTTGTGAAACAAAATTCAGGACCTTCACACTGCACTGAGCTATATCCCAGGCCCTTTTCATTGTAAGACAGAATCTTGCTAAATCATTTTGTTGCCCAGATATGGTTTGAACTTGTCCTCGTCCTGGCCTCACCTTCCAGAATACACAGATGGCAAATGTTCACCAATACCCTAGTTATCTTCTTAAAGCTACAATCATTAAATCACTACTTGTGCAAATTAATATTTGCCCTGTGACATTCCCATCCATGCCCATATCTTGCTTTGAGCATGTCTTCCCTCTTTACTCCCCTCGCTTGCCTTCCCTCTCTCTTCTCTTTCCCTTATTCCCCCTACCCTACTCGGGTAGCCCATCCTCTACTTTCAAGTCTCTTTTTTTAGCTTCCCCATATGACAGGAAACATGTAATACTTACCTTACTGTTAAAATAATTTATAAATACCAGAAATTTATGCCTGTAGTTCCGGAGGCCGAGGAGTTCAGTATCAAGGAGGCAGCAGGTTTGGTATGTGGCAGGGCTGTTCCTCTTTGTGGGACTCTAGCGTGTCCTCGTTTGTGGGAGGAACAAATAGGCTCACTAGTTCTCTCTTTTTTTTTTTTTTCTTTTTCCTTTTTCTTTTTGTTAGCAGCTTTATTGAAGTAAAATTGATATGCCATAAAAGTGTTCCCACTGAAAAAGTATAATTCAATAATTTTCACTAAAGGAGCAGAGTTGAAGGATCATCATCACCATAATGCAGTTTAAAAACATTTCCATCATATCAAATGATTCTTTATAGCCATTTCCGACCATCCCCTCTTCAAGCCCTGTTATAGTTTATAATGAGATGTCCTCATGTACTCAAATTTGGGGCTTTAGAAAAGTGATTGGAGTATGGGGACATTATAGCTAAAGGCAATGTGAGGAGGTGGGGCCTGGGCAGAAGAGGTGAATCAGAGGGGCCGTGGCCTACAGCAGGCAGATCTCCCTGCCCAGTGTCCTCTTCATGTTTTTCTTCCATCCAGCCTATGATTTTGTTTCCTAATCCACGGTGCCAATCTATTTCTTTTTTTTTTTTCTTTTTATTATTTTTCTTTATTGGTCATTTAAATCAATCAGTCTCTTATTTCTCACATAGGTATAATGAGTTCTTACATGATATAAAAATTATGTGGCATTTAGGACATTCTACCTGTTACTAGTTCTCTTTTGTAAGGGTACAAATCTCGTTCTTGAGGGCAGTGTCTAAGCACGTATAGAAGATCCTATTTCTCCTCCTCCTCCTCCATCCCCTCCTCCCCCTCTCGCTCCCACTCCCCCGATTGTCCTCCTCCTTCTCCTTTTCTTGGTGTTTTGAGGCAGGACCTCACTACGTAGTCCAGGTTGGCCTTCAACTCACTGTGTAGCCCGGCTGGCCTTGTACTCTCTCAAGTGCTGGGATTATAGGTGTGTGCTACTATATGCAGCCAGAAAGTTCTTTCAAACAATTGCATTTAAGGTTAGTTTGTTATAGGGCACTATATAACAAATCTAAGCACTAATGTGGACTGGCTTTTGCTCTGAGTTGGAAGCTACAATCATAGAATCTCTAGCCAGCACCATTTTAGGATTGCCTTGTATTTTTTTTATATTTATTGCATTATTATTTATTACTATATTTATTTATTCACTATATTTATTTTTATTATACTTCTACTAAGCCACATCTTCTTCTCACTTATGTTTCTGTAGTGACTTCCCCAGGAAAGGTGAATGACAACTAAACTGCTTGAGACCTACTCTGTCTAAAAATGTCTTTTTGCTACTATATTTAGATGACAGTTTGGTTGCATGTAGAATTTAGGTTGTTAACTCCTTCAGAAGTTTCAAGGGTTCTCTGTATTGTGTTTCAGCTTTCAATGTTACTACTGCCTTGTAGTAAAAAAAAAAAAATCAATGTGTATCAAAGAATAAGAACACCATTGAATACCTGAGGCATTCTGGTTTAGATGTCAAATGTCCCCTAAAACTCTTGTGTTCAGAAGTGAGGCTTTTGGAAGGATCATGAGGGCGTTCTACTCATTGGTGGATTAGTCCGTTAATGAGCTTATGACTAAATGTACTCTTAGGAGTGGAGCTTGGTCCTAAGAGGTGGCATACTAGGGCCAACACCTGCAAGGGTGTTTTTTTATTCCTGTCTTTTCTTGAACTCCATCTCTCTCTCTGTCTCTGTGTCTCTTTCATGGCTGCTACTGGGCTCAGCAGCTTTTCCTTGGAGGCAAACAACCAAGCATGGGCTGAACCCTCTGAAACTGAACAAAATGAAGCTCTTCTTTAAATGTTAGCTATTTAAACCAGTTTGCTATTGCTACTCAATCTATCACTATGTAATCATCTATTTTCTAACTGCTACAATTATCTCTTCTAAATAAATCTATTATATGTAAACCTTAAAATATTCTTTTACTCATAGTTTTAGTGAAGTTTCTGGAAGACAAGATGTAATTCATACTAAATCTATTGTTTACACACAGCGTGTTTTTTATTTTCTATTTATATGAAATGTGTTAATGGCTTCATATTTGAATCTAACATAATTTATATGCAATAGATATAAAACTGGTTAGTGACAGATTGCTTCAATTGCAACAGGTTTAAAAATAATGCCTTCCTTCTTGACCACATAGAGAAGAAAAGCAAAAAGGAATTAAAGACTGATCCACTGAAGAGAGATATATAATTATAAATCAAGATTAACATGGGTGTAAATATCTTTTCCAAGCACTTGTAGCCTTTGCTAATATTCAGATTGCATAATAATCTTGATAAAAGAATTGTGTAAACTTGTGGGGCAGTTATAGTCATGCATAATCTCACACTAAAATCAGCCAAAGAAATAAATATGTGGAATTCACAATTTCAGCTGCCATTCCACACAGGAACCCATGCAGGGACTCCACACATGGAAACGCATGTGCTTATAAATCTTTGTCAAGTTAATCACCTTCCCCTGTTGTACTAAAAATTTAGTACAGCCTTCTAAGCCTCCTGTCTAAAGCGTAGTCCACTTACTAATCATGTGACACTTCACACACACCCCAGAAAATGACTGTTGTTCTATAAGCTGATGTAGCTTTGTCACTACAGCCATGTATTCCAGAGTTCTGCTCTGCTGTATCCTTTCGGGGAGGGCTGGCTTCTGTGCCTAGAACCAACCCAGACGTCAGCATAGCGCTGCAAACAGGGAAGTGCACGTAGCCAGCTCCTCCATCTTCTTTTTTTTCTTTCTTTTCTTTTTTTTGGTGTGTGTGTGTGGAACTGGGGATTGAACTCAGGCCCTTGCGCTTTCCAGACAAGTGCTTATTCTACTGAGCTATCTCCCCAGCCCCTCCTCCATCTTCTGATTCCCTGTCTGACACCATGACCTGTCCTCCCTGCCCTAGTAAGATGAAAATGACGAGATGTGGCTCAGAGGACACAGTATCAGATTTGGAGAGTGAACAATGCTAAGTAAGACATGAGGAATAAAATTGTACTGTGCAGAGTTCCTGCTAAAGGAGTAGATTTTAGCTAATTTTTCACAATGATGAAAAAGGGTAACTCTGAAGAATCATGTAACATTTACTTGTTTCATTATAGTGACCTTTCTACTAGCTGTCTGTACTACAAAACATCATGTTGTATGATTTCAATATGCACAATAAAATTCTTTTGAAAACAAAAAGGAAAGAACATCTTTCCTTGATTCTGCCATCTTTTGAAAGTTGCTGCAAGTAGTCTTCTCAACTTTCATCCTTTCATCTTTTGGTAGCTTTGTTAAATTAAGTCAGTGGGAGACACAAAATGAGTCAGCTGGAGACGAGATTTAGGGGACTGGTAGAATACTTGTCTAGCAAGCAGGAAGCCCTCAGTTTGGTCCTCAGCACCAAACAACCACTTTTACTGTCTTATGGTAGAGTTGTTGTTGTTGTTTTTTGTTTTGGTACTGGGGTTTGAACTCAGGATCTTGCACTTGTTAGGCAGAGCTTGCTATTGAGCTATCTCCCCAGCCCTTGTCTTTGTTCTTATTATTTTTGATTCTTTCCTCTTTAAAATAATTTTTTTAAAGCTTAAAAAGAAAAGAAAGAACAAAAACCAAAAAATATATAAACAAGTCAATCCCTCTTTTCTGAAAGATCATGTGAACTCTGTTACAGAGTTCACATGATGTAGAGCCTCAATAGAGAAGATAGGTTTCTCACCTCATACCCTGGCCTGCCCTCCTTTAACCATATCCTAACTGATGATGCTGAAAGCATGTGTTGAATGATAATTTAGATATTGTGCTCATTTCTTTACATAGATTGTTTTCATCATTGCAGTAACCCTGTGAAATGCAATATATTCTTTTCCACTTTTTTTATTATTACACGTTTGTAGTACATGACTACATTCCTTGTTAGGAGCTGGGACATGTATGTAGCACATCTCATTTCTTTTTCTTTTTCTTTTTTTTAATTTTATATATTTGGTACAGGGTCTCACTATGCAGCTCAGACTCATAGTGATCCTCCTGCTTTCAGCCCCTCCAGTGCTGGAATTACAGGTGTGTGCCACCTTGCCCAGATGTGGTCCCTGGCCCAGCAAGCCCCCGGGGTGGGGCTGGCTCAGTATGTGGGACCAGGGACTGTTATGGTTTGTGTCTAGGTGTCCCCCCAAAGCCTCGTGCAGTCTTGGGGTGGCTTCTGGAGTTTGTGATTGATTACTGTGGGTGTGGTTGCTGCATCTGTCCTGGGGCAGGTAATTTGCATTACAATGTAAGGAGGGAAGAGAAGCCAGCTGCTTGAGCTGCTGCTACCCCTCTCTTGCTCTCTTGCTCTTTGCCGCCACTACGAAAGGTTGCCCTCTGCTATGTGCTGCTCTGTGTTGAACCCAGCTGAGTATGGACTGAAACCTCCAGTAACTGTGAGCTAAATAAACCTTTCCTTCCTTCATTTTGAGTGTCAGGCATTTGTCCCAGCAACAAGAGAAGAGTAACTAAGACAGGGACCAAACTCATTTCTTTTATATCTAATTTCTTCTATTTCTCCCACACTTTATTTCCAAGTAGCCAACATCTGAATTTGATAAATCTGCAGCCATCATGAGAGTTTTTAACAACCAATTTTCAAAACCGACATCATGCAGACAAAATAATTATATGAATGAAGAAGATTTATCTCTGTTGTGTGGATAACACAATGAACAAAGAAAATATGGTGGACACATGTGGAAAATAGAGAATCGGCAGCTCTTGGCACATTTACAAAAACTGAGTATGTACTATGCCACAAAGTGAACTGTAACAAATACCAAATAGTCATCATCATACATTATCCTACATATTACCTACTCATAATCTAATGAAACTACAAACCAGGAACAAAAGGATAGTTAACCACCTTGTTCTGTTTTTCACTTTCTCCTCTCCAGATAAAGTGGAACTGATTCCTAGGCCCCCTTTGGAGAGGGTTAGGGGAGGGAAAAGCCAGTATGTTTCTGGCCTCTGGTGAATTGCTGCTGTAGGCTCTTAGCTTCTGTTCAGCAGCCCCCGCACCAGCTCGAACTCATTCCAGCTGGTAGTAATATGTAACCTAGAAGCTTCAAACTCAGGTAGGCTCCTAGACCAAGGAGTGCTAATTACTTCCTGCTGTTGTTGCCGATTTCTGAATTTCTCAGTGTTCCCAGATAGGTTCTGAGCTTCTCCATTTTCCACAGAATCAATTCTCTCTATTAAATTCCTCTCTACTTGAACACACATAAATACATAACATCTGATACAACCTCATACATTTAGAAATTCCATTTAGGGCTGAAGGTGTGGCTCAGTGGCAGAGAGCACCTGCCTAATGTGTACGCAAAGCCCTGCTTAGATCTCCAGGCCCTGGAAGAAAAGAGTGTAGAAATTACATCTAAAATTCCAGCAGTGAAATTAAAATTTCATGACTTCTGCTAGTCTATTGAAAGGAGCAGTTAATGCTTAAATTTTTATTTTTTCTCTTTCTTTTATTCCCATTTTGCATGTTTATATATAGTAATCTAAACAACAAATTTGAAAATAACATTATGTAGTACAACAATTGCTGAATTCCTATTTCGTTTAGTGAAATTCTGTATCATTTCTATTGTTTTCTTTTTTAAAAACCATTTTGTATTCTCTCTAAAAAATAAAAATAAAATTTCAGCAGTCAATATTTGGAAATAAGCAGCAACACAAACTACATATCAACACTTTTTGAAGTATTCTTTTTTTTTTTTTTGCGGAACCGGGGATTGAACTCAGGCCCTTGCGTTTGCCAGGGAAGCGCTTATTCCACTGAGCCATCTCCCCAGCCCCTTTTGGAAGTATTCTTGATTGAGAAATTTGAAATCCTAAAAATGAACTCCAATCCTGATCTCCCGATAGTTTGGCCAACTTGTTTATGTTGATAGGTCTAAATTTTTTCCTTTTTTCATAAATTCTGTATTATTCCTTGATCTTTTTAAAGCATCTATAGCTTTGTTAGGAGTCTCCACTCAGAGTACTTATTACCCTTGAAAACAATATTTTTTTTTTCTTTTCTGAGATAAGTTTTGACTATGCAGCCCAGTTCGGCCTCACGCTCACGGTGATCCTCCTGCCTCAGTCTCCCAAGTGCTGGGCTCACAGGTGTGGGCCAGCCTGCCCCATGAAAAGCAGTACTTTCCTGTCTCAAATTGGATCATTACTGGTATGCCAGTAGGTGTACTTTGAACATATTTCTCTTGCCCTGACTTCTCTCATGACTGTCATTCTCAAGCTTACCATTGTGGATGGGCCATCCCCACTCACATTTTCAGGACACCATCTCTAATGTGGCTAAAACCAAATTCATCATCCTCCTACTGTCTAGAATCTATTGTTCCTAATGCTATGGCTGGTGGCATTACTTTCCCAAATATCCATCCTTGAAAGTTCAGGTTTCCCCAGAGCAGTGATTCATCTCTTTCCTTGTCGTTTTTCTTTTGTTTCAAGTGCAGAGCCTGACACATAATTAGTATGCAGTACAATAAATGTGTTTTAATGAATGTAAGACTCTCTCCTAGTGCTGTGCCCCTTCCTATGTTTTAAAGCTCTGTACCACTCTCCCACAGCCAGGCTTTCTCTTCTATGTCTGCTGTACTATCCCTCTGAGCCACTCACCTGGAGAAGCAGCAGGAGGATTGCAACTCTGAGAATTAAATTATAGCCCAGGCTGGTGTTCAACACAACCCACATTAAATACAAAATGTTTCCTTGTCAGCAAGAACAGAGAGGCTGACTGCAATGTTCTTTGTGCTGTTAACATGATTGAGAAATAATGTGTTTATCAGATGGGGCCCTGGCATGTGGAAAGCACAGTCAAGGTTAATGCTGAACGGCTCTCATCCAGCTTGTTCAGGGTGCCTCCTTGCTGCAATTATTTTGTTAGATTTAACTGCTCCACATCCACCCTCCATCCTTAAATTTCTAGCAATCTCACAAGTGCAAAAATTAAATTATTACTGACTATTGTTCTGCTCTACTCTTTTTATCTACTTCATCCTTCGTCTACTTTGATGTTTACTTTTTCCCTATGTCTCTCTGTTTTAACTCCTCCTTCCTCCCAATCAACCATAAAGAACCAAGTACTCAGTAAAACACACCCGGATTAGTCCTTAAATCAAGCTTCTCATCTCTTCTTGCCTTCCTGAATCTTGCCCATGACCACCAGATCTTCACTCTGGTACTTCTTTTCCAACGTAATGACCTAAAACCCCCACATGTAAACACTCTCTGGGGCTTTGCAGTCAGGGCGCCCAAATCAAAATCCTACTTCTAAGTCTCATTTCCCTTTAAATTCAGGGCTGCTTTGCCCTACCTATGCTGATTCTCCCCTGGCTTTCTCTGGGCCTGGGGACACTGAAGTGAGGTAGATTTTATTATGAAACTAACAATGTTAGCCTATGTCTCTTGCTTGGACGGTCTCCTCCTAAACACTTTACCTAAGTTTTGTTTATAAATTTGTACCTTTTTTCTTTTTTGCTGTTGTTGTTGTTGTTTAGTGAGACAGGATCTTTCTCTGTACTTCAGACTGGCCTTTAACTCACTCTGAAGGCCAGGCTCATCTCACAGTTCTCCTCCTGCTGCTGGCCCTTGAGTGCTGGGAATATAGGTGTACACCTCCATGCCCAAGTATACTTTTTCTTAAAGGAGGTCTTCCAAAATGGACAAGTTCAGGCCCCTCATAAACAACATCTGTCTTTAAATGCAGGAACATTCAATTATATTATTAAAGATATTTTTTCATTTGTTAATGTGTGACAAACTTATTTTTATAACTTAGCATGAGTTTCTTGCTCTGTATGATACAGTGAGGTAGTTAAATGGGTGACAGTGGAGTACTAAAGACCTACGCTCAACTTTTATTTTTTAACTTCCTAGAGCCTCAGTTCCTTCATATGTTAAATAAGAATGATTATAGTGAAAACTACACTATGACTCTTCAAGTCCCAAGGTGCTTTTTTCTTCATGAGCTCCTTTCTCCATAAAAAAGATTACAAATCATATTTTTGTGACTGTTGGCCTAAAGTGTGATATATTTCAGAGAGGATTATATTCCTTTTAACTCTCTTCTCATTCAGAAGGAGACTAAAACATTTTAATGAGTTCCTAAAAATATGGCCATATTCATTGTCCCTAAGAGCCTAATGGGTAAGCTGTCCGTGAGTGTAGTTCTCATAAAGAAGTCTGGTAAATAATAAATGGGACAGTGTACATAAAACACTTGATAGAGTACCTGGCACAGGTTAAATGCTCAGTGCATGTCAAGCATTTGTTGCTGTTGTTATTATTCTATGCTTCTCTTGTGTTCTTCATAGTGAATGATAATATAAATGCTTGCTAAATTGATTAAATTAGGGAATATTTTACAATAAACTATAGCAATAGAAATTGGGAAACAGGTATTAATTTATACGATATAGTATCAGTGAAAGTACTGATGGGTTAAAGTGTTTGCAGGCTTAACTCCTGCTCTGTATTTCCAAGCGTTTGTTGCCTACTGACTTGGACTTCCCAAAAGAAGGGCTTACATAGTAGATTCAGATTCCATCAGAGAGCTCCTGAAGCCACAAGAATTTTATTAGAACCTTTGGCTCCCCTTCTATAGCAAACCTTGAACTAGACCAGCTGGTGTTCCAAAGGACAGCTTTCTTTTCAGCATCTTTGTTTCTCCTCTTGGAGGCCTACCCCTTAGCTCAGTTCTTTAAGTGGCTGCTTCAACAAAGCAGTCAGGCTCAGATTGCTGTGGTTCGATCCCCACAACTCAAGCCAGCCACACTTGCCCTGAAGGCATTGGAAGCAAAAAAAAAAAAAACAAAACTCCTTTTGTTTCTCCTCTTGGATTACAGTATTATTATTTCATTACTGTTGCCAACAATTGGCTAAATAGAATGTTCACAAAGGGGGCTTGTAGGTGTCAGTTTTCAGAATCTGCTGTTAGTTTAATCAATTATTTATTTTGTTCTTTCTGCTGTTAAGAAAAAACATCTTTGCAACAGAAGAACGATACTTTCCTGCTTTTCAATTGGTAACAGTTTTAGGAGCCATTTTCTTTTTAGAATTTATATAATTACATAACTTTGATGCTTACGTATGGAAGGCAACACTGAGCCTTGATATCAGAGAAGGGTTTTAGATTCAGAAAGACATGGATTCAAATCTTGACTCTAACAGGAAACAGTCTGGAAATAAACACACAGAGTTGTTAATAGAGATTATCTCCGGTATAGAGCATTGGAGAGAGGTTGGAGAACTCCACTTTTACATTATTGTCCTCTACATTTGATTGGTTAAAATCAGCATGGGTAATTTGTGTAAACTGAAAGGCAGAGTCAGGAAGGGAAGAGGAAGAGGGTCAGTTCTGCAGTGTGAGTACACAGTTTATGCACATGTCCCTTAGTATCTGCTGGGTATTGGTTATGGAACCCCAGCAGGGGCTACAGACTCATGTAAAATGACACATTTATGTGCATTGTCTAGTATATTTTAAATAATCTCTAGATTACTCATGATGCTTATTACCATATAAATGGTACATACATTGTCATTAGACTATATTGCTAAGCAATGGTGACAAAACCAAGCAATCTGTGACTGTTCAGTACAGACCCTGTAGTTTGGGTTTTCAACCATAGTTGGTTGAATCCACGGATCCAGAACCCATAGGTATGGAGGGTTGACTGTGCCACAGTTTGCTGCCTCATACTATGGAGAATTTTGAAAGATTACTATGAGGATTAAATGAAATAATGCATATAAGGCACTTAGCACTTTATATGACCCAAATTTACTATCCAGTAAATGTTAGCTATTGTCCCTGGGCAAAGTGTTTAACTCAGTTCTGGCATGTAGTATGGGTCCAAAAACTGGTAGTCTTAAAAGAGTGTACACATTCTTACTGACTACACCTTTAAGCTTATCTTCCTTCCTTTTATGTGATTTTTCTTTGTTTTAGTTCTGCTTTTGAAGGTGATTGTTTTAAAGGCAATATAGGTGTAGATTGAGGAATATTCTTGGAAATAATTGACATGGCCTTTTAATTTTCAGTACTCAAGGATGAACCCAGGGTCTTCATACTGAGCCATATCCCTGCCCCTCTTTTTATTTTTTATTTTGAAGTAAGGTTTCACTAAGTTGCCAGGTCGGGCTTGAACTTGCAATCCTCCTATGTCAGCTTCCCAGGGTCCTGGAATTACAGATTTGTGCTGCTATGTCCACCTGATTTAGACTCTTAAAAATTGTTATTGTCCCCCAGGCCTGCTGTGCCAGACCCACCCCTGGGTCTCCCTGAGAGCGCAACTGAGACTGGGTGTGGTGGCTTGCACCTGTAATCCCAGCTCTTGGAAGGCTATAAACAGATGAACCACTATGAGTCCAATCTAGTAGTGAGACCCTGAACACTCTGTAGGCCCTTCCCTAAAAAGTACAAAAATACAAACAAACAAACAAACAAGTTATGCTTTCACTGTATTTTATGATCACACCGTGTACATGTGTATGCTTGTCATGCATCTAATTTATATACACCTATTCATATTTTGTATATTCAAAATGCAATTCATATGCAAGTATATGTTATACCTCTGTATAAATTTTTACATATATTCATATACACTGATATGTGCAATACATTTGTAGTGTGTAGAGTGGCTCTGTGTTGGTGCCTAAGAATACTGAGACAACAATTGACTCAGAGGGAACTGAGTTGCTGAGAGACTGGGCTTGGTGGAAGGAGACTTCCCGACTTTGACAGACCACTTCGTGTTGTTTCTGCTTTGGACAGTGTACTGGTGCTACCCATCACAAAAGCCGCAGAAAGAGCGTATTTCAGAGTGCTGGAGAGCCAACACGAAAATCAATGGAAGTGAACATTTGCTAATAACGTGAAAGCAGGCAGATGGAGAAAGAACTTGTACTGAACAATTCTCCCAGTATAGACATAATGCGCACCCCACTGAAGGCAGAAGGACAACGAGACAGGAAGCTGAAGAAAATTAGACAAACATGTTCAACAATCTGCTTCCTGCTTAAAGGTTATCTTTTTATGGAATGAAATTATCTCAAATCCCATTTCTTCTTTTCAACAAAACTTAAAAAGTGACAAACTTTGTGGGGGGTGTGTGTGTATGTGTGTGTGTGTGTGTTTGGTCTCTTTTCTGATTTAACGCAATACTAAAGACTGAGTATATTATAAAGAAAAGAGATTTATTTGGAATAAAAGTTCTAGTCTAGAGTTGCATGTAATGAACGCCCTCTTAGGGGAAAATTCCAGGGAAGTGCAGGCCATTACGTGGCCAGACCCTGGGAACAGTGAGTAATCTGGCCAGCCTGGCTTTTATGGCAAACCTGCTATTCCATCAATCCATTAATCGCATTAATACCTATCCACTCCTGAAAGCTGAGCTCAAATCCCCTCTTTGAACAAAGGTCCTGTCTTCTAATGTTTCATAATGGGGATTAAATTGCAACAAGAATTTCAGAGGGGACATGCCATATTTAAACCACAGTGTGTGTTGCTTATGCCTCAATTTTTTAAAAAATTAATTAATTTTTCAATAAGTTAAGAGTGATGCTATACCCATAACATTGTATGCAAGTGGCACGAGAAAGAAAGGAAGTGTTGGAGCAATGGTGTAGTTCAGTGACAAAGTGTGTGCTTAGTGTGGGTGAGGCCTGGGTTTCATCCCTAGCACGAAGAGAAAGAGGCAAAAAAAAAAAAAAAAAAAAAAAAAAAAGGAAAGGAGGAAGTAATGGTACATACAACAATTTGGAAGACTCACAAAGACACTATGCTAATTAAAAGCTAATTAAATTACACTAATAAATTAAAGGCATTAACTGAAAGTAGCTATTTCTGTGGGTGTGGTGGTACATGCCTGTAATCCCAGCACTTAGGGGGCTGGAGCAGGAGGATTGCTGTGAGTTCATGACCAGCCTGCCTGGTCTACATAGCAAGACTGTCTCAGAAAAGCAAAATAAGTAGCTAGTTTCCAAAGGTTATATGTTTGAAGATTGCATTTATATGACATTCTCAAAGACAAAACTATAGCAAGGAAGAAAAGACGGTGGTTTTAGGAACTTGCAGGAGGCAATTATGAAAGACTAACATGACATTTTTGAAAGGTAATGGAATTGTTCTATATCCTTATCTTGGTACAGTTACATGAACCATATATATACATCAAATCCACTATATAATAATCTTCAAATATTTTTAAGATTAAAAATAAGACAAAATAAAGTGTGCAGTTTTGGCTTTTAACTTTTGCCTCTACACCAAGTGTCAATAAGACTTTGCAGGTGGCTTGATGTTTTGACTGTAATTGTCCTATCCTCCTTCAACATAATGACCTTAACTTCCCCCATACTTATTTCAGAGAGAATGAGGAAGTGACGCCAGCAATTTTTTTTTTTTTTTTTTTTTTTTGTGGCCAATACCGCAGCTTCCTACAATAAGACCCCTCTCATGAGAAAGCACAACCAGCCAGACATTGCTAGATGGTCCTGGCACGTCCAGTACCCCTCGCATAGCTCATCATCACGACGTACCCTACATTCTGGTATAGATTGATTCAACCAAAGAAAAGAACCCAGAGTTCTAGAGCAGCGTCAGATCTTGAAAGGAATTTCTACACAAGTTCCTTTCCCCATCGTGGCTTAACAACGTTGTGTTTCCCCAAGGTAGGGTGGAAAATCAAGTCCAACAGGCCTTCCTATGAACAGGGTGTGAAACACTAGGTGATATCCACATTCTTCAAGATACTAAATAACTATTCCTTGATTTGAAATATTCCATATTCTTCTTACATCTTTCCTAACTAGTTAAAAGTTAACTCTCTTCTTGGAGATACCAAATGAAGCAAAATGCCTACATATCACTTATTTATTTTTCCCTACTATTATTCTTCCATAGGGGCCGGGGAGATGGCTCAGTAGGATAAGCGCTTGACTGGCAAATGCAAGGATCTGAGTTCAATCCCCGGTTCCCAAAAAAAAAAAAAAAAAATTGGGGCTGGGTAGATGGCTCAGTGAAATAAGTGCTTCCCTGGCAAGCACAAGGGCCTGAGTTCAATCCCCAGTTCCACAAAAAAAAAAAAAAAAAAAAGCCACCCCAACAAAACTATTATTCTTCCATAGCAAGCTTCTGTCTCAGGCTTTATCCTAATTAACCCTAGAAAAAAAACACTGAAATAGAGCAAGATGGACTGATGGTTGCTGTGAATCTTCCCTCAGTAAAGAAGAAAACTGTCATGTAGAAAAGTCCATGTAAGCTAATTCTTTCTTAGAAGGGAGGGTTTTTTTGTGGACTTCTCAGCCCACCCCAGGGGTAGGGCTGGCACAGCATGTGGTGCTGGGGATCAAACTGCAGTCCCTGAGTGCTTTGCCTATGCTTACCTAAGTAGGCACTTTAGACTGCTGAGCTGTCTCACCAGCCCTGAAGGGAGGGTTCTTGAATTTGAATCGTAGCTCTGAAATAGGCATTATAAAGAAATATAGTGTGTATTAAAATTTTTTAATGTATTATAATACAAGATACGTTGCCATTAAGGCTCCCAAATACTCTCCCTTGTTTTGAACATTCTTCTCACTTTCTGAAACAGCTCTGGAAGTCCTTTTCATGAGGGTCTTTAGTTGCAATGTCTTGGCTGCTTTACACTCAGGACTGATTGAAAATGTTTACCTTTCATAGTCATTTTGCCTGTTGAGAAGAGCAAGAGATCACACAGCACAGTGCAGGAGCCAGTGAATAAGTTGGATGAGGGCATCTCATAATGTTTTTATGAACCTGCCTTCCATTGGACGGCATTTGTTAGCAGCGTTCACCATATTTTTTTTTCAAAGCTCATAAAGACACTTACAAAGAGGACTTCCAGAACTGCTTTAGAAAGAAGCAATGATAAAATAAGTGTATTTGAAATGAAGAGAAGTACAGTTTTAAAAGTCACTGTGTTTACTGATCACCCTTGTATATCAGCTGTGAGGCCTTAGGCAAGCAACATGGCCTTGCTAGTCCCAGAACCTTTTCTCTTAGTTGTGTGTGTTAAAAGGAATTCATTGTACCTATAATAAGATTAAGTGCAAGGACACACACAGTGCACCTAGTACTAAGTATAGTGTTTAGCACTTATTCAGGAAATGGCTATTTTCTTTCATATAATAGGCTATTAATGTCATTTTCACATATCTGGACATCAAGAAGTGGAAGGGTCCACGAAGGTGTTCAAATTTCTTGCTTCCCAGTTACTTTACTCTGCCTAACATGACCTAAAACATAGTCTTGGGAAACTGTCTCTTTGCTAGGGTGGGGTCCCATTTACTTCAGTCCTCTGCTGACCAGCTAGGCAGTTTGATAAACCACTTATCATAGAAACATTAATGACTTTATCTGACTTCGCTACTTAGAGATGAGTATTTTGAGAAATGTAGTTCAGGCAGGTGAGAACTGGGGCTGTTCAGCAGCCTTCAGGCTGCCCTGAGTGAGCTGGGACCTTGCTCAGGAGGATGATTGGGTGGGTTGTTGATGCTGCATTCAACAACGTATTATGCTTAATGGGTTATAGCTCAGTGGTACGGTGCCTGCCTGGCCAGCATGAGGTCCTGAGTTGAATTCCCGGTACCAAAACAAGCTGTATACATATTGCACTGGGTTCAGGCTCCTGGTAGCAAGAGCATCCACCTTTCTGCTCCTTACATCTTCCTTCTTTCCCAGATCAGAGTGTAACGGAAGTCATTAAAGCTTTATGGAGATAGTGCCAGTAAAGAACTTCAGGAGCGAGCCTTTTTCTGAAGAAGAATCATTAGTAAAGATCTACTATATGCTGCAGGAGGCTTAAGGCCCTCATTGCTTCCATTGGTATTTAATATTTACTATTTCCTCATAATCTTGGAGCTGCAGTCTTACCAGTTTTAAAAAGGCTGTGGAAAAAGACCTTATGAATATTTATTTTTTACTACATAATATATTTTGGGTTTCGTTTGAAAGTTTGAGTTTTGTGTTTCTTCTATAAATTATGAATGAAAAATAAAAATCACCACTGTTTTCAGGCTGAAGATATTTTATTGTGCAACAATGTATTATGTATAAGAATATCACAAAAGTTAGAAAAGTTAGTCCTAGAAGAGTTTGGCACAATACAATGATAACACAGTAATATAAATGGAGCTCTGAGGACTGGGAGTAGTGGTAGAAATGATAGAAGTTTTGCAGAGCGTATGCAAGGCCCTGGGTTCAATCCCCTGTGCAACAAAAAATAAAAATAAAAATAGAGAAAACAATACAAAAAAAAATATGCTAAATTCCCAGTACCCATCTGTCCCCAGAATGCTAAGGGCAAATTAGGTTTACGGATGAAATTAAGATTTCTGATGAGCTGACTCTAAGAAAAAGAGATTATCTTGGATTATCTGGGTGGGCCCACTAAAACTACAGATCATTTTTAAAATAAAAGAAGGAGACAGAGAAGCATGCTACTCTGCTTCTGTTAAAATGGAGAAAGGAACCAACTGAGCAATGAAGAAATTAGTAAAGAAAACAGCAAATAATTGATCCTTGCCCAGAGGCTTGGATGGAATATTGTCCTGATAACACCATGATTTTAGCTCTTGGAAACACAATTCTGATCCTAAGCTTAGAGTAATAGAATCATGTCTTCCATCACTAAGTTTGGGCTAATTTGTTATAGCAGCAGCAGGAAACTACCACTGACAACATATCAATAAAGATACATTGTTGGGACTTGTTGTGAACATTATTTAATATTTATAGTAACACCATGCAGTAGTAACTGTCTCAATTTATAGTGGAATAGAAGCACCTCAGTGAGATTGGGCGTGGTTGTGTGCACCTGTAATCTCAGGGATTGGGAAGCTGAAAACAGAAGAATCACTATGAGTCTGATCTAGTAGGACTGGCAATGTCAGAAGTTGAGAAAACAATACAAAAAAAAATACTCTAAATTCCCAGTACCCATCTGTCCCCAGAATGCTAAGGGCAATTAGGTTTACGGATGAAATTAAGATTTCTGATGAGCTGACTCTAAGAAAAAGAGATTATCTTGGATTGTAGACCGAGTCTTAAATACATAAAAGAAAGAGAAGTACCTCAGTGGTAGAGTGCATGCATAGCATGAGTGCATCCCTAAGTTCAGTTCCCAGTGTCTACAAACAAGCAAACAAACAATGAAGATAGGGAAGGAAACAGAGAAGTTACTCAAAGCACTGTAAAAATAAGTGACAAAACTAGAATTTGGTCTGTATTGAAAGGCTATAACCTCAGCTACTTGGGCCAACCAAATAGCTCAGCGGATTAAAGCACATGCAACATGGAGAGAAAACATTCTCTGAGTCTTTCTCAGAAAGCAAATTGGTCAAGCAATGGCTGTGACTCATCCACACGGCTGACACTGACAAAAGATATCTACAAAGTGTGGTACAGTTTCAAGATAAATCCTGAGGGGACATGACTGACCTTATCAGATACAAAAGTCACATTTCTTATTATATAGGCCTCGCTTTATCTTGGTCTTAACCATCCAGCAGAAAGGTAAAAAATGAGGTATAAGGGGTGAAGTCATGTTGGTATGCTGGGCTGTAAAGGGCTCGGGTCAACAACTTCTGACATTGCCAGTCCTGCAGATGACCCACTACTATTATGGACTACTGGACTATATTGGATTATTTTGCTGAATTCATGCACCTACAATATTTAAATGACAATAGAATACCCTTCTCTGACAAAACTAAACAAAAAAAGGGGATACAAATGAATGACCATATTGTATCTGTATATACAAAATAGTTAGGATAGATATACAGCTACTTTCTCTTAATTCAGTGAGAAGAAAGATTTGTACTAACAGTGTTTGGACAGGATATCATGTCAGCATCTTGTACTATGAATAACCACTAAGAAGATAACAATATGTAATGTATTAATTATTGAAATTCTCCTACTAATCGGTTTTGAAACTGTCTCATTGCTATTTGTTTCTCACTAAAATTATTTTTTAAAAAACAACAAAATGTGTGCAAACAGGCACAGGGGATAGGGTTCCATCCTTGGGCCTGCCATGCTGGTCCCGCCCCCGGGGTACATTGAGACTGGGCATGATGACGTCTGTCATCCAAGCTCTTGAGAGGCTGTAGACAGGCAGATCACTATGAGTCCAATCTAGTAGTGAGACCCTGAACACCCCGTAGACCCTTCCCTAAAAAGACAAAAAAAAAAAAAAATCCTTAGCTACTGGATAATTTTTCTTCCAATACAGAAGTGCCAAGAGATCTGGGCATTCAAGGAAGGAAATAGTTCTGTGGAGGATGCGAGAGGATATCATGGGTGGAGTAGGAATTAAGCAGGGCCTTCACACACCCAATTCTTCAGCCTTGTTCTTGACCATATCCTCTTCCTAAACTAAACTCCATAAGTACTGGCCTCTTGTCTGTTTTCTCTAGTTGATGACAATGTAGGCTTTTTACACTGATCACAGCGGTGAACACCAGCCCCTCATGCCTACCATCAAATACCTGCCTACCTCTGTTTACTTATTTTTTAATTATCCCTTAGATTTTAATTCAGAGTTCTCCTTTTGGGGAAAGTTTTTTTTCTCAATATCACTAATTAGCTTACATCTCCTCCAAATACATTTTCATTATACTGGGATTCCTTTTAACAGTCCTTTTATTTAGGTCTTCTATGGAATCATTGGTCTAATGTTCATCTCTCCTATTAGACTGCCTTACTGACCCTTATCTCAGAGCTACAACCATGCCAGACCCATGGCAGGGCTGTCGGTCTGTACTTGCCAAATGACTGGGCAGTGTTGAAGCTTTATCCTGTACCTGTGGGGAGGGACTAAAAATCATTGTTAGAATTCAAAATCTTTTGTTTAAAAAAAAAAAAACCAGCTGGGTGTGACAGTGCACACCTATAATCCTAGCATTCAAAAGGCAAGAGAATCATTATAAGTCTGAGGCCAGCATGGGCAACACAGTACCAGGCCAGCCTGAACTATGTATAGACCCATATGTATACATAGATAGATAATAGATAGTAGTTGGCTTGCTAGCTAGAGATAGAGATAGATAGATAGATAGATAGATAGATAGATAGACAGACAGATAGATAGATAGATGAAACAGCCCTCCCCTTTTTTGTATCATTCTCTTCCTCTAGCTTGATTTCTTTTCTTTTTCTTTCTTTTTTTTTTTTTTTCCTGGGGAACTCAACTCAGGACCTCGTGTTTTCCAGACAGGCACTGTGCTGCTGAGCTATATCCACGGCCCCCTGGCTGGCTTTCTTGAGAGGATTGTTTGGGCTCTCTGCCTCGATTCCCTTGCATCTCATTCATAGTCTAACTCATCATTCTTACCCTTCATATTCTATTGAAATTGCGATCCTTGAAGTCATTAATTACTTCACTGTAACTAAATTGCCTGGCCGTCTCTCACTTCTTCATTTGTAGCCCTCTGAGAAAGCAATGCTGGATTACTTACCCCTCTGATCTGGGATATTTGTACCTACCTGGGTTGCCTTTGGTGGCCCCACACTGCCACCCCAGCCCTGTGATTGTTCTTCCTCTCACTTAGAGCCAGTGCTCTCTCTCTTGTCCCCTAAATGATAGTTTTTTTTGTGACAGCCCTCCTCTTTTACCCCCTATACTCTTGAGACATTATCTACAGTTGCAAAGAGAAAACACATATAGATGACTTCCAAAAATGCAAATGTTTTTGCTCCTGAGCTTCCAACCTTTATATTCATTGAAACCCTACTTGGTGGTTTCATGAACATAGCCATCATAGTCTCCAGCATTGCAGTTTGCTTACAAATAGTTTATGCAGGGAAGCTTTCCAAGGGAATGAGACGCAGCACAGAAAAAGAAGGAAATTCAAAAGAAAATATGTTAAAACAGGGTTGTTGCTGTGTGTAAATGGGGATCAGTCTCACTGGGGACAAGGGGTAGAACATGCCTCAGAAGTAATTCATAGGGACTGGAAAGCTGGAATATTTGTCCTCAGATTCCAGTTCCTACTGCTGATGGCCACTCCAGGGACATTAGGTCCCAGGAACTTCTGTTTTGATTACATGTGCCCTGAACCCAGGCTCACTCTAGTGGCCAAAGTATGACCTCAGCAGGGAAACATAGGCCTGACTTCACAGATGGGAACTCTCTGCTGGCAATGTCAGTGGTGATCAGGCAGACGTGAGTAGGTCGTGTCATTGACACCCTCTGCCACACGCTTCAAATTGACAAGTCCCACTTTAAGTATAAAGTCCAACGTTAAGATGACAAGTCTGAGCTGAATTAAGATTTTATCTCCCAAATGTGCTCTTTCCCCTGGGTTTCTGGCTCACTGAATGACCCCACTGTCAAGCTCAACTGTCAAAACAGAACCTTGAGCAATCTTCATGTCATGCTAGAGTCCCCTTCCTAAAATTGTCTGTATTGTTCTGTCAGGGGGTCCTATAATTCTACCTCCTATACTTTTTTCAAATCCACATGGCATGTATATTCCAGTGCTAAAACACAGTCTCAGGCAGCTTTCATCTCTCACCTAGATGCGGATGTAGTTCCCTCCTTAATCACTGTGTCTCCTGTCTTCGGTCTCCGTGCCCACCACACCACTTGGAATAGAGCCATTTAGAGGCTTCCGTATGACACATTCTGTCACATTACTTTCCTGCTAAAAGCCATTTGATGGCTCTCCACAGGGATAGAGACCACACTCCACCTGGCTTTTCTAGACATTCCATGAGTTTACTCCTGCTTACCCCTTTAATCCCATGTCTTATTCCTTTCCTATTCCATCATTCCCTGAACATCATGTCTCTCTCTACTTATCTGCGTGTGTACTTTATAATCTCTATCCTTCAAATAGACCTTGCCTTCTTGAACTTCCTGGATTTTGCTCATTCTTTCTTCCTGTCTCTGGGATCTTAATTATAACTTCCTTCTTTCAGGAAGCCTTCCCTGATCTCCTCTGTTCTAGGAATCCCCTCACTCTGGTTTGGTCTTATCATGTATTTCTCATACTGAATAAAAGGCTGTTTATCTGTCAAGATCCATTTTCTTACTTGAAGACTGAGAGCTTTGCTAGGCAAAAACAATTTGTTAGGCAAAACTATTTGGCACATAACTATAATTGGAAAAATATGAGTCTGTGGATCGATAAATACTTTTACTGATTGAGCAAAGAAGAAAAAAGCCCATCTTTTATAAAAAGCAATAATTATATAAATAAATTTATCTGATTATTGGCTCTTTCCTGAATTCACAAAACCTAGGAATTCAAGATACTTTTTGGTATTTGAATATCATATAGCAAAAAAAGGAGGTGCGCCCTCTTTGAAGTCAGCGTGGGTCTTGTCATCCCAAAAGTCCAGGGCCAGGAGAAAGTGTGGCACCAATGACCTACCTCCCACCTGCTGCTGGAGGGATTTTTCACAGCTCTGAAGAATATCCAAGAAGAGATGTTTCCCAGAAAATCAAACCAGTGATCTTTCCAGAGAACCTTACTTTTAGTAACCCGGGATAATTGGCCTATTCATCTTTCTGGTAAAAGATTTTTTTCTCTTGAAAGCACTCAATTCATTTTCCACTGCTGACATGTAATCCAGAAATAATAGAGGTTGGCCTAATATAATTCATCTCCAAAAAGGGAAAGTGCCAGAACCCTGAAAGAAAAGCTCTGAGTTAAGTATTCCCACAAATAATTCTCAGTGAGGCAGGGGGACATGAAAAGGCCTATTCAGTTGGAGAGGGTATTTCTTTTTGTTGTTTATTAGAAAGGTATCTCTCCAATGGAAGGAGTCTGGCTCAGTGCTTGTCATTACCATCCCAATATTCAAGTATGAGAAGTGTTTCTAGCTTTAGTTTCTGGAAAAATCAGACTTGGAAGGGCTAACATTTGCATTGATCTTTGGGAGTCCCAGACTCCCCAGACTATGTGTAGCAATGCATAGGCAAAACATATGAGTAGCTACTCGGTGAACATGCAATGGGAATGAGAAATAAAGCTTTTCTGTTTCATCCACTGGGACTCGGGGAGTGTGATTCATTACTGTAACAAAATATCTGAGGTAGGCAATTTATAAAGAACAGAGGTTCTTTTAGCTCGCAGTTCAAGAAGCTGAAAGTGCCATATTGTTCAGCCCTTTGGTTCAGCCTCTGAGAGACTAGTAGCACCATGGCAGGCGCTCATGCATGAGCAAGAGATTGTACTGCAAAGCAGAGAGTCAGAAAGTGGTTCAGAGCTCGGGCGTGGTCCTACGACAGCTTACTTTCTGGAATAAGATGAATTTATTCTAAGAGTAGCCCCCCAGGGACCTACGGACCTCTCATGGGGCCCCACTTCTTCAAGCTGTCACTACCTCACTGGAGGCCAAGGGTTCAACAGGTGAAATTTTGGGGGCATACTCCACATCCAAGCCTTAGCAGGGTGCCTTTTATTTTTACAGAAGTAATAATTCCCTACCTATATTCTGAGCATAAAACAATGTGACACATAAACACACAAATCAGAGGGTTGAATAACAAAATAATCAATTTTATTAGTAAAAGTGAATTTGGAAAACAAAGTATGGATATTAGGCAAAATTAGATTTTATAATAAGTTCTCTATGAATCACACTTACCCACAGCAAACTTTAAAGCCTCCTACCTCAGGGCCAGACCATGACATCGAAAGCTTTCCTCATGGTGGTGCATAGTGAGTTCTTCTCATTCTTAGGAAAGGCAGAGCAACAGAAGCGTGAAGCACGAGTGCTATACTAAGCTTGCTTACATCTTTTCCTCTTACCAGATTAGGTGCTCCTCCCAGGCAAGTAGTATTCTCATACTTTTCCTTCATGCAGAAGTAGAGCTTCTTTCCTTGAGTGGAAGAACTCACAGCCAAAAGAACAGGCTGCTGTCCAATTAAGCTCAGGAATGCAAATTGGAGGAGCATACAAGCCATGGCTTCTATCACCTCAAATTATTACTGGAAATGACTAGAGATGTAGGTACCGGATTCACACAATGAAACACTGTCCCGGAGGTAGCCAGCGCAGAGCCCTCTGTCTTCAGAGAGAGCAGGATCCTATGTCATTTCTAAAATCATATGAAACTGTTATGCAAAACTATACCTAGGCAACAATAGGTCTCTTCTGAGCTCTAGGAACAGACCTGAAGGAGAAAAAGGGGATAAGGTGGATAGAGGGCTGTGAAAAGGAAAGAGACAGCACCATTATTCTGGTTTAAAAAATGCTACAAAAAGTGGGGGCCTGCCACTTAGCTCAGTTCTTTAAGTGGCTGCTTCAACAAAGCAGTCAGGCTCAGGTTGTTGTGATTTGATCCCCACAACTCAAAACAGCCAAACCTGCGCTGAAGGCATTCAGAGAAAAAAAAAAAAAAAAAAATGCTACAAAAAGTGCCCTAAGCCTGCCTTTCAGGGTTGAGGTTTCTGCTGGCTGGAAGCACATCCTCTCCTGTGCTGGCTTTCCTCAGTTGCTGTCACCCTCGTGTACCAAATAAAGAATTTTAATAGTGCATAGCCATGGAAATCCACGATGCTAATGTATGTTTCATTACAAAACTTGTATGGAGTGTGTCTTTAAGTTCAAACAGAAAAGTATATTCCCAGAGAAATGAAATACCATTAAAAGTGAGCAGGTTTAAGCAGGAGAAGCACAGTGAAGTGACGACTTCAAAGAAACAACCAATTGATCCTGTGACTATTGTGTGAGATTTATCAGTCAGACCATAAGTGTGTATTTGACTCCTGAAGCTATAAAATGCCTTTGTCTGTTGTAAAACACAAAATATACAAATCTCTCTCCTGCTCCACCCCACATCATCAGGACAGACAGGAAGAAGGGAGGGGAGAGTTGTCTTAATTACTTTTATCATTGTAAGACAAAATACCCAACACTCAAAGTTAAAAGAAGGAAGGTTTATTTTGTTTCACAGTTCACAGAGGTTTCAGCCCACAGTCACCTGGCTCCAAGGCACAGCGACATGGCAGGGGGCATCACAGAGGAGAAACAGTTTGTGGCAGGCAAGACAGCGAAGCAAGAGCAGCGGCGGCGGCAGCTTTTCTCTGTGCTTTACGGCTCATCCAGGATCGGGAACCCTTAATCCCAGCATATACACCTTGGATCATTCACCTCTGAGAAGCCCACGTAGGACCGTAAGAGGCTGTGCAGGGACATGGAAGTACAAGCTGTAACAGGAGACAAAGGGGGAAGGTTTCTGGGGTCATTTTTGGTCAAATGACTTTTTTTGTGTAGTAGCTAAGAAACCACAAGCTCATCATGGGACCAGGAGAGGCCAGTGTTCCTGCTTTAACTCGTCCCGAGGCAGCACTTGGATGACTTGCACAGATGCTGAGAAATGCCAGGGTAGGCCTGTGTCATTGGCATCGCTGGTAAAATTGAGGGTTTCTTCTGTACAAAGCTTTTTAACTGACATGCACCCCTTTGCAGTTTTTTATTTGCTAGGTAAAAGCCTTAATAAAATGTCTGGAAAATATTGTTGGATCTAGATTTAGAGGGCCATTTCCCTTTGCATTTTCCTCAACTGAAAACATTAATGTTGGAGTGGGGGAGATGGCTCAGTGGAATGAACACTTCCCTGGCAAGTGCAAGGGCCTGAGTTCAATCCCTGGTTTCACAAAAAAAAAAAAAAAAAAAAAAAAAAAAATTAATGTTTCCATAGTAGAGAATACAATACAGGATTTTATTACACACTGCCCTCAGATTATGAATGGATGTTATTTCTTCCCTAGAGAATATAAGTAGTTGAATTTTGCTGGATAATACGACAATCTTTTAGTATTATATAGCTCATTCTGATGACTGGAGTTTGGGTATAGGTTATAACTTTTATTAAATGGATGCTTCAAAGCTATGAACAAGCTTCTAGGAAATCTTTTCCTCAGAGAAGCCCATAAAATTTTGCAAGCTTCCCCTTATTGACACTTTTTATCAATAGTTTAAATTTCAGGTTAGAATTTATGATTCATTTGGTCTCTTCTTATTGGTAAGCATTTTATGTATACCATAACATTTTTTATTTATAACATTTTCTATGAATTTCCAGCATGGCACTAGTGTTTGAGCAAGATAGAATCCCATCAGTAGGATGTATTTTCTGGTACTTTTAAACCTTACTTACAAGTAAAGATTTTTGTGTCATGGATTATTTCTGGAATCTAGCTATTCACCCTATGTTAGTAAGGACAGCAATGAACCCAGGATACCAAAGGAAGAAATGAGGTAATTTCTACCCACTGGCTAGTCGGTCACAAGAACCAATACCGTGTCAGTGTGATGGCACATGCCTTCAGAAAGCACTTGGGAGGCTGAGGCAGGAGGATCACTGCGAGTTTGAGACCAGCCTGGGCTATAAAGTGAGCTCAAGGCCAGCCTGCGATGCACAAGGAGACCAAGTCTCAAAATGACCAAGAAAAAGAAAGAAAGAAAAGAATCAATCCAGACAGCTGCTTTCCACGGTCTATTTCCTTTATCTGATGGGCGTGAGTGGGTTGCCTGTTTCTTTTTAAGGCTTTGATAGATTGTCTAAAGACAAAAGTTATTTTTGCTATTTACTTCATGAGTGTCTTTATAAGTTATGATTCAAATAACACTGAATGTTTTCACTGAAGTGCTGAATGCCGTCTACGGCCATCCAATGGAAAGGCAAGCTCACAAAACCATTGCAATGCGTCTTTGCGCACCTTCTTCACCAGATCTGGCGCTGTGTGACTTCTGGCTGTTCCTCAAAATGAAACTCGAAAGTAAACTTTTCACCACCTCAGCCATCAAGGCATCCATGACAGCTCAATGAAAGACACTCACAGAAGAAGACTTCCAGAACTGCTGCAGACAGTGGGAAGAATGAGGGCATACACATATTTAAAGCAAGGAGGTGGGCATTTTGAGGGGAATTATTGGCAGTGTGTCTTTCACTATCAAAATTTTTTTTAATTTAAGTATTCACTGTATTTTTTAATCATGCTGCATATCTGTCAGTCACTTCTCACACATCCCTCCCTTCATCCCTTGGCAAATACTAGTTTAATCTCACTGTATAGATTAGCTTATTCTGGGCATTTCATATATTTGGAGGCATACTGTATGTGGTCCTTTGTGACTAGATCCTTGTAAGTGGTGTAAGGCTCATCCATTTGTAGCACGTTTAGGATTCTGTTCTTCATATAGCTGAATAACGACCTATTATATGTAGAAGTTACATATATGAACCTTATTTATTCATACACTGATAGATATTTTGGTTGTCTCCACTTCTGGACACTTATGAACAATGGGGCTTTGAATATTTATGCACAAGTTTTACGGGGATGTGGGTTTTCAACTTCTCTGAAGATGTATTTGTGAGTGTAATTAGCAAGTCAAGAGCTAACTCTGTTTGACAAGGGTCTTCCAGGCTGTTTTCCAATGTGGCTACAGTGTTTTACCTTCTAACTAGCAGGGTATATGGGTTACCATTTCTCCACATCTTTAATAAGACTCATTTTTTATTTCCTTTTTTTTCTTTTATTTATAATAAAGCATAAAATAGTACCTCATTGTGATCTTGATGGGTAATGACGTTGAACATTCTTAATTTTTTTGTTTGTTTGTTTGTTTTTGTCTTTTTGAGACAAGATTTCTCTTTTTAGCTCAGGTTAGACTTGAGGTCACTTTGTAGCCTAGGCTGACCTTGGGCTGGAAGGGGTTTTCCTGCCTCAGGCTCCTACGTGCTAGAATTACAGGCATGCACCACCGTGCCCAGCTAATTTGCTATTCTTTCTCTTAAAATTTTTTTATTTTAAAGAGGAAAAATAAAATAACGAGAACAAAAGCAAAGCAACATAAAACAATAAAAATGGTACAGAATTTCAAAACAAGAATAGAAAATTAATGGATGTTATGTTATATATTATTATCATCAAATTTGTTACTCAGATTACTAGATATAGGCATGCAAGAGTGATGAAACAATTAACTTCTCTTTTCAATAAACCTTAATTTTTTTGATTTTTTTTCTTTTGCTGGTACCGGGGATCAAATTCAGAACCTTGCGCTTGACAAGCAGACACATATACCATTGAGCTATATTCCTGGCCCTCATTGTCCTTTTTATTTTTTATTTTATTTTAAAGAGATTATAAACATGATAGATAACACAACAGAAATGCTGCACATTAAAAACAAAACAAACAAACAAACAAACAAACAAACAAAAAACAAAACAAAACCAAGAGCCCAGGCCCAGTGAATGTGTGGGAGAGCTTCCGGCTACCCTGCACTGGCAGGACCTACCAGTCCCAGCCCAGGCACAGTGTTGGTGAGACCCTTTTCAACCCTTTGGGACACTGCCCCACCACTCCATAGTACCCCCCCACGCCACTCATCGAGTAGGAATTTTTGTTGAGTTCTGAGAACCCCTATATCCAGTCCTAGTCCAGGCCCAGTGAGTGTGTGGGAGAGCTGCCTCTCCACCCTACTCCACCTTGTCCCCTCCAGACTCAGCTCAGGCCTGGCATACAGGCCTGGGGTAAAATCCTACAGCTGCAATCCCTGAAGACAGTGTAGGGGACAGAACCACCCAGCTAGTCCAGGAGCAGAACATCTTGCAGAGCGGCACAACAGGTTCACCCCCAAGGGCAGCAGCAGAAAGGAGCTGAGCACAGCAGCCAGACCCAAGCCAGGCACAGCTGCATAAATCCAGACTTTGTAGAGCTGCACCTGATCTTCAGTAGGTGCTAAGGTTATAACTGCACCAAAGCTCTACAACAAAGGTCAGAAGACAGTGCTACAAAAAATGACAATGAGAAGGAACAAAATGAAACCTCAGAACCCAAGCCCACCCGTAACAAGTGCAGAGGACACTAACACAGAACAAATTGGGAATCACACAGATGAAATCAATGAATCAACAGCTTCTGAAATAAAGAAAACAGCTGCAGAAAGGTATACAGGAACTCAGATTGGAAATGAAAAAAGAAATTCCTGAATTAATAACATCTGCAGTAAAGAATCAAATGCAGAAACATATGGAGGAAACCCAATGCCCACCCAGAAAAGTGCAGAGGACACTAGCTCAGGTCAGATGTATGAATTAATAGCATGGATAGTAAATAAGCAACAGCAGAAAGTCACAGAGGAACTCAGAGCGGAATTCTTTTCTACTAGCTCAGCTCAAATGTACAAATTAATAGCATCGATACTAAATAAGCAACAGCAAAAGGTTATAGAGGAACTCAGAGCAGAATTTTCTGAAGTAAGAAAAGAATTCTCGGAACTCATAGCATCTGAAGTAAAGAATCAACTACAGAAACATAGGGAAGAAACCCAATCTGAAAAAAACAATGCAGTAAAAGAATTAATAGCTGCTTCCAAAGAAGACATTGATAAAAAAAATAGAGATTAGAAAAATGACATATTCCTTGAATGAGCAATACAGGAAAGAAATAGATTGCATGAAGCAGAGTCAAAGAGATATAGAAGAATTTAAAATCTCAATCACAATTTTGCAAAACCGTTTAAGTGAAAGTGAAGACAGAGTTTCAGATATTGAAGACACTGGTGCAGCTAGTGAAAAGGTAAGAAAGGATCTCTTAAAAACAACTAGGATGCAGGAAAAAATAATTCATCACCTGCAAGATGATGCAAAGATGAACAACGTGAAACAAATAAGCATCAATGAGAAACAAGGAATCGATACAAAAGACATTAAAAAATATGGGCAGAAAAAACATATGTGCAGAAGTCATAGCAGAAAACTTCCCAAATATGAGGAAACAATCTGACATTCAGGTAACCGAAGCACACAGAACGCCAAGTAACCTCAACCCAATTAAAAACACACCGAGACATATAATACTCAAGATCCCAGAAATTCAGCACGAGAATAATATACTGAAAGCCGTTAGAGAAAAGAAGCAGATCACATTCAAAGGAAAACCCATCAGAATTACGGCTGACTTCTCTTCACAAACCATGAAGGCAAGAAGAGCATGGAGAAGAGTACTTCAAGTCCTCTGTGAAAACAAATTCCAGCCCAGACTACTATACCCTGAAAAACTCTCAAGTTTGATGGAGAAGTGAAATACTTCCATGACAAAGA
>NW_004524590.1:18050698-18056301 GCF_000260255.1 Octodon degus
ACAATGGAGTATTACTCAGCTATAAAGAATGATAAACTCGAAGGCTTTATATTGAAGTGGATGCCACTTGAAGATATACTCATAACTGAAATAAACCAGACATACATGCATAAATATCATATAGTTTCCATAGTAGAAGAACTCAAAAGAAGAAATACAAGTAGAAAGGTTTAATACAAGAAAAGGAAAGCAAGTTCTCGAAGACTAACTAATTGAGAGATGGAAAGTAGAAGAGCTAGGAAACATGACAGTGACAGGCCATACAGTTATATGTAGAAAATGGGCAAGGCAATAATGCTGAGAATCTCCAGAAGATTTTTGAATCTAGCAGTTAATTGGAAAGATTCTTACCCTACCTAACTATATATACTGATACCTGTGAACTAAGCAACTGCACTGACGATGGTAATCTGTAATAGCAGTTTCATGTTTGGAGTACCTGTTGTTCTGGTCTTCTGAATCCGGGCTGCTTGTCATGACATACCAGTTGCTGCTGTGCTGTCTCTCGGGTAGATGATTGTTCAAAAAGAAGGGGGTGGTGAATGAAGGCAAGAGACAGGAAAATGAATGTTGTGGGACTGTCCTGCTTCAAGGTTTTATATGGTTAGATTTTTGGACTTATGTGTAAACATAAGAATTATATAATTCTTTATGCCTATTTTTAAAATATATTCTAATTTTTAAATGTTTTTTCATCATATTCTGCAGGGACTTAAAGTTCAACACATCAATACTTGATGAAAAATACCTGTTCCATGTTATACCTAATATGTTTAATATGCAGACAGATAGAGGTGTTAAGCTTAACAGCCTAGGTTGTATGGTAATAACAATAAACTTCTCTTCTGGAGGGTTAACAACCTACGTTTGCAGACCAAAATTAGAGTAAAAGGAGGGCTGCAAGGAAAGCCAACATTTTGGCCCTTCTAAGGTCAATTAAGGTCAATTAAGGCTCAGGACATACGAGAACTTGTACTGTAACATCACATAACTCAGTAGTGTCCCAAATTTTCTGATCAAGGAGATTATTGGGCCAAAGAGTAAAGTGATCAGTGATGTAGAGTGTGTCTAAGGAGAGTCACATGGAGAGAAACATTCTCTCAGGCTTTCACAGAGAGCACATTGGCCAAACAATGGATGTGACTCATCCACATGGCTGACACTGACAAGGGTTCTACAATCTGAGGTACAGGATCTCAAGATAAATCCTGAGGGAATTTCACTGACCTTATCAGACGCAAAAACTACAAGTCTTGTTGCATAGGTCCTGCTTTACCTTGGTCTTAACCATCCAGAAGAAAAGTATAAAAATGAAGTATAAGAATAAAGCCATGGTGTTAAGTTGAGCTGTAGGGGACTCAGGTCAACAATTTTTGACATTGCCAGTGAAGCAGAAGACCCAATACTATTATGGACTACTGGACTGTTTTACAATATTTTGCTGAGTTAACACACCTATAATATTCAAATAACGAACCTTAACAAATAAAGGGGATACAGATGAATGTCCATTTTGTATCTGTGTATTCAAAATGATATATAGTTACATTCTCTTAGTGAATAAAGGGATTTGTTCTAATAGTGTTTATAAATAGGATATCATATCCGCATGATGTACAGCAATTAACCACTAGGAAGAATGTATGCAATGTGTTCATTATTGAAACTATCCTACCAATTTGTTTGAAACTGTCTCATTGCTATTTGTTTCTGAATAAAATTATGGAAAAATATTTTTTAAAAACTATATGAAAGGTGGCTGTTTTAATGCACATTGCTATCTTCAATGTAGTTGCTCAGATTACAGACATTAGCATATAAAATTGGTCAGAGTAAAAATTTTAATCATTAGTTGATATTAATACCAAAAAACTATATACATTAGTAGTACAATCATCATAGCTCTCCTGTGTCTACACTTACATGATTTTCCCTTTCCTTTTTCCCTATCTTTTCTCCTTTTCCTCATCCCAATTGTTTATTCCTATGTTCAGTTTCATTTGCTAGTCTTTAAAAAATGTGTATTTAAACTATCTTCCTTTTAATTAATTTACTTTTTTTCATTTATTTATTCATTTATAATTTGAAGCAGAGTCTCCCTATGTAGCCCAGGCTGAACAGTTACTTCTGAAGGTTGTTGGCAACCCCAAAATTCAAGCTGTTCTGATCCAGGGGAATTCAGGCCCAGGGGAAGTTCTTCAACAATGGTTATCACTTGGCTGTTCATTTTGTCCGTATTTGTTTCCTGGCTCTAACAAGCACAGTGTAAGAGTGTATTCCAAACATAAAAGTTTTGAACTGTGACACTGGTAACAACTGTTTGAAAGCTTACCATATTCCACTTGTGTCACGCTTCCCCAAGGAGTCTTCTGTAGTTTGTTTTCTGAGTTAGTTACTTTTCTCTTGCTGCTGAGACAAAATGCCCTGATGTCTAAAATTAGAGAAGGAAATTTTATTTAGCTCACAGGGTGTGGAGGTTTCAGTCTATAACCAGCTGGCTCCAAGGCAGGGTGGCATGGCACTGGGGCGACAGTTCAAGGCGGCAGAATACAGCAAAAGCAGCAAGAGCAAAAGGGGGAGTATGGCAGAAAATCCAGTATCCAGCCAAATGGAAGACGCTTTGCACCCAAGAGCTAAAAGGCAACTTATATTACACTATTGGGCTGGGAACCCAGAGGTTCAAGTCACCAGCCCAGAGTTGGATTTGAGTTCACTTTAAATAAAGCTTGCAAGTAGGAAGCACAAAGCAGATAGCAGCTTATTACATGATGGCTTACATGGAAAACAAGAATTATATCGTATATGGTCAGGCAGGTTTGTATAGGAACATTCTGGCAGGGAGGGGGTCTGGAAGAGTAAGTAGAACTGAAAGTGTCCTTGACTGGGCTAGTCTTCCCTCAAACGTGCCAATCGTGACCTTGAGGCCACTGAAGCAAGTTGGAATCACTGCATATTTTTAAAGCACAAGCTGTACACAGTCAGTTTGACCTGCACATTGTTAAGGGGAGCATCTGGGCCTAGACAGTCGGGGCGAGCTATGTGGCAGGCAGCATGAGCAGAGTCACAGGTTAGGAACTGACTCCTAACTTTCGTTATAGTCTGCCCGCAAGTTACTGAACCAAAGCTCTTTACCTCCCTTATATTGTACCCTGGGCAATCTGCCACACCACCTCCATGCCCTCTTCTTCCACAAGCTCAGGATATTTACAAAGTGAGGACCCTGGCCCTGTGCTGAGGTAGGCTTCTAAACTTCTCAAGTTGACACAATGTACCGACCATTACATTTTCCTTTTTCAATTGATCTATTGAATCCCTTAGGACAAAGCTACCGGTCACTGGTCGTATAATTTTGTCTCTATCAGCATAAGCCATTCTGATGGCTTACTAGTGATAAATGAATACCAAGGCCTAAGATGGGAGATTTCACTTCTTTACTTTTTGAATGTCAGTTTAGTGTTTCTCCCCATGGCCATGACAAATAAATTTTATCTATTGTGCATTGTTTTTCCATTTAGAAAACATCAACTTTTACAGTTACAATTCTGTTTTGCTTTTGAAGACAGAATCTCACTGTGCAGTTTTGGCTGGCTTTGAGCTCTATGTAGCCCAGGCTGGTCTAAACTCCCAACGATCCTCATGCCCCAGTCTCTGGAGTGCTGGGACTATAGGCATGCACCACCACGCCCAGCTTTATAGTTACAGTTCTATGGTGTGAAGAAGAAACAAAGTTGAGGGCCATGATGGGCTGAGTGTGTCCCTCCAACTTTGGTGTTGAAATACCAACCCCCAGCAGGGACTTTGGGGAGCTAATCAATTCAGGAGGGCAGATCCCTCGTAAATGAGGTTGGCGCTTTATAAGAGTGCCCCCGGAGAGTTCTTTCCATGTCTCCACCATGTGGGAATACAACGAGCCATCCACAATCCAGAAGAGGGTCGCACAGAATGTGACTGTACTGATACCTCCATCTCAGATGTTAAACTTCTAGAAATGCTAGGAAATAAAATTGGCCAATCTGTGGTACCATGTTACAGCCTCCAAAGCGATGGAGAAATGTGCAACTGGGCCGGGGAGATGGCTCAGTGGAATAAGCGCTTCCCTTGCAAGCCCAAGGCCCTGAGTTCAATCCCCAGCTCCGCAAAAAAAAAAAAAAAAAAAAAGAAATGTGCAACCAAAATGTCATTTTTATTTAATCAATTATAATAAATCTTTTGGAGCTGTATATAATATTTGGGTATAATCTGTAATGGAATTTTAAAACGAAAGACATTTGTCCAGAGAATTGATCCAATTGCATTAATGTTATATTAATTTAAATGCAACAGAAAATTTGTTATAGAAAAATTGCTGTACACTTAATATGTATAGATATTTATCCTAGTATTTTCACTGGGTTATCCTTGGTGAAAACCAAAGTCCAAGGGCCAGCCCACTGGCACCTGTTAGGGACTCTGCTGAGCTGGGCCGTCCAGAGGGTGTCTTTAATCATTAACCACAACAGCGTCAACAAGAGTCTAAAGCCAGAGAAAGCACTGACTCTCCTAATTCCCGAGAGTTAGATGAGTGTCACGGTGGTCAAGAGCCAGATGGGTCCACACAGACTAAAGGTTCTTGGGCAAAACATTTTGGCAGCATGGATCCTGCAGAAGAGGAGAAGGACAAGGAGTGGAAAATTCTGCATACTAAGTCACGGTGAGATCTTAGCTGAGGAACCTAGAAAGAAAGCTAGATGAAGATACCAGGGCTGGGAGTGCAAACATGGTCAGGAATGTAGCCAGCCAGCAGGGCCTGCCAGACAAGCTTTATAACAGGATGACCTCTAATTTGGCATTAAGCAGGAAGCTGACTCCTCACTACCATTTTAAATAAGTATGCAGGTAAAAAGTATGCTATATTATACAGTGATAAGTGATACGCAAGAGAATAGACAAAGCAAGGAGGCAATGCAGATAGGAAATGAACAAGAGTTTGGAGTGAGATGTGATAGCACATTGTTGTTAATGTCTGGCAAAAGAGGACCACTGAAAAGATGGAATTTGGTAGAACAGTTTAGGAATTGAGGCTTGCAAGTAACCAGAGGAGTGGATTCCCCAACAGAAACTGAAGTCCAGAGCCCTCGAGTGGTGGTCTGAAGGAAGCTGACGTGTCTGGAGTGGAGCAGGGAAAAGGAGGGAAACAGACCAGGAGCTCAGGGAGACAGGCGACTTGTGAGACCTCAGGTCCCTTGGAAGTGGTGGCAAACCCACAGCACATAGATTATTGATTGCTTTTCTTTGATACTGGTAATCGAGCTAGTTGTTTGCAAAACCTCTAGTTTCCTCTAGAAGAACTAGTTTCTTCTGGTAATTGCTAGCATCTACTCATAGATAGAGATATATACTGTGACAAATTCAGATAACTAAGCTTCAAAGTGTGTATCTCTGCTCAAAAACACATCAGATATGTGGTTTCTCTGCTCTTGCTTTCATTGGCAGTGCCTTACTTGAGAATTTCATCCTTTTGTGATTACATATCAGCCTTCTCCAGTCTCCCTTCTCCCATCATCTCCCATCTCCCATCTCCCATCATCTCCCATCTCCCATCTCCCATCTCCCATCTCCCATCT
>NW_004524590.1:18056506-18062442 GCF_000260255.1 Octodon degus
CCATCTCCCATCTCCCATCTCCCATCTCCCATCTCCCATCTCCCATCTCCCATCTCCCATCTCCCATCTTCCATCTTCCACAGGCATCACAGGCTAGTGCCAGAATTATCTTCCATAAACCTAAGTTGATTATAATGCTCTGTGAGTATATGTCCCTGGCACCATGTGGTAGCAATAGCTTCGAACTTGACACCTTTGTACGAGAACCCCATAGTCTGCCTTTGTCTGTAGTTTTTTCTTAGTACTCTAGGTTTGCAGTACAGAACAGTGGTGTTTATTCTAAGGGAACAGTCCACACATTTCACAAATCTTGACCATTTTCGGTTCTTTCACTACATCCTCCTCTTGCTATTCATTTCTCACCTGCAAGTGTTTGTCTTTTATTTTCTATCACTTCCTATTTACTTATTTGTTTGCTTTTATTTTAGATTTCTTTCTATAATTTTTCCAGCCTTATTTCCCGCCTGTACTTTCTATATAAGCTGTGCCAAATTCTCAGGTTCCTGGTGGGCAAGGCCATGTCCCAGCAGTACACCTTTCTGCCTGCTTTATCTGTCCTTCTCCCCTCAGCTAGGCAGCCTTTATCTCCCCTGGATGTCACTTGGGGTAGTGGTTTGGCCATCCAAGGGGACATAATTATTCATCTTCTCACAAAACATGCTGCATGGAAATGCAGTTCGCGTATTCGTTCTTTTCTCTCCTCCTGAGGGCTGTGAGCTCAGGATCTGATTTTTTTTTTTTTTTTTTTTTTTTGCATTCTGTGAACATTGTTATTTGATTGGCGCAGAACAGTTATGCAATACTTGTAAAAATCAGCTTTCATTAAATTGAATTTGATGAGCCACATTTCCATCTCTTGCAAAACGGAGATAATAGTAGCTGTTGCATAAAGGTGTTCTAGGTGTTTTAAAGATTACTACAGTCATGCATAAAAGGATAATGCTTGATATGTAAGTGCTTTACAAGTTTCTACTCTTTAAAATTTTGTATAAAAGTACAAATAATATTACTCATATTTTGAATGAACATAGTATCTTTTCATCTCATTGGAAAATAGTGGTGTCTATTTTACACCTTAGAGTGCTATCTTACACATTACAAAAACTCCCAGTGTGTTTAATGAGAAAGAAAAAACAGCAGTGAAAGAGGTGATAGCCCCATTTCGTTTTTCTCTTGGTGACAAAGTACTGAGAGCTTTGATTGTTTGAGGATTCTAAATATAGAGCTGAGATGACCCAAAAGCTCGCCTCAGATTCCATTTTTTTTTCTAATAGCTTCTGAAAAAAAATACTCCCAGGAGTACTAACTCTTCCTGTTCATATAAGTAGTTTATACAATTTTCAGTGGAATAATGCACTTTCTCACACTGACCTTATCTCCTAAGAGTTTGTGCATGTCTCATCTACTTTGGGCATGATAAATGAATCACTAAATTATTAAGTATTTTTTTCTATATCCAGATAAACTAATGCAGTGATTCTCACCCCAATAGATATCACATGGTCTCTGCTAATTCTATGATGCTTGAATGTGAATAAGATTTTGACACACATCTATGACTCAGGAATTTTCTTGATTGCCAGGTGGACACTGAAGAATGCTGCGGTTTGGATGTTTGTTTTGTCCGCTGCTGTGATTAGAAGTTAATTGCCATTGTAACAGTATTAAGGAATGAGGCCTCAAACAGGCGATCAGGCCGTAAGAGCTCCACTCCCATGGGGGACATAGAGTGCCTGTCTCTTCTCTCCCACTCTCCCTTCCACTCTCTTGCCTTCTCCCCCTGTTACCACATGACCACAAACCTCCTCACATGTTGACACCTCAGTATTAGACCTCCGAGCCTCCAGAACAGCAACCCAAACATCTCTGTTCCTGTAAGTTTCCCAGTGCTCTAGCTTGGATCTGGGTTCAGTTTTTCAAAGGCTCATGTTTTAGAAGCTTCCTCTTCAGGGCAGTGGTGTAAGAAGTGGCAAAACCTTTAAGAGATGAAGCCTAGTCAGAGATCATTAGGTCTTCAAGGACTCTGACTGTAGGGGGGAATAATGTAGCTTTTGTGGAACCTCAGTTAATTCTTACTAGAGGGGGTTGTTATGAAATGAGGCCAACCTGTGGTGACCACTTCTGCATGCAACCAGTTCCCTTTCTGCTTTCCCACCGTGTTTTGAGGTACTCAAGAACTTCGCCAGAGATTGAACCAAGGAGGTCATCCTATCTTGACTTTCAGCCGCCAAAATTGTGAGATTTTATCTCCTCTCTTTCTTTTTTTTTTTTCCTCTTTCTTTTCTTTTCCTTTTTATTTTTTTTATTTTTTTTTTTATGGAACCAGGGATTGAACTCAGGTCCTTGCACTTGCCAGGCAAGCGCTTATTCTACTGAGCTATCTCCCCAGCACATCTCCTTTCTTTCTAAAGTGTCAGGGCTCAGGTATCTTGCTGTAGTAGCACAAAATTGACTAAGGAAATGAATTTTGTTAGATCTTCCTAAGCTTTCTAAATCCAGTTCTTTCATAAATCCGTTCTGATCAGTATACCCATGCTATTCTTCCACCCCCACCCTTGTTGTTCCTGATAAATACAGTGACTTCCTTGGGCTCTTTCTTGTCTGGGATACTGAGAAACTATAGAGTTTATTGGGTAAGAACATTGTGTACAAATATTACTTTGAAATTAGTATAATCAAACAATGCTTAAGGAGTTCATTACTTTATCATATTTCTCATGATCTCTTCCTCTCCTTTTTACTCATGACCTTGACCCTTATTCATGGGGCATAATAGAAAACAGACACTAGCTCATCTACTTAGCAGAATCAGGCCTACTTTGCCTCTCCAAGACTTTGAGAGGGAATGTCCCTGCTCCCAGGAAGGTCCAGTCAGTCCTTCACTTACACTCTGAATCTCCTCTATTTTTCACCTTCTCAAGGACTTTGTTTCTGCAAACAGACCCTTATCTCTCGCATTACAATATCCCTTCTCTGGGAGGTTGCCTTCATGTGCAAATAAACACACTCTCCATCTCCCAATCCTACCAGGCTGCTGCTCATTTTTCCTGCTCTGTCATAGCAAAACTTACCAGATGACTGCTTTCCCTATGACATCTTTTCTTTTCCTCAGCCCATCTTATGTGAACTTTTTCTTCCTCACTATGACTGAACTTCTAAAAGTTTCAAATTGACCTCCCTGTCACCAAAAGCAATGGCCACTTTTCTGCCTTCCTTTCACTCAGTATTTCAGCAGCACTTGCCCTAAGCAATCACCCTTGACATCTTGAAAACCTTCTCTCTTGACATGCATGGAGCTCTGTGCTCTGATTTTTTTCTTATATCCCTGCCCTGTCTATTGACTATAATTCCCAAATGCACATATCCAAACCTCAACTTTTCCTGTTCCTTACCTGTGCATCTAAATCCTATCTGATATTTCAATTTGGGGTATCTAATTAGCATGTTATGCCTAAGTGTACATGATGACCATTTTTCACCAAATTAATGTTTAAAATCCTTCCTCTATCCACTGTGCATGATACTCTCTGTCCCCCTGTAGTTTTCCTGGCACTTTCTCTCTACTGTATGCCTGGTGCAGGTGAGGGAGTTGGAGGGACTGGGATTGGGAGGTCTCAGAAAATAAAATACCCATCTTCATGGATAAAAAATACCACAGGAGCTGCGTTCACATCTGGACATGGCACTGACAATGAAATACTGAGCTATTGAAGCCTGACACTTTAATAAGTTAAGACTGTGCAGTACCATGGGTGGGGTGGAGCATATATCAAAAATGTAAATAATATGTGGCCAGAGAGAAGGCTATAGTCTACACTGATTCTTTGCAATTCTTCTAAATACAAGGTATGTTTTCCCTCCTGAATTGACTGTTAGCTGGCACTGTGACTTGCTAGCTTGACACAAATAGAACAAAGCAGAAGTGATGATGTATTACTTCTGGGCAAGAATGTTCTTGGAAAACAGTCCTTTGGAAAAAAAAGTAAATTTTATATCACTTGCTAATATCTACAATAAAATAGAGACTCCCACTGTGGCTTATCTTAGGCTACCAAGGGATACCACTGACCCTGGAATGGGAAGAGATGGGCAGGATTGGCTGTCATGAGCCAGTAGAAATGGGCTCATGCATAACATTGTTTCCAAACCTGGGCCTTGAGAACTCTATCAGATTCAATTTTGGCTTTCTTGCAACCTACCTGACATGAAAAATGCTTGGGTAGGGCTCCTGGATGATGAGCGGCCAGTTGGAAAGACCATGGAGAGGAGAAAGGAAGCCTTTGTGTTCCAGCCCCAGCTGCTGAGTGCGGGTGAAAGAGTGAACCCAGTGAACGTGACATGCACCTCAACGCTGCCTCACCAGCTCCCAGGAATGTGAAGAGTAACAAATTCTTGTGGAGGGACTCCATCACACTTTGGAGTGCGTTATCAGCAATAGATAACTGAGACATATAATCATCATCAGTTTAAAAATCTGCATAAAATTTTACTCCCTAGGAAGGCATTGGAATGCCCATTCTGTGTAATATTAACACCTGTTTAAGCAAAGCTTTTAAAACGAGAATGCTGCACCGAACATTGTATTTCTTTGAAAGTGAATCTGAAGATGTTTATATGATTATCAGCCAGAGGATGACTATACTCTCAACCCATTTTTCTATTGATATATAAAGACTTTATATTTTAAGAATAGTTAAGGATATTTTGCAACATAGATACATAATTGGTATTTTTTTGCAGTAAAACACTCAAACTATATAAAACATGATCTTTGACTACTCAATTTGTGGGGGTTGTGGTGCCAGGAATCAAACTCAATATCCTGTGCTTGCCAAGGCAATAGTTTGTTCTTTTATAACAAATTATTCTGAATGTGTCCCCCTGATTTTCCTTTCTAGTGATTTTCTTCCAATATCATCTTCACCTGAAACCCAGTATGAAGCGCACACCCACCTTTTCCTCTGAGCTCCAATGAGGACACCACCAGCCAGGTCACTGCAGTCAGTTAATTCCTCAGTCCTTCTCATGGTAAAGTCCATGGGAAGTCTTTGGACACACATTGCACTTATGTTTCATATGAATTTGTATTTCAAAAACTTGATATTCGACCTAGAATGCAGGCCCAATGAGGAACTCTTCAGGAGAACTCCCTGCAAAGAGACTAGAGGCAAGACCCACCCAGCTGATTCAGGAGCAGAACATCTTGCCAGAGAGACACAAAGGGTTCAACTCTAACGGCTGCAGCAGAAAGAAGTGGAGCACAGCAGCCAGATCCAAACACCCACCTGGAAGAATCCAAACTTCATAGATCCGGACCTGGTGCTAAGGTAATAACTCTGTCTAAGCTCTACACAAAAGGTCAGAAGACAGTGGTATACAAAATGACAAAGAGAAGGAACGAAATGCAGTCTCAGGCCCTGAGTCCAACCAGTACAAATGCAGAAGACACTAGCACTGAGAAAACTGGAAATCACACACCAGATATCTCTGAAATAATAGCGTTGGAAGTAAAGAAACAACGGCAGAAAGGTATAGAAGAAATCAGATCAGAAATAATTTCGGAACTAAAAAATTTAGTGATAACTATAATCAAAAAAGTACTAAGTGCTTCTAAAGAATACACTGATAAAAAATAGAGCAGAATATAAAAATGATGGAACCCCTGAATAAGCAATTTAAGAAAGAAATAGAATCTATGAAACAGGTTCAAAGTGATATACAGGAAATTAAAACCTCAATCATAAGCTGGCAAAACTGTTTGAGGGAAAGTGAAAATAGACTTTCTCACCTGAAAGACACCATTACAGCTAGTGAAAAAGCAAGAAAAGATCTCTTTAAAACAACTAGGATGCAGGAAAAAATAATTCAATACCTGCAAGATGATGCAAAGATGAACAATGTGAGACTAATAGACATCAATGAGAAGGAAGGAGTCA
>NW_004524590.1:18062542-18064574 GCF_000260255.1 Octodon degus
TCAGGGGACCTGGGCTAGGACTGGGTCTGGAGGTTCCCGGAACTGGGCAGAAATTCCTACTCGGCGGGCGGGGTGCGGGAGGTACAGCCGGAGTGATGGGGGGTGGCCCGAGGGGGTGGGAGAGGGTCCGGCCCATGCTGCGCCTGGGCTGGGACTGGTCCCGCCGGCGCAGGGTAGCAGGAAGCTCTCCACACACTCTCAAGTCAACAATTTGGGTATTGGCAGGCTTACAGAAAACCCACTACTATTATGGACTACTGGACTATATTGGGACATTTTGCTGAATTCATGCACCTACAGTATTTAAATGCCAATGGAATGTCCTTCTCTGACAAAACTAACCAAAAAAGTGGCATAGAAATGATCATCCCTTTTGTATCTGTATACTCATATAGTTAGGATAGGTATACAGCTCCATTCTCTTAATTCAGTGAATAGAGAGGTTTGTTTTAATAGTTTTTGAGACAGGATATCAGGTCTGAATCTTGTATAATGAATAACCACTAAGACAACAATATGCAATGTATTAATTATTGAAAATGTGCTAGTAATCGGTTGTGAAACTGTCTCATTGCTATTTGCTTCTCAATAAAAATATTAAAAAAGAAAAGAAAAGAAAAGAAACAGAGGCCAAGTAAAAAGGACCATGGGTGCATTTTCAGCTTCACATGATGATTCATTACCACAGAATCTCCAAACCAGAATGGGACAAAATCCTGATCCAATTCATTTGCTAAATAAGGGAAACAGACAAATCCCTAGAGGTGTAATGACTTTCTCCGAACTATGTTTAATTTGAAAAAAAAAAAGTGAGGATTAGGAAAGTTCAAGCCTTAAATGACTCATGAAATATTATTTTAAAAGAAGAAACAAATATAGAGAGTAGAAAGACAAAGAATTAAGAATTAGGGGACATTAAAAATACAAAGCAGAAGGGTCAGGGAAATGGCTCAGTAGAATAAGCATTTCCCTGGCAAGCACAAGGGCCTGAGTTAAATCCCTGGTTCCGCCCCCACCCCCCAAAAAAGTACAAAGCATATAGTTGCCAAGATGGCCTTTGCTTGTTGGATATGGCATGGATTTTGCAGTATTATGAAATAGTAGTTAAGATGGAAATAATTTATGTATGTTAGGCCAGAACCACTGTGGGAGTCCTATGGGGACTCATCTTTAAAAATTATAATTGAAAACACTAAGCTGGGTGTGGTGGCACATGGCTGTAATCCTGGCACTTGGGAGACTGAGGCAGGAAGATCACTGTGAGTTTGAGAGCAGCCTGAACTGCATAGCAAAACCCATCTCAAGATGTTACAGTACAAGTTCTCAAATGTCCTGAGTCTTAATTAACCTTGGAAGGCTAAGGCCAGAATGTTGGCTTTCTTTGAGGCCCTCCTTTTTCTCTAATTTTGGTCTGCAAACTTAGGTTTTTAACCCTCCAGAAGAGAAGTTTATTGTTATTACCACACAACCGAGGCTGTTAAGCTTAAGCTCACTATCTGTCTGAATATCAAACATCTTAGGCATAACATGAAACAGGTATTTTTCATCAAGTATTGATGTGTTGAACTTTAAGTCCCTTCAGAATATGATGAAAAAAATTTAAAAATTAGAATATATTTTAAGAGTAGGTATAAAGAATTTATATAATTCTGTTTACACATAAATCCAAAAATCTAACCATATTCAACCTTGAAGCAGGACAATCCCACAACATTCCTTTTCCTGTGTCCTATCTTCATTCTTTTTAAACAATCACCTACCCAAGAGACAGCACAGCAGCAAATGGCATGTCATGACAAGCAGCACATACTCAGAAGACCAGACACTCTAAGCATGAACCTACTATTACAAATTGTCATCTTCAGTGTAGTTACTTAGTTCACAGGTGTCTGTATATATAGTTAGGGTGAGAATCATTCCAGTTAACTGCTTGATTCAAAAATCTTCTGAACTTGTACTGTAATGTCATGTAACTCGGTAGTGTCCCTAATTTTCTGATCAAGGAGATTATGGGGCCAAAGAGGAAAGTGAT
>NW_004524590.1:18064674-18065849 GCF_000260255.1 Octodon degus
AACCCTACACAGGCTACTGAAAGATGTTCTAGAGAGGGACCAAAATGATCAGACTCCACGAATGAGATCAGAAGCAACCAACTAAATAGGGCAAGCAGATATACACAGGAGAAAAAGGAGTAAACAAGAACAGGTAAATAACAAGTCAATCATAAGTCAATACATCTTAATTATAACCATCAATGTAAATGGATTCAATTCACCAATTAAGAGAAATAGACTGACTCAGTAGATTAGGAAGCAAAATCCAACAATAGGCTGTATACAAGAAACACATTTAACTCATAAAGACATTCATAGGCTGAAAGACAAAGGATGGAACATAATATTTACACACCCCAGCACCTCAGAAGAAAGCAGGGGTAGCAATCCTATTCTCAGACAGTCTCAACTTCAAACCAAGAATGATCACGTAAAATAAGAAGGCCACTATAAACTGGTTAGGGGAAAAATTCAAGAGAAAGAGGTAACACTCATAAATATGGATGCACAAAACATAGAAGCACCCAAATATATAAAGCAACTCTTAATGGACATGAAAAATCTAATATCCAATACCACAATTTTAACAGGAGACTTTAACACCCCATTATCTCCAAAACATAGGTCAACAAGACAAAAACTTAGCAAAGAAATAGCAGAACTGATCTAGAGCTTGAAACAAATGGACTTGGTGGACATATACAGAGTGTTCCACCCAAACACAGCTGCATACACATTTTTCTTAGCTGCACAAGGGTCATCTTCTAAAATAGACCACATACTGGTCCATAGGTCATGCTTAAGTATATGTAAGAAAACAGAAATTATCCCATGAACATTATCTGACCACAGTGCAATGAGAATGGAAATAAATGACAAAAGAAACCAGAAAAAAAATCCTAAATACATGGAAATTAAACGACACCCTACTCAGCAACCAATGGGTCACAGATGCACTTAAACAAGAAATTCAACAATACCCACAATTCAGTGAAAATTGAAGCACAACTTACGTAAGTTATGGGATACAATGAAAGTAGTTCTCAGAGGGAAATTTATAGCTGTGAACTTACACATTAGGAAAACAGAACGGGAACAAATAAATACCCGAATGCTACACCTTCAACAACTAGAAAAGGAAGAGCAAACCAAACCCAGAGCCCAAAGACGGGAGGAAATCATAAAGATTAGAG
>NW_004524590.1:18065949-18073461 GCF_000260255.1 Octodon degus
GCTTTAATGATTTTTTTCTTTACAAGAAGTTTTGGACAATTTCATTTTTGTGCATCTTGGTATGATTTCATTTAAGTGTCTTTGCAAAAGGTTCATTTTTCTTGGAAATGTGGTATTATAAGTTGAACTAAATTCAGAAATTTTAAATCTTTTAAAAGAAATGCTTGAAACTATGGTTTGAAGCAAGGTACAATTCCCCTTTGATGAATGCTATCACTATGTATATATAAAATGTACCAATAAAAAAATCAAGGAAAAAAATAAGTAAATAAAATAAGATTAAATTAAATTTTAAGAGAAACAAAAGACAAGAAAAAAAAGTTAAGGTTTCTTGAAAGCAAACACTAATAGTCAATAATTTTTTAATCTTGCATAACTATTTCTGTTAATCTGAGCAACAGATCTGACAATAAAAATAGATAACATAACAAAAAAAAAAAAAAAAAAAACAACCTTGAAACCAAATAGTAGGCAAAGGCTATTCATTTGTACGCTTTCCAAATAACATGAACGCCTCCCAAACTGAGAAGCACTAAAGTGAGATTGGACTCTGTGTCACCAGCAACAGAAGAGGACACAGTAATGGAAAAGCTACTGAAATCCAAACAGAATCCCGAGGTCAGTTCACAGTTCCAGTGTCGGGTTCTTAGTTTTGACAAATGTATATTAGTAGTATAAGACGTCAGTGATAGGGAAAAGTAGGTAGGTATACATGGAAATTCTGTACCCAACTTTTTGACTTTGTGGAAATCTAGAATAATTCCCAAATTAAAATTCCATTTTGTTTTGCTACAATAGAATGCATCACATGCGGAGACAAGTGGTTTATTGGCTCATTATTCAAGAGACTAGAAAGTCTAAATAACACCCACCAGAGTCTTGCTGGCCGTGTCATGAAATGAAAAAGAAACAGAAGAGAAAGCAGGCATGGTGGAGTGGCCAAGCGTTCAGGTTGGGCTAATTTATAATAATTCACTGTAGCAGTGACCAGTCGAGGCCCAGTGAAATGAGAATTCACTTTATTGAGAAAGATATTAATCCTCTTGAAGGTCCAAAATCTCCCAAAAGCACCACTTTCCAACCCCACCACATTGAGCACTAAGCCACCCATAAATTTTGGTAAGCACACACCGTACTCAAACCTTTCAGTGTTTAGAAGCAAACATTTGGTTTAGGATATGATATATAATGTTATAGGCTTATTGTTCTGAGTATGTTATTCCTTAATATTTATTCTCCTGCAGAAATGAACTGTATAGAGCAAGGAAAGTTTTGGATTATGTAAAGTTTGTAGGCCCTTATCCCATGAGTACAACCCACTGCCATGTGAGTTACACATTTATATCCCATTTTGAAAATTAAAATAGGAATAACTAAGGATCTAAGCATGAATCATAAGCCAAAAGAAATCCCTCTTTCCAGTAAAACTAAAAGCAAACCCAGACTTTTTCCCTCCTAGATCCTGAAAGTAGAATCATAGCAGTAAAACCTTATTGCCCAGGATGACCTTTGGACAAGTATGTGACTAGAGGTACAATGTTACATGTGGAGTCTGAAGTTAAGGTCCCTAGGTGGGGATTTTGTCTGACTCTCAGAGGCAGAAGCATAAATGTGCAAACCCAAATCCTGCACAAGCGCTCATAAATCTTCATTGGAAATTTGCTTTTGCCTAAGCAGTTGGTAAAGAGTTTTCCCATCATGCTTTGTATTCTCTTTTCCCCTCACAGCAAATGTCTTGGGAGAAAGAGGGCAGGTGCTCATTTTTCATCATTGTGCATTCACCTGTAGGTTTCTTTGCAAATAAAAATTTTTTTATGGGCTTCACAGCTGTAAAAGAAATTCCGATAATTTAAACTTGGTGTGTTTCAGGTTTTACAGTTCCTCCTATTTTTCTTTACTTCAACTATATATCTTGAAATAGGATAATACTGTCCCCTGAGCCTTGTTTCTTTTCTTTTCTTTCTTTTTTCTTTTTCTTTCTTTCTTTTTTTTTTTTTTTTTGGTGGAACGAGGGATTGAACTCATGCCCTTGCACTTGCCAGGCAAGTGCTTATTCTACTGAGCCATCTCCCTGGCCCCCCTTGCTTCTTACAATAACCTTTCTGTGTTACTGAGTGCCTTTGTGTAATCATTGCAGATATATTTAACACTCGGGGAGGAGATCAAGAGATGGAGAGGAGGAGGTGAAAGGAGGAGGGCAGGGGATAACAAAAAATGGAGCTAACTTATGTACATGGAACAACTTCCCAGGAGGAATGCAATAATTATGTGCTGCAAGCATGCACTAGTAAAAAATAAAAAAAAAATAAAACAAAACAGTAAGCAGTGAAAAATATTACTGCAGTTTCCCTTTGTGCACACAAGTTAAAATAATGGAAATTGCTCCCAGTAACATTTGTTTGTTCTGCACGACAGACAGATTAAGTTTGACCTCAGAAATGCTCTACGGTAGCTTTGGTTTATGAGCACCAAAATTATTATTTCTTATGTTACATTCATTTGTTAGGGAAAAACCTGCCTGAAATTATACATACTTCTGGTTTCATGAGGTTTTAGAAGTCCTGCCCAGAGTGGCTTTGAGTAACTTGAATAATCCAGCTCCTCCACTGGGAATGTTTCATTTTTGCTACTGAAGTAGTTGTGAATGGTGAAAATTATCAATTGCTTACTGCTGCATCAAGTACTGTGTTAAGTACCTGTGTATTCAACAAGGTGCATCATACCTAAGAGGAAGGTGTTAATAAAGTAATTTCTTCTATAAACAAAAAAAATATTTTGTGCCAATTTAAATAATTTTCATCCAATAGATTATTTTTGGATTTAGGCCGGGAATAATAAAAAATTGTTTCTCAGATTAGCATGGCCCCTGCCCAAGGGTGACACCCAAAATTTTGTTTCTCTGTAAATTCCAAGATTGTTACAAGCCAATTCTGTATAAAATATTTGGCATGTTAACTTCAGTGACATTAGTCCTATGGGAAGGCAGGAAGTCTGCTTTTGTGACCTTCGTCTTCCGTTGTCGAGCTTTGGTTGCTTCGTTGTTTCCAAGTCACTAGTCTCCTTTTAGGAAAGCAACTCCACTCCAGGAACATGGTTCTGGGCCTGATGGAGAAAATCTCTCTGCCTCTGGAATTGGTTAGAGCAGCTTCCAAGCTGGGTTGTTTTTTTTTTTTTTTTTTTTTTTTTTTTTTTTTTTTTTTTGCTTGTTTCTTTGGGTGCTGGAATTTTTCCATGTCATTTGAAAATGCTCGCTTTTTCTCAGGGGTGCTGTGTACCATGTCTTTAAACAACAGTGTCTCCAAAAAATCATTTCTCTCTTCCTAAATGTACTGTAAATGGACATGGATAGTTGGGTAGAGGGTTGCCAGGTTATTAATTTGTTTTGCAAATCTTTTTCCTTTTCAGGGAATTTAAAACATAGTAAATCTAATCACAGAGGCAGGTTGGTTCTAGCGACCCTGAGGCATTCCATGGCCTATGATATAATTTCCCTCTCTAAATCCTTCAATTCAGGAAGACAAAGTTGTCCCAGGGAAGGCAAGAAGCTAAATCTCCTCCTCCTCCTCCTCCTCCTCCTCCTCTTCCTCCTCCTTCTTCTTTTCAGGAACAGGGATTGAACTCAGGCCTTTGCGCTTGCCAGGCAGCACTTATTCTACTGAGCCATCTCCCCATCCCCAAGAAACTAAATCTTAGTGTCTTCAGATCTTTGGAAGAAGTTAAACACCTAGAATAGAAGAATATGAGTCCAGCAGGGATGAAGACTTTCATACTCCATTTTTATTTTTTATTTATGAAAGTGTAACCATGTTCATAAATACCTATTAGCCAAAAACTGAAAGCCTTACTCCATTACTGTCAATCATTGCAAGACCTTCATTTTGCTTTTTATAAACAGTTCAGTTTTTGTCACCTCCTTAAAATGAGTTTCATGAAGGCAGAGGCTTTGCCATAGAAGAGCCCTAAACAAAGTAGTCATTCAGTTCATTCTCAAGAAATGAATAACTGAAACTTTTTTTTCCTTAAGAGGGATCAAACCTTGCACTTGCCAGGCAGGTGCTTAAACCTCAGAGCTATCATTCTGGCCCTATCTGAGACTTAACTGAAATCATTTCTAGATAGATTTAGGAAAGGAGTAGAGAATACTAAGTAGAAGGATCACTGGAGGAGAAGTCTGGCAATCTAGCTTTCAGCTCTGCCCTTTCATCTTCACTGGTAAGGTATATAACCTTAGGCTATATGTTAGCATATCTCTTCAATAAAATATTAAGGATTGCAATGTACTCCTACAGACTTACTTGCTATTGTACTTTCAGTTTATCTCCTATCAAATAGCACTTGATATTTAAAATGATAGCATTTTTTGTTCTAAATATTTCCCTGGGGCTTTCTATAATTATGCCTGTATCTATATATCTATATATCTCCTTTAGACAATATCACATTATTCTTTTTCCAAGGAGAAGTTTATTGTTGTTAGAAAGTATAGCTAAATCAGAGGATTGACAAGATTTACTCTACAAATCAGGGAGGCAAACTTGTAACCAGACTATCTATCTAAAATTGGAATTTCACTTGCCCACTAACCAGCAGAAAAAAAATCCTCATTGGGAATGAACACTTAAAAAATCTTCATTATAACCTTGAAAATGCTGAAGATGAAGGACAAATTAAATCCTGTCCAAAAATGTTCAGTGTGCTCTACATTTGGAAGGTAAGGTAGCTGGGACTCTTGATATTTGAACCCGTTTTATACTGTGTTTATTCAACAGGTGCATTCCTAGAGAAGGCAAAACACCTACAGGCAATGAAAAATCAGGCTCTGGTAGTTCCTGTTACACATCTATTCATTACTTAGTAGGAGGGAGACTCTGTAGTCCAGGTCCATGTCTTCCAAATTTACATGTAAATGTACAATCGGTAGCATGTATGGAACACGCCTTCCACCTCGCCTGAGCCCTCACATGCACACATATGAGAACATGTGAATGTCTCACCCAGGCTCACACACCTGAGCTTCATCCATACAGTCTCTGCCCTAACTACAGCCCAGCTAGCTTTCATTTTTCTAGTCTATTTTCTTGTTTTAATCTGATGGCTATGCCTCATTAAATTAGTCTCGAGGGAGCCTGGGAGATAGCTCAGTGGCTTAAGTGCCTGCCTGGCAAACGCAAGGTCCCCCCTCCCCCCCGCCCAGTTAGTCTCATGACCCTCTCTAGAGTACTGAGAGAAAAACAAAACCAAAACCACACTCATCTAGATGATTTCAGGGGATTCAAAAACAACTTAAATGATAGCCCCTGGCCAACAGAGGGAGCATAGAGGCCAATGACTTATTGGCAGAAATTTAAACAGAAAAATGTGCTTTTAAACAAATGGTGTTGGTGTAACTGGGTATTGAAATAGAATGGAGAGACTGGGTGTGGTGGCGCATGCCTGTAATCCCAGTGCTGGGAAGCTGAAAACAGGAGGATCATTACAAGTCTAAGCTGTGTACTGAGAGCCTGTACCAAATACATTTAAAAGAAATGGAAAGGAATGAAACAGGACCCCTAACTTTACACTGTATACAAGAGTTAACTCAAAATGGTTAGAAACGTAAATCTAGGTGATAAAACTACTCAAGTCTTAGAAGAAAACTTAGACATAACTCATTACATAACTCATTACAACCTTGGATTTGCCACTGGTTTCTTATATAAGATGCCTAAACCACAAGCAAGAGAAAATGGATTAATGGGACTTTTTTCATTTCCTTAAATTTTTTTTTTTTTAAATTCAGCCCAGGCTGGCCTCAGTCTTGCCTGCCTTGGTCTCCTGAGTGCTGGGATTACTGGTGTGCTCTACCACACCCCACTGAGTTAATGAAATTTTAAAAACATAAAATTTTTGTGTCCCAAATAAGTCCATAAAGAAAGTGAAAGGATGACCTGTATCAGATATGGGTTATTATTTATGTAGAATGTATAAAGAATATTTGGACCTCAGTAATAAAAACACAAACAACTCAATTAAAAAATGTACAAAATATGATGTTTTGGAATTTTTTGTTTTGTTTTGTTGAGACAGGGACTCACTAAGTAGTTTATAACAGCTTTGAACTCACTTTGTAGCTTACCAAGGCTGCCCTCAAACTTGTGATGGATAAAATGTGCAAAGAGATGCTTTAAATATTTTTAATGGTGAGAGAAAAGAGGGAAGAACAGACTGATGGAGAGAAGATAACTCTTAGAGTCTTTGTTTGGGCATTAGGTTTCTTTTTGGTTAAGAAACAAGCCATTCTTGATATATAGGTCTTGCTCTTTCTTTGTCTTAATCATCCAGCAGAAAGGTATAAAAAGTAAAGCCATATTAATATGATGAGCTGTAAAAGGCTCAAGTCAACAATTTGTTTTTTTTTTTTCTATTTCTTCATGAGTGAGCTTTATTAGTTTGCATGTTCATAACAAGTTATGCATTTCAGGCCAAGCACCCTCCTGGAAAGCACAAGATTCTGACTTCCATTCCTGGGACAAAAAAGGAGATCGGTCTGGGATACATAGTTGATTCAAGGCCAGACCGGACTGCACAGAGAGACACTATTTCAGAAACACAAAAAAGTTATCCATTTCATCCAGGTTACTTAATGATTGGTTTATAATTACTAAGATATTCTTTTTATTTATGTAAGATTGGTAGCAATGTCTGTTCTTTCATTCCTAAATTTAATAATCCGGGTCTTCTCTTTTTTGCCTTCTTCTGCTAGCAGTTTATCCATCATTGATCCTTTAAAAGAAAAGGTTTTTTCAGTTATGTTGATGTTACTTGTCACTTTTAACTTCTATTTCATATACTTCTGGGACAGTCTTTAGCATTTTTTCTCTGTTTAACACTTAGTTTACTCTTCTTAATAGGACTTCCCCCCTCCTTTAGTTTTCCTAAGTGGACTTTGAATTCCTGAGCTCAAGTGATCTTCCTGCGTTAGGCTCCTGGGTAGATGGGACTATAAGCATAGACCAACAGGCCTGGCTTTTGTTCCTCAGTATTAAAGTTTAGATTATTGATGTGAGATCTTTCTTTTCCTTTTAAATTTTTGTGTACTTATTTTTTAATGTTGGGAATAGACATGAGGCAAGCACTCTACCACTGAGCTACATTCCCAGTCTTTTAAAACTATTTTTATTTAAGAGCATGCTGGGCAACTGCTGCACCTCTCTCTGAGCCCCCATCTCAATGATGATGATGATGATGATAACCGGTCTTATTGAGACAGGGTTTCTCAATGCAGTTCAGGCTGGCCTTGAGCTCACTTTGTAGCCCAGGATGGCCTTGAACTCACAGCGATGCTCCTGCCTCAGCCTCCTGAGTGCTGGGATTATAGGAGTGTGCCACCACGCTTGGCCCATCTTTTTTTTTCTTTTTAAATTTTATTGATAAACAGATAGCAATGAGACAGTTTCAAATCAAATCGGAAGTACAGTTTCAACAAACAACACACTGCATATATTCTTCTTAGTGGTTAATTGCTGTACAAGA
>NW_004524590.1:18080546-18097262 GCF_000260255.1 Octodon degus
GGTTAGGATAGCTATATAGTTACATTCTCTTAATGAATAGAGGGATTTGTTCTAATAGTGTTTGTAAATAGGATATAATGTCTGCATCTTGTACAGCAAATAACCACCAGGAAGAGAGTATGCAATGTGTTAATTATTGAAACTGTCATACTAATTTGATTTGAAACTGTCTCATTGCTATATGTCTCTCAATAAAATTATGGAAAAAAAGCCATCTTAAAAAAAAATCAAAACACTTACTATTCTGTTAGTGCCCTCTGCAGTTCAATTCTTAGAGTGGAATAGATTCTACCTGACACACCTTCCTCCTTCATCACTTATCCATCAACTGCTTCTTTCTCACATTTCCTACAATATCAAGGACCTGGTATCTTCAATTTATTCTCTGCAAGAAAGCCTGTTTTACAGAGGATCACTCTTCAATATGTATAAGTGTATCTATGTGAATATGTAATTATGTATCTATATTATGAATACACACAAAATGTATATAACACAAATGTACATATTCATTGAAGAAAATTTGGAAAATAAAACAGGAATTTAAAATAACTTTCAAGCTGTACAAATAGTGTTTGGACAGAATATCCTGTCTGTTTCTTATACTATGGATAACCACTAAGAAGATAACAATGTACAATGCATTGATTATCAAAACTGTCCTATTAATCAGCTTTGAAACTGTCTCATATTTTTTTCTCAATTTAAAAAAGCTGCAAAAAAATAAAATAAAAAAATAAAATAGCTTTCAATTATACTACCTATATGTAATTTTTGGTCAACTTTGGTGTCTTTCCTTTCAGTTTTTTTGGGAATTAAAAAATACATATGTACAGACACAAAGACATATACTTTAAAAAATAATTGGACCAAATTGTACCTGCTGTAATATCTCTTTCTTTTCATTTAGTAACATTTTTGCCATTTTCCTTTGTTATGCAGCAGTATTCTATAATATTTGAACTATTTCAAAGATGCTGTTGTCTAAAGTACTAAAGTGCATTTTAATGATTCATGAATCTTGGATTGTTACAGTTGATTTTTGTCCTAGTACACCAAATGTCACATTGAACATAACTGGATTTAAATATGCACTTACTGCATATTGTATACTTAGGTTGAGCTGCAAGAATAAATCAAGTTAATTACATAGTTAAACACAAATGAGTAAGTGCATGATTAAGAGTTTTGATATATACTGTCAAATTGTATTCCAGAAAGAATGGTACTTTACCATCCCATTAAAAAACGAAGCGTCTGTGTGTATCTTTGTATATAAAATGAGTGTTTATGTGAGTGCATTTCAGCCAACAGGGTGGAATGCTACTTAGAGTAGGTCATTATATTAGCATAGCTCTTGTTGCTCTAACAAATAAAATGTAAAAGCACAAAGGCTTAACATCATTTTTGCTCATGTAGCTGTCCGATGAGAGGTTTCTGGCTAAGTTTGACTTTTCTCTATGGAGTGATTTGGAGACTTAGGCTCTTGCATCTGTGGTCAGGAATTTCCTGGTGCTTTGCCCTCCTTGTCTCCATGTGACAAGTATAAAGAAACAAAAGAACTATGATAAAGGCCCGAGTCCACATTGTGTTGGTAGGACTCAGTCTTACGATCACCAGAAGCATAAGTGTATGTGGGAACAGCGTTAGGATGGGCGGCCACAGTGGCCAACCAGGGTCCGCCTGCATAGAAATACAGCAGACTCACGGAATAAAAAATCCCCTGCTGCCTATATTGACAGAAAGGGCCAATTATAGTCACTAGTAATGGCATTACCATATACATCTTGGAGCTCAAATTTGTTCTTTTAATTGAGACAACTTAAGTTCTTACAGAGTTTCCACTTGCACATTTGCAAATATAAGAGGTTTGAATCTTCGCACTAATTTTGTACTTGGGAAGGCTTTCCCATTCAATATTGTCATGTCAGTTTTTTGAACTATAGTATATTTATATAATAATGGAAAGATACTAAATGCTTAGCTAAAGTAATTACATACAGAGCATGACTTCATTCGACAATGTTCTGTACATTTATCTGCTATAATGCTTAGAATTATACTCAGGTAATAAAATTGATCGGCTCATTGGACATCGTAAATGCTGTTCTTAGATTTTATAGGTGGGCTTCCCTTTGTATTTTTCTAAAGGCCTATTTCTTGACAATGATACATTTAAAGTTAACTTTTAGAAATAAGAATAGCTTTATATCTCTTACCTATTCGCATTAAGTAAGAAATAAGTAGCCAGCCAAGAAGATCATTAAACAGACCTGAAAATGTTCTTGCAGGGAATCCAAGGAGGTTCTGTAGAGCTTAGAGTGCCATACTTCTTTTCCTATGCAATAAGCCCTGCATAGTCTGTTTATAAGGGAAGATTTAGGAAAAATGGAGCAGTTTCAAAAGTCAAAAAACTAGGGCCGGCCAAATAGCTCAGCAGATTAAAGCACCTGCAAGCAGGCGCAGGGGCCAAGGGTTTGATCCCTGGGCCTGTGGTGCCCGCCCCACCCCCTGGGCTCGCTGAGACAGATTGAGACTGAGTGTGGTGGCACATGCCTGTAATCCCAGCTCTTGAGAGGCTGTAAACAGGCTGATCACTACAAGTCTGATCTACTAGTGGTACCCTGAACACCCTCTAGACCCTTCCCTAAAATACAAAAAAAAAAAAAAAAAAGTTGAAACACTGATCTTTTCCTGAGCAATTCTTTTGCCTCACTGATTGTGTCATTTTTCTCCTCAAGTGGAACTGTAGTAAGCAGAGAAAATACTACTTAGTTATTTTTAAGAGTCAGAGGGAAGGACATTATAAGTTCAAAGAAGTTTGTTATCTTGTGACAAGTAGTAATATATAATATTAATGCATATTAAAGACTATACTCTTCATTTATGCTTTTCTATCATTACTATTTTCAGTAATACAAGGTGTAATACAAGGAATAAAATAGGCAATGAGGTAGGTACTAGCATTTGCTTCATTTATCACTTGTAGATCATTGAGGGTGTTTTTTGTTGTTGTTGTTGTTGTTTTTTTGCGGGGGCAGGGGGGATGGGAGGCTGGCTCAGCCCACCCTGAGAGTGAGGCTGGTACAGCATGTGGTGCTTTGAATCGAACCTCAGTCTCTCGTGCTTGCCTAAGCTTGCCTGCTTTAGATCACTGAGCTATCTCGCTGGCCCTTGTTATGTGATTGTACACGAAGATTTTATTTTCTTTGTTTTGATTGGAAAATTATATTAAATTCAACCATCCTTATAAAGGCTGTTTTTTGTCTTTTTGAGACAGGGTTTTGCTAGGTAGTTCAAGCTGGCTTTGAGCTCACTATGTAACCCAGGCTGGCCTTGAACTTGTAGCAATCCTACTGTCTCAGCCTCCCACATTCTGGAATTACAGGCATGCATCACCACACCCAACTCCTCAAGGAATTTTGAATATTAAAATGCTATTAGTTTTGAACATTTTAATATGAATGAATCCTTCCCATTTTTCCAAATATGACAACTAATTGAAAACACTTGATAAAAAGTTTGATATTTCTACAAAAAAAGTAAGACTAATGGAGACACACAGTAGAAAGTGCAACAGTGTGATGATTTCTGCTTTTTTATTTAGTGTTTCATTGTTTACCTGCAAATCCCTAAATAAGCTGTCATAATCTTGGACCTGTTCACAAGCTCAGACCCAGCTATAGTGTAGGACATGAAACGTAACCATTTAGCTGGGCACCTTGTCACTGTGGATAACATCTTAGTTTCATTGGATTAGAAGCAGAGAACGCATATTGAGTAGGTGACTGGTGGACATTTCCATGTATTTAAAATTAAAAATATTTTTCCTATTTTAAAGCTGATGGTATCTGACTGTTCTAGAAAATGATGAAACACACTACAAAGTGAAAATGTTTTGCTTTTTTTTTGTTGTCGATTTTTTGGGGGGTGGTGTTTTTTTGTTTCTCAGTGCTAAAGATTGACTCTTAGCCTTTAACATACACTCCATTCCTGAGCTGCACCTCTTGCCCAAGACATACTTTTATGCAAAGTACTACCCTTAATAATATATTTATAAAAGATTATAAGGTTTCCAAAGTGGCTTCAGAGATTATTATATAAATTGATGGCCTAACAGTCCCATGTAGTAGATAGGATTGAGATTATAATCTACAGAGTGTGCAGAAAGAGTAAGTAGCTTCCTCTAGGCTACAAGGCAATGAGTTTAATTTAGTCTCTTGTTTTCCTACTTCCGTATCACATAGAAGCAACACAGGAAGAAGAATGTTCTGTGTAGGGCCTTGGTAGTGCTAGGACAGGGAGGGGAGTAGGGACATGCACAGCAAAGCCATTTGCCTCCTCCTCTGAATCCCTTCGGGTTTGTCAGGTCAGGGTGGAGTCCCCACAGCTAGTTTGGGATCCCGCAGTGTGGTGGCAAGTGTTGGAATCCAGTGCTATTGCGCAGGCACTAGGTACATACGGAATGCCACATAAGGTACAGTACCAACTCAGTAGTACGGACATTTGGCCAGAGAGCTTTTAATGTAAATGTTAGCCTGGTTGCTATCTTTACACATAGCGTACAAGAATTACACTGTTTACAGTTCAGATTGTTCAATCATAGATATATAGTGAATAGGTAAATGAGTGTGACACAGAGCTTAAAGAAAATGAAAATGCTCTGTGTATTATGCAGTTCTTGTTTTAGTTTAGTTATTCATTTGAGTTCTGCTTGGCTCAGAGACTTCGTAAGTGCCAGATCTCTCAGAAAGGAAAAATTTAGTCATGGCATTGTGCCTCAAGGAAAATGTAGTAATTAAAGCTTGTTAATTTTTAACTGAAAAATAGTTCAGTTTCCCTGGAAGGACGTGACCAATAAAAGATTTTAAATGTTTTTAAACCACATATTCAAGAACTTAGTTGTGGCTTGCACTGTATTACATACCAAAAGCACTTTATAGCCCACTGAAAATGTCTGACAATATTTCAAGCAGGTATCTGTAAATTAAATCATATATATATATATATATATATATATATATATGTATGTATATTTGCACACCAGTAATCTAAGGGCATGAAACATTGTCCTTCAGTTTCAAAATACTTATCAATAATAGTACTAAGTTAGGTTCTCATAATGTTTGCTGTCAATAAAAAATACACATGTACACGCATAGTACCAAAGGAATTTCTGGTGATCTCACCTGTTATGATACATACACTTTGGTTAAAAGATTATTAAAAAAAAAATTAGGGAAGGGTTTACAGGGTGTTCAGGGTCTCACTATAGATCGGACTCATAGTGATCTGACTGTTTACAGCCTCCCAAGAGCCGGGATTATAGTAGCGCACCACCACGCCCGGACTCAATTGCCATCTCAGTGCACCTGGGGGCGGGGCCAGCACAGCAGGCCCGGGGATTGAATCCCTGGTCCCTGCACCTGCTTGCAGGTGCTTTAATCCGCTGAGCTATTTGGCCAGCCCTTAAAAGATGATTTAGCCTTTATTTTGCAACTTACTTTTTATGGAAAATGTCAAGCATAGATGACAATAGAGTAATGGGGTGAGCTTCCGGGTACCTGTCATCCAGCTCCAACTATGGCAAATTCTTGGCTAATGCTATTTCAGGTTTTTGTCTACACCCCATCCCTTTCCTACATCAAATTTTTTTTTTCTTTTTTACATTTTCTTTTCTTTGCTTGCTGAACTGGGGATTGAAGTCAGGCCCTTGTGCTTGCCAGGGAAGTATTTATTCTCACGAGCCATCTCCCCGGCCCCCTCAAATATTTTGATGCAAATCCCAGGTAACATATCTTTTAACCTGTAACTACTTCAGTTACTATTTATAAATGTATGTAACTTTAGAAAATCTCTCTTTTGAAAAGCATGACCCCTGAGGTGAGTGACACATGGCTTCCCAGGTGGCCAGATGCCACTCGCTTTGAATTCTCATTTTGACTCCATGCAAGGTCACATGCAAGCACTCCACTGAGTCCTTCCTTCCAGCCTTCCTTTCAAAGGCACCAGACCTGAAAGCAACCAGCGTGAATCTTCTAGGCCTGCCCATCTGCCCACCGCAGACCACCGGGCAGGGCCACTGAAACAGAGCTGCCCAGCTGAGCCCGGCTCAATGTCCCACCAAGCTGTGACACCAGATTATATGGCTGCTGCTTCAGACCACTATGTTGTAGAGTCATTGGCTGTACTGCAGTAGATAAGTAGAACAGCTACAGAGAATTTCTAAAATACCAATAATTCTCTAAAATATTTTTGTTTGGTTTCCCCACTCGGAATTAAACTCAGTACCTTGTGCTTGCCAGGCAGGTGCTTGTGCCACTGAACTATATTCCCAGCCCTAATTCTCCACAATACTAAATATCCAGCATCCATATCAAAAAAGCTTTTATTGTCTCATATTTTAAGTCATTTTGCTTTAATTCGGATGTAAATGATGCCCATGTTGATTAATTTTTCTTTTTCTTTCTTTTTTTCTTTCTTTCTTTCTTTCTTTCTTTCTTTCTTTCTTTCTTTCTTTCTTTCTCTCTTTCTATGAAGTTCAAACCTGTCAGCCCACACAAGACATGACCAATTTATCTCTGATTGGGACATACAACTGAGTCATTTCTTAGGAGGAGACAATAGGACTTGGACAAGGACTGGCCTCAGATGCTGGGTAGAGCAGAGATGAACAGCTCAGCATGCGTTCACCCCAGGAGCCCTGACGGGTGGCACAAGACTTCTCCAATCCAGCTGCAGGAGTTGAGAATAGCATGGCTGCCGCAGCCCAGAAACACAAGCTGCTGAGTACTCAGCTTTAGACGGTGTGGAAGGACCCAGCGCTGGAGGTTGTATAACTCAGCTTTGCGTTACAGTGACAAGTACCTGTGAGAGCCACCTTAAAGGAGGGAACGTTTAGATGTCGCAGTCCGTGCTCTGCTGGCCTCACTGGCTTAAGCCTGTGGCCGAGAACATCAGGGCTGCGGGGCAGGGGAGAGCGCAGCTGCTCACCTACGGCAGGCAGGCAGCGGAGGGCGGGGGAAGCCAGAGAGGAGGGGCCACGCACGAATGGCAGGCATGTCCCAGGTGACCTGATTTGCCCAACTGGGTCTCATCTCCTAATAGACCCATCGGGATAGGAACCCATCCAGGGATGAGCCCACTTGGTGAAGCGCCATCCCTCTTGATGCACTCCAAAACCCATCAGCTGGCCGCCACGCCTTTAACACCCTGAGAGTCCTAGGAGGAACATTTTCTACTCCAGTTCTATCACAAGGCCTTTTCTTTTTTTTTCTTTTCTTTTCTTTTTTTTTTTTTTTTTTTTTTTTTTTTGTCTTTTGAGACAGGGTCTCGCAATGCAGTTCACACCAGCCTTGGGCTCACTTTGTAGCCCAGGCTGTTATCACACTTGCAGTGACCCTCCTGCCTCAGCCTACCAAGTGCTGCGATTACAGGCATGCACCAACACGCCTGACTAAGGTCATTTATTTTTTAATGTGTCTGAAAGAGTTTACTCTTAGTTGCTGAAAAACTAAATAAGTTTGTTAGTAAGAAAAATTATATATAAAATGTAGGGATCCGTTGGTCTTACTGTGAACAGTTCTACCCAGGGAGAGTCAGCGGCAATTCAACACAAAATAAAATGATCCTTTATTTATATGTTTGCGGTTTGTAACATATGACACAAGGTTGCCTAGCGACTAATAGCTGGCCTGAACCAGACAGGATGTTTTTCTCAGGACTGAGGTAGCTTGTTTGCTTTAGGTGCTGAAGCCTAGTCCCACCGATGCGCATTTAATCAATTTTCTAGCTTCCTACGGCTCCCAACAATAAAATATGCTTTAAAATTTCAAATTAGTAGGGCCCACCAGATAGTTCAGTGGTTTCAAGTGCCTGCTTAGGCAGACACAAGGGCCAGAGGTTCGATCCCTGGCCTGCTGTGCCGGGCCCGCCCCTTGGGCACCTCAAAACAGTGATTGAGACTGGGTGTGGTGGCGCGTGCCTGTAATCCCAGCATTTGGGAGGCTGAAAATAGGAAGAGCACTACAGATCGGATCAGTGTAGTGAGACCCTGGTGACCCTGTAGACCCCGTACTAAATACATTTAAAATAAATAAATAAATAAATAAAATTTCAAAATACTAGCTGAGTATGGTGGTGCACACTTGTAATCCCAGCACTTGTGATTTGAGGCAGGAAGATCCATGAATTCGATGTCAGCCTGGGCTACACAGTGAGTTCAAGGGCAGCCTGAACTACATAGCAAGACCCTGTCTAAAAAGCACAAGCAAAAGAAAAAAAAAATCTTAGTATGGAGGTATAATTATTTTCATTGTATTTAAGAAGGAAGCCTAAGCCTAAGCCATATTTGGTGAGGGATAGTCTCAGAGAGAGAAGATCACCGGCCTATCTTTGTCACATCTCCAGTCTTGAAACAAGGATTTTAATGTGACATCTTGCTATCAATACCCAGGGCTAGAGTTTGTCACTGACTTCAGAAGGATATTTTTTTTTCTCCGAATGCCTTCAGGGCAGGTTTGGCTGGCTTGAGTTGTGGGGATCGAACCACAGCACCCTGAGCCTGACTGCTTTGTGGAAGCAGCCACTTACAGAACTGAGCTAAGGGGCAGGCCCCCATATCACTGACTTCAGTAAAACTTTCATAACCATTATTACCACATCTCTCCTGTAGCCAAATGTATTTGATTAACTATTCAATTTGCATCATTGATACATTGTGTCAATTTGGGAAGTTTAGAAGTTTAAGCTCTTCAGCAGGGGGCCAGGGTCCTCTCTTTGTAAACATCCCAAGCCTGTGCAGGAGGAGGGCACAGAGATGGTGTGGATGTAGAGGACCTCCCCCCAGGGGTGGGCGCCTGCTTACAATACAAGGGAGGAAAAGAGACTTGCCCTCTCCCTTTTTTCCCTCTCTTTCTGCTTTTGCACCCTTGAACTATTGTCGCTGTGCCACGCCACCCTGCCTTGGAGCCAGCTGATTAGTGACTGAAATCTCCACAAGCTGTGAGCTAAATAAACTTCTCTTTCCTTAATTTTGGGATGGATATTTTGTCTGAGCAACATGAGAAAGATAATCAAGACCCAACTCAACTTAGCAAATAATATTTGAGTGCTGCCCTGAGCAAAAGCAACCAGTTAGGCTCTGTAGAAATTTAGAAAAAATAGACATGGGAAAAATAAGATATGCTACATGTTTTGAAGAGACAAGATAATTCCAAGAACAGTTAGATTATGACTAAGAAAAATACATAATTACATCTTCACACAAAGAATACTAATGCATATTGATATAGCATTTGAAAGGCGAAAGAGACGCATCAGCTTAGCACCGTTAGATGTTAAGGAATAACGGAAAAGTTATTCCTTAATTCAAACCCTGGAGACTGGGTTCCTTTTCCGTAAGTGTAATAAAAAACACAGTATAGAGGTGGGGTTACTGTTGCAAAGGCAAACAGGATAGGACACCCAGGATTTGGATACAGACTTATTTTATGATAACAGGTACTGACTGGGATCCTTCCTAGAATATCAGGCCTCAGACTCTGCTGGTCTAGGGCTCATGTGGGCTCAGCAAGCAGGAGCTGCAGAGGCAGAAGGGCTTGTCAGCTGGGCATTGGTTCTTACAACATGCAGCACAGTGACCAGCTACACATAGTAATGACCAGCTCTTTCTAAGAAACAAAATAATGGATCTGTAACCAGAACTATTATCTGGGCACCTAACAGACTGAAGCACACTGGCTTGGGTTTGGGAGGCATCCGCTGCTACACAGGGATGTGGAGGATACAGGGAGCCCAGCCGCAGTGGAATGCAGGGTTCTGCCTGGGAAGGTGGGCGGCTACCCACGGAGTACGTGGGCTCACGCTTGCTGGCGAGCTTCAGAGATTAGATCTCAGCATCTGTGCCCTTCATCTCAACTGCCAAGGTCCTTGCTGTTAATCAGCAGCTAGTTTATGTATTTCTGGGAAAAGTCTTAATGTGTGATTACAATTGGAAATGAACTATTGGAGTCTGGAGAGGTAAACGTAGGACACGAAGCACAGAAATTTAAACGAAGGACAAGGAAGAAGTAGTAAATGCAGAGAGGGAGGTCAATTCATTTAGTAAACAAATATTTACTGAGTAGCTCTTTGTACAAAGGATGGGCTAGGCATTGAGAGTAAAGAACTGTGCCGTTTCCTGAGAACTTGTTAATTGTCTGAATAATTGAAGAAGAATCAATACCTAAAGTAGATAGCTTAATAATTGATCCTTAAGAGTTGGATTTCAAGGGCTGGCCAAGTAACTCAGCGAATTAAACCACCTGTTTAGGCAGACACAGGGACTGGGGTTCCACCCCTGGCATGCCATGCTGGCCCTTCCCCCAGGGTGCCCTGAGATGACATTTGAGACTGGGCCTGGTGGCATGTGCCTGTAGTCCCAGCACTTAAGAGGCTGAAAACAGGAGGATCACTATGAGTCCAATCTACGTAGTGAGACCCTGTAGATACTGTACTAAATACATAAAAATAAATAAATAGAGTAGGATTTCAGATAAGGTGATAATCCAGGAAAGAAGATATTGCCATAGTTGCCTTTCCTATCATTTCAGATAATCCCACGTGTGTTCAGACACCTACTCTACCACTGACTTGTAGTACTAAAGCTGAAATGTGAATGGTTCCTTTCCAAACAGTTAATCACTCTTTCTGCCCCAGAACTCCCAGCCTTTAAAAAAAATACTAGGAGGACAAAGAAGCAGTAACAATGTTAAAGATGATGGCTACAATGTTCTAATGGTTGGCTAGTTTCTCTGGAGCAGGAACTTGTTTAAGAAGTTAGCAGCGTTGCCATACATTTAATTCATGAATACATGTTATTCAGATTTTGTCTGTGCTTTAAGCACTTAGGTAGTGCTAGAAATGCAGCAATGATCCACAGAGAAAAAAATTCTGCACTCATGGAGCTGGTATTCTGGTGGAAACGTAGACACACACACACACACACACACACACACACACAAGGGCTTGAGCAATAATTTCAGGTGACTGGATTGGAAAACATTATCTGGGGAAATAATGTGGAAAGGCATCAGAAATAGTCTAGTAAGGTAAACCAGCGAGAATCAGAGCAGACTTCTCAATGCAAGCCGGAAGGGCCAGGAGAGCTTGGAGTGAAGTATTTGAAGCTTGAAGTGTAAATAACTTCTAACCCAGATTAATTTATCCAGCAAAGCTATCCTTCAACATAGACAGGGAAGTAAGGTATTTCCATGAAAAACAGCAGCTCAAAAGATATACGAGTTCTAAACAAGTTGTAGAGAAAATAGTTAAGATTATTCTCAACAGAAATAATGAAACTGACACTGTTAAAAACAGGGTAAGGCCAATGGATAAACAGCAACAAAAAATGTCACAAAAGGAAAAATAAAGGAGTTAACAGCAGATAAAGGCAATGATAATGAGTAATCAACACACAATAATATCTCTCAACATGAAAGGCCCCAGCTCTGATTGAAAGACATTTTGGTGGACTTGATCAAGAAAAACAGAATCCAACAATGCGTTGCATTCACAAAGCACATCTAATCAAAGAATGTGCACACAGACAAAAATTAAAGGCTGAAAAATAATATTTTGTGCACAAGAACCCTCAAAACAAGCAGAGGGAGCAATTCTAATATCAGACAAGGTAAACTTTAAGCTAATACTGGTAAGAAGAGGCAAAGAAAGTCACTAGATACTAGTAAAGGAACAATCAAAGAAGAGGTACCATTGGTAAACACATATGCATCAATTACTAGAATATTTACCTTCATAAAACAGATTACTGAAATTAAAAGATCAAACAAACACTGACACAATCATGGTAGGAGGATTTAACACCCTACTTTCACAAAGGGATAAATAAACAAAAAAATCAATAAAGAAATATTGGAGCTAGCTGGGCTTACTGGTGCACACCTATAACTCCAGCAGTTGGGAGGCTGAGGTAGGAAAATTGCTGCTAGTTCAAGGCTAGCCTGAGCTGTATAGTGAGTTCAGAATTTTTTTGTTTTTGTTTTTGTTTAGGGGGAAGGGGCTGGGCTGGCTCAGGCTGCCTTAAGAGCAGGTCTGGTAAGGCATGTGGAGCTGGGGATCAAACTGTGGTCCCCTCCATCTCTGCCTAACTGTGTTTGCTGGAGCAGGCTCTGAAACAACTGAGCTAACCTGCAAGCCCCCATTTTTTCTTCTTTCTTTCTTTCTTTTTTTTTTTTTTTTTTTTTTTTTTGTATTTTAGTAAAGGTCTACAGGGTCCACAGGGTCTCACTATGTTAATTGAACTCTGAGTGATCTGCCTGCGTTCAGCCTCCCAAGAGCTGGGATTACAGGTGTGTGCCACCATGCCTAGTCTCAATCACCCATCTCACTGTGCCCTGGGGATGGGGCTGGTACAGCAGGCCAGGGGATCAAACTCCTGGCCCCCGCTTCTGCCTAAGTAGACTCTTTAATCTGCTGAGCTATTTGGCTAGCTCTTGTATAGTGAGCTTAAAGCTAGCCTAAACTATATAGTAAGACCCTGTCTCAAACCAAACCAAGTTAAACCAGCCCAAAACAAAACAGTATCAAAACTGAGACCCAGGGCAAGGGAGATGGCTTAGTAGAATAAGTGCTTCTTTGGCAAGCACAAGGGCCTGAGTTCAATCCCTGCTTCCACAAAAAACAAAAAAAAAAAAAAAAACAAACAAACAAAAATCTGAAGCACAGCCTCAAACATATGGACTTAATAATAGCTATAGAGTATTCCACTTCTTTATAACAATATAGAGTGGTACTCTGGTCTATGAACTTAACTCACTCCATGATTCTTGAAAATACGACCACAGTTGTGTTCATGTGGAAAAGATGGCCACATCTGTGTTCATCACCTGATACATGTAGGGACCCACTGGTCCTCAATGTGGTCCATTGTACCAGAGGAGAAATGGCAGCAGGAATGAGGAAAAGATAGACAAGAAGACAAGAGCTGGGTCAGGTGGTGGCCTGCCCTCTTGGTTAGTGAAATGACCCCTGGAACAATAGTAAGAGCCTTAGGCATTGAGGTTAAAAAAAATAGTAAGAGCCTTTATTTATATATTTTTACAAAGTTGCAAGACACAAAGTTGCCTAGCAACTAATTACCCACAATGTCCAGGCAGGATATTTCTCTCAAGACTGGGGTAGCTTGACTCCTTTAGGCCAGGAAGCCTCATCCTGGCCTCTCACATATGATCAATTTCAGCCTTAGAGGCTCCCAAAAGATAGAGTTTGCAAATAAAAAAATTTGCCAAACATTTTTGTTTATAAACCAAATTGATCACAAACAAGAGCATTCTTGAACACATTCAGCATCACGTGACATTTTTTCCAAAAAAGATCAAATGTTAATCTCTAAAACATGCTCAAGTAAATACGAAGGAATTAAAATTACCCATGCACACTGTCACACAAGTCTGTGCAATGAAAAAAGAAATCAATGATACAAATTTGGAACTAGCAAAAGCTCCTGGATAATTAATACCATATTCCTAAACAACATATGGGTCTCCAAAGAAATTAAAACACTTCTGGAAGTTAATGACAATGCCTATACAACCCACTGAAACCTCTTTGGTACCATCAAAGCAGTTATAACAGAAAAATCCATCACTATTAATACTCACCTTAGGAATACAGAGGAAGCCCAAATAACCTCATAAGAAATTTAAAGATGCTTGAGAAACAACAGCAAACCAGTCCCAAACCAAAATCAAGGAGGGGAATTGTAAAGATGGGAGTGGAAATCAAAGAATTTTAAGTGCTAGTTGTTTGAAAGAATAAATATAGTAGATAATCTCTTAACCAGGTTTATTAAAAGAGATAAATTATAAGTGAATGAAATTAAAAATGCAGTTAGAAATGAATAGATGAAATCACAACAGACATTGTAACTACTTTGAAAAACTATATTCCAACAAATTAACAAATTTCCAAGAAATGAACAGATTCCAAGACACATACAAACTACCAAAATTAACCGAAGAAGACATAAATATGCTCATTAAACTAATAACCGGCAATGAAATTGATACAGTAATAAAAAATCTACCAACTAACAGAAGTACAGGACATGATGAATTCACTGGTGAATTCTACAAAACCTTTAGGGATGTTACATCACCAACATTCCTTAAGCTCTTCAAATAAATTGAAAGGGATAGAGTGTTCCTAAATTCATTTATGAGGGCCAGGGATATAGCTCAGTGGCATAAGTGCCTGCCTGGCAAGTGCAGGGTCTGAAGTTAGATCCCCAGTACAAAAAAAAAAAAAAAAAAAAGTCAAAGCCAGGTTCATTTATGGAAGCCAATATCACCCTCATCTTCAAACTAGCAAAGACCCAACTAAAAAAGAAAACTGTTCCTCTGCCTGCAGTGCTGGCCCTGCTCCCAGAGCGCACTGAGAAGGTGATTGAGACTGGGCGTGGCGGCCCGCGACTCTAATCCCAGCACTTGGGAGGCTGAAAACAAGAGAATCACTGAGTCTGATCTATATAGTGAGATCCTGTAAAACCTGTACTAAATACAAATACAAACAATAATAATAATAAAAAGAAAACTGTAGATAAATCTTCTTAATAACATAGATACCAAAATCCTCAATGAGATATTAGTAAATAGAGTGCAACACATTATCCAAAAGATCACACGTCACAATTAAGCAGGCTTCATCCCAGAGACACAAGCCTGGTTCAAATCATGTAAATCAATAAATGTAAAACATCACATATATAGAAGCAAGATAAACACTTGTATGATCAGATCAATAGATGAAGAAAAGGCCTTCCATAAAATCCAATATCCCTTCATGATTAAAAACAAAACAAAAAACATGGCTTGAGTTGTCATGTAGTCCTTGGGGGTGCTTTTTAGATGGGGCTGGATGTACAGTGTGTAACAGTGGGATTGAGGGTGCATGGTTACTAAGTTAGTCCCCTGATTGATTGGGGATAGTTCTCGGTGTGGATAATGGGAAAACCCCACCTGGGTACGAGTGTTGCCGCCTGCCCCAAGGGTGCAGAATCTGGATATATTAACATAAAGGACAGAAAAAGGGCTGCTGTTGTTGCTTGTGCTTCTCATGTGCTGCTTGCTGCTTGTGCTGTCTTCTGCCTGCTATGTATTTCTCTTCTTTAATTCCCCTCTGCCCCGCCACCCTGCTTTGGAGACATTGTGAACTGAAACCTGTACAAACTGTGAGCTGAAAGAAACCTTTCTGCCTTTAATTTTGGGCATCAGGTATTTTGTCTCAGCAACAAGAAAAATGACTAAGGCAGCTTTTAAGACAAACCAACAGCAAACATCACACTAAATGGGGGAGAACCAAAGGCATTGCCCCTAAAATCATGAACAAAGCGGGGATGACCACTATCACCATTTCTGTTGAACATAGTACTTGAAACATTAGCTAGAGCAATCAGGAAAGAGAAAGAAATAAAAGGAATACATATAGGATAGAAAGAACTTGAATTAACTTTATTTGCAGCTGACATGATATTGTATGTAAAAGACTCAGCTCCACTAAGAAAAATCTTTGGCTTAATAACCAACTTCAGCAATTTAGCAGAGTAGCTTCTTTTAAAAGTAGTTTACCGTACCGAGTTTTGGTTGCTCCCCTCTCATCCAGGAGTTTAATTCCAGGTTCTCATCTAGAGCAAAGAATTGAATGAATGGAGCAGCAAGCAGTGCCTAAGCTTAAATTAAAAAGTGAAAGTGTTACACATTGCTATCTACTAGGGCCATGTTTGGAATACCTGTCATTCTGGTCTTCTAAGTACACACTGCTTCTAATGTCATATCAATTACTGCTATACTATCTCTCAAGTAAATCTCTGTTTTTAAAAAAAAGGATAATAAAATGAAAACAAAAGACAAGTAAAAAATATCATAAGATGGTCCTGCTACAATGCTGTATATGGTTAGATTTCTAAATTTCTGTGTAAAAATATGTAATTGCTTATTCCTATTTTTTTAATTTTTCAATTTTTTTATTTTTTCTTCATATTCTGTAGGGATTTAAAGTTTAACGTATCAATACTTGATGGAAAATACCTGGTCCATGTTATGTCTAAGATGTTTGATATTCAGACAGGTAGTGAGGTTAAGCTCAACTGCCTATGTTATAGGTAATAATACCATCAAGCTTCTCTTCTGGAGGGTTAACAAGTTAAGTTTTCAGACCAAAAATTAGAGAAAAAGAAGGGCTACAAGGATAGCCAACATTTTGGCCCTAGCCATTCAAGGTCAGTGAGGTCTCAAGACATAAAACAGTCTGTACTGCAACGTCCTGTAACTCAGTGGTGCCCCAAATTTTCTGATCAAGGAGATTATGGGGCCACAGAGGAAAGTGATTGATAATATATAATGTACCTAAGGAGAGTCACCTAGAGAGAAAACATTCTCTCAGGTTTCCACAGAAAGCAAATTGATCAAGCAATGGCCGTAACTCATCCACATGGTTGACACTGACAAAGGATCTAACCGTGGTGCAGTTTGCCTGACCTTTTGAGATACAGAAATTACGTTTCTAGTTATATAGGTCTTGCCTTATCTTAGTCTTAACCATGCAGCAGAAAAGTATAAAAATGAGGCATAAAAAGTAAAGCCAGGACCAGGGAGATATCTCAGTAGAATAAGAGCTTCCCTGGCAAGTGCAAGGTCCTGAGCTCTATCCCAGGTACTA
>NW_004524590.1:18097362-18118961 GCF_000260255.1 Octodon degus
AAAAAAAAAAAAAAAAAAAAGTAAAGCTTTATTAATATGCTGAGCTGTAAAAGGCTCAAGTCAACAACTTCTAACATTGCTAGTCCTACAGATAACCCACTACTATTATGGGCTACTGGACTATATTGGATTATTTTGCTGAATTCACACACCTACAATATTTAAATGACAATGGAATGCCCATCTCTGACAAAACTAAACCAAAAAAGGGGATACAAATGAAGGACCATTTTGTATCTGTATCTACAAAATAGGACAGATATACAGCTACTTTCTCTTAATTCAGTGAGAAGAAAGATTTGTACTAATAGTGCTTGGACAGGATATCCCGTCTGCATCTTGTACTATGAATAACCACTAGGAAGACAACAATATACAATGTATTAATTATTGTAACTGCCCTACTCGCCTGTTTTGAAACTGTCTCATTGCTATTTGTTTCTCAATAAAATTAATTTTAAAAATGTGCAAGTGAAGAGTGAGAGAAAAACTGGTTCTAAAAAGTGAGCTTGGGCTGAGTGAAAGAGAAAAAGGAAGGTGAATGAGAACCCTGGAGAAAGCAGGGTGGGCTGTCATGGGAGAAGCTATGAGAGCAGGTCTTCTTGGCATCTGTGTCCTTCTACACTGCCCAAGTTTCAAAAAAATATGTGCGAACATCTGCATACAGTATCTGAAAGACTGACTTCAGGTCTGTGCCACCCTCCTGAAAACCTCCTCACGTTCTTGTGAGAGGTCTGTATGCAGAGCTTCTGGACCTGCTCTGCGCATGTGTCCTGGGAGTTTGTAATTAACCAGCTACATCTACTTGCCCAGGCCAGCTTTGCCCTGCCCTAATCTCATAGCCAGTGGGATATAAGAACAACGCATAAAAATCACTAGCATTGTATACAACAACAGTAAATCAAATGCTAACAATCAAAATGCTAACAGTATAATTTACAGAACTAGAGAAGACAGTCCTAAAACTCATATGCATATCAGTCTGGACTTACTAGAAAAACAGATATGATGCAAGATATACAAATGTAGAGGGCCAGGGAGAGAGCTCAGTGGAATAAGTGTCTGCCTGGCAAGCACAAGGTCCTAAGTTTGATCCCTGGTACCACCAAAAAAAAAAAAAAAAAAAAAAAGATATATACAAATGTGTAAGAAATTACAAGATTGGCTTATATTGGTCAGTCACAGAGTCAAATGAGGAAGCCTGCAGAGGGCGTCTGCATGCTGGAGGCGGAAGGCACAGCCTAAGGTCTGGAGCTCAAAGTAAAGTTCTGTGCAAGTTTGTATCAGGAGGGGTCTGTGGTGGAATGCTGAAGAATCTATGCCAGAGGACTGAAGTGTTTACATCAGAAGGCTGAATAGTCCCTGATGAAAGCAGAATAGTCTATTGCAGAAGCCAGGAAACAAGTGCCAAGCTGAAGGCAAATTCTGGAGTGCCCTTGATTAGAGTACCAATCAGTCTTTCTTCATTTTCCTTTTATTATATGTAGCCTACCTGTCCTGAGGGGTGGGTGGGGTTCCCTATACCCACACCATCTCTGTGCCCTCCTCTTGCATAGACTGAGGATGTTTACAGAGGACCTTAGCCCACTGAAGAATCACATAGTTAAACTTTGAAACTTCTCAAGTTGATGCAATGAATGACATCCCATAGCAGTAAGGGCATGTTCTCTACACTCCAGCATGTAGAACTGCTGAGTTACTTAGTTAAGCTTCTAGACTTCTCAAGTTAACAAACTGTGTCAACCAGAAGAGGTCCAGAATAGCAAAGGCAATGTTAGGCAACAAGATCAAAGCAGGAGAGCTTGAAATACCTGGCTTGAAACAATAGTACAAAACAATAATGACAAAATCAGCATGGTACTAGACTAAAAATAGGTATGTGAATAAATGGTGCAGAACAGAAGATACAGAAACATCCCTGAACACATTCAGCTATTTGATTCCTGACAAAGGGGCTAAAACACACTGAAGGAAGGCAGCCTGCACACCAAATGGTGCTGGAAAAACTGGCTTTCTGCTTATAGAAGATTGAAACCTAACACTTACTTCTCACCATATGGTAAATTAAAATAAAAATGGATCAAAGATCTAAATATTAAAACACTACTTGATCAGAAAATTTGGGACACAATTGGATTACATGATGTTACAGTATGGGTTCTGCTATGCCCTGAGTCTTCACTGACCTTAAAAGGCTACCATCAAAATTTTGGCTGTCCTTGTAGCCCTTCTATTTCTCTAGTTTTTGGTCTGCAAACTTGGGTTGTTGACCCTCCAGAAAAGAAGCTTATTATTTCCCCACAACATATGCAGTTGGGTTTAACTTCACTATCTGTCTGATTTAATTTCTTATAATTTCTTTGTTATTTTTTTCCTTTAAATGAATCTTACACATTTATGTCTGGTAATCTGAACAACTAATTTAAAGATAGCATCATGTAATTTAGCAACCATTGTTGAATTTCTATTACTTTGTTTAATGAAATCTTGTATTGTTTCTAATGTTTTTTTCTTTCTGTCACTATTTTGTATTCTTTAAAATAAAGAAAATATATACAAAAAATAAATAAATATTAAAACAGAAATGTTAAACCTATTTGAAGGTAAAATACTTGAGGAGATATGTGTGAAAATGATTTTCAAAACAGAACCTCACTTTCATGAGAAATGCCAGCAAGAATCAACAAATTTTATCTGACAAATAAGCTTATACAAAACAAAAGAATCAATTAGTAAAGTGACAACCTACTGAGTGGGAAAAAAAATGTCAACTATTCCTCAGACTGTTGACAGATATCTAGAACATAGAAAGAACTAAAAAAATAGAAAGGCACCACAGTTAAAGTCCCAGACAATAAATAGGCAAGAAATATGTACAGACATGCCCTAGATGAAGAAATACAAATGGTCTACAAATATATGGAATGTGTTCACTATCTCTGGCCATTAGAGATATCCAAATGAAAACAATGCTAAGATCCCATCTTACTCCAGAAAGAATGGCAGTCTCTAAGAAATGAAAAAGATAAGGAATGTTGGACTGACTGTTTTGAACAAAGAGCACTCCTTCTTTACTGATGGGACTATAAGCTAGTAAAATCATTCGGAAATTAGTATGGAGATCTCTCGAAGAACTGAAATTAGAAATTCCATCTGACCCTACTATGCCCCTTCGAGAGATCTTCTCCAAAGTACTTAGGACATCATACTACAGTGATACATGCGTACCAACGATTATGGAAGCACAACCACTATAGCTAAATCCTGGAAGAAGCCCACATACCCATCAAGAGATGACTGGCTAAAGAAAGTGTGGTGCTTATATATAATTGGAATACTGCTCAGCTATAAAGAACGACAAATTTGAGACATTATAGGAAGATGCATGCACCTGGAAAAATATAATTTTCAGTGAAATAAGTCAAACACAGAAGCTTAAATACTGTATGGTATCTTTCAGAATGAGGCAAAGTACAAAAAGAATACTAAAGATAAATAGAAGGAGGCAAAGAGATGGATCTTTTGCAAGAGGGAAGGGAACAGGGGCATGGACAGGGAAGAGGGGAAGGGGAAATCAGTAGCACAGAGATGTGCTATGCAAAGACCCTCATAAGCCTAATGAATGGCAACATTGTATGCTATAACATGAGCCGAGTTTGAGAAAATCAACAAGGACTATAGGTCAGGGCAGTTAGAGAAGGATGGAGGGAGAGGAGAGGGGAGGGGAGGGAAATTCAAAAGACACGCAAGCACAGTACACAGATGTGCTCACTCCTCAGGATGGCTGTCAACTGCGTGTACTGCAAACATGTACTCATAAAATGATTAAAAATTTTAACAACAGGGCCAGCAACATAACTCAATGGCTTAAGTGCCTGCCTGGCAAGTGCAAGGTCCCAAGTTTGATCCCCAGCACCAGAAAAAGAGAGAAAGAAAAGTTAAAAACCATTGTAAGTATGTGTCATTCTTAAATTTTTTTTTTAAATAGGATTTTTATTTTTATTTTTTTTTAAAAAAATTTTTTTTATTTATTTGAGAGAGAGAGAGAGAGAGAGAGAGAGAGAGAGAGAGAGAGAGAGAGAGAGAGGGGTGTGTGTGTGTGGCCAGCTCAGCCCACCAGGGGGTGGGGCTGGCTGGCATGTGGTGCTGGGGGATTGAACCGCGGTCCCTGTGCATTGCCAAGCTTGTTTCAAGTAGGTGCTCCAGACCACTGAGCCATCTCTCCAGCCCCAAATTTTTTGTTTTGATAAATTTAAGCTTATAGAACAATTTCTGAGAATAGAACAATGGACTTTCACATATGCATCCTCTATATACTCTAATCATTAGCTTTCTGCCACATTCGCTTTATCTCTAATTCTTTATATCTATATAAATAATTATATATAAGTATATATATAATATGCATTCATCTTATTATTGCTATTATTGACATTTTTAACTACTAAAGAAAGTTGTAGATACTATGACTGTTTTCCTTTTCGTGATGTATCGTGTTGCACAAGGATATTTTCTTTTTCTTTTTTAATGTATTTGGTACATGGTCTCACTATGCAACTCGGATCCATAGTGACTGTCCTGTTTCAGCCTCCCCAGTACTGGGATCACAGGGGTACGCCACCACGCCTGGTCTTTTTTGTTTGTTTGGTTGTTTTTTTTGGCGGAACCGGGGATTGAACTCAGACCTCTTGTGCTTGCCAGGCAGGTGCTGATTCTACAGAGCCATCTCCCCAGCCCCTCGCCTTGTCTTGGCGACTGGCTTGACATGCTCACTGCGGGGCCAGCACATCATGCAGCATAGAGGATGGAACCTGGGTCCTTGCACTTGTCTAGGCAGGCATGTAGACCGCTGAGCTATCTCCACAGTCTGATAGTTTCATTTATATCCCCAGAACAGTAAGTTGTTTTTTTGTTTTTTTTTTTTAATTTTAGGGAAGAGTCCACAGAGTGTCAGAGTCTCACTCCTAGATCTGACTCCTAGTGATCCGCTTGTTTACAGCCTCTCAAGAGCTCTGATTACAGGAGCGCACCACCATGCCCAGTCTCAATTGCTGTCTCATTCCCCCCAGGGGCGGATCAGCAAGGCCCCGCACAACAGCCCCAGGGCCGAAACCACCCCTGCACCCCGCCACCCCTGTGCCTCCTTTCAGGTGCTTTAATCCTCTGAGTTATTTGGCAAGCCCAAAACACAGTAAATTTAAATTTGATTTTACATTACCACTTAATTCATGGTCCATTCATCTCTCTGCATTATTTCTATAATTTTCTTCCTTAATATTTATCTTTATTGACCAACTTGTATATATTTATCATGTACATGTTTTGAAACTTGTAAAAATTGTAGAATAAGTCAAGCTAATTGTACATCACTTCACATACCTTTTTATGTATGTGGTGAAAATATTTAAACCCTTACTCCCAGTAATTTGCAAGAATATTCTCCTCTTACTGTATCCTTATAGTATAATTTGAGTTCAAGTAATGTGATATGCTCAGCCTTACTGTTTTCACTCCAAGTTTCTCAGACTATGTGGAGTCTTTTGTAGTTCCTTATGAATTTTAGGATTGCTTTTGCATTGACGTTGAAGTTTTGATAGGGATTATATTAAACCTATTATTTTGGGTGTCATAGACATTTTAACAATATTAATTTTCCCAATCGATGAAGATGTGGTGTTTTCCATTTATTTCTGTCCTGCATCAATGTCCTGCATCAATGTTTTACAGTTTTCAAGGTACAGGTCTTTTACCTATGTGGTAAAATATATGTCTATTATAATTGTTCTCTTCTTTTTTTTTTTTAAGGTCTGTTGTTAGTTTGTGGAAACACTACAGATCTTCATGTGCTTATTTTTTAGTCTAAAACTTCTAAATTTGTGTATTAGCTTTGCACAGGTTTTTTTTGGTGGAGGCTGTCATATTTATGATAGTATATTTTCTTCTGAGCTATTGAAATGTGTTTAACTGTCCATCCTGTGACCCATTTCATGTTTCCTCTGCTTATCTCTGTGGTTATGGGTGTTGAGATAAGGGATAGATCAACCAAATATTTAGTGTGCATTAATACTTAAAATTACTAATTTTAACTGAGTCAGAGTGATACAGGGAATGAAACTCACAACCTGAAAGATACCTGGGATGAGTTAGCGTTCTTTAAAACCAAAGAATAAATTTTAGGAGCAAATGGAGGTGAAGAGCAAAATATTTATTAGGGGAAAGAAAGCTTCTGTCTGAGAGAGGGACAGAAGGGGGACCTGAGCAGATTGTACCCAGGAAGCTGTCTCTTCCAGGGATTTTTATAGAGTAAAACCACCCAGTGAGGCAGGTCTAAAGTAGAGAACATGGGAACTCGCTTAGGTGGGCCTGAAGTGGGAGAAAACTATGGTCAGCAATAAGGTTACAAGCACCATTGTTGAGGGAAAATTGATTAGAACCAGGACCAAATGGGAAAGTGAGCCACATAGCAAGCAGGCATGAATACAGAACAGGAGTTTATCCAGTAGCCAGCTGGTAGTGGTTGAATTAGTGACTCTTCCTGGCTTCCTCAAGGTGATGATCAATCCCGGATACTTCTTTTTCTTTCTTGTCTCTTGTTTTCATTTATTACCCTATTTTTTAAAAATATATTTACTAGAGAGTCAGTATAGTGGTAATTGATATGACATTAGAAGCAGTATGTATTTAGAAGAACAGAATGACAGGAATATCTTTAGGGAGGTCAGTATTTGTTTGATTGTTGGTCTTTAGGTCTGGTTCACAGCAGGAACACCCGTGTCTCTCACAGTTGCAATGTATCGTCCGTGCTGTCTCCTTGAGGGCCTGGCCCTGTCTGACTCTATAATCTTTCTACCTAAGTCAGCTGCCCACAACAAGAGAAGACAAAAAGAAGCTGAGAAAAAACTATCCTATTTCATGTCTTGGAAGAAAATTTTAATTCATGAAATAACTAGGTTATAGATTCAAGGTAAATAAGTATGATCTAATCTGTAAGTACTGAAGGAATTTAGAGAGGAAGAAAGTAAAGAAGGAGGGATGGAGAGAGGGAAGGAAGAAAATTGTAGGAGCAGAGTCAGCCTCCAACTCTTGTTTTGAACAGTACTCTTCTCTGCTAGATACTGAGTAGAGGATGCACCCTGGTGTCCCAAAGCTTTGAAAGCTCTCGTGTGATTCTATGGCAGCTCCTACATTGAAAATCATTGAGAGAATCTGAAAACATGACTCAAGTCTTGAGCTTACCATGTAGCCCAAGCTGGCCTTAAACTCACAACAATCCTCCTGCCTCAGCCTCTGCAGGGCTGGGATTACAGGTGTACATGACCATGCCCAGCTCTAATGAATTTTTGTAATATAAAGAAACTACAATTAAAAAAATTATAACATTATCAGTGAACTTGGTCACTCACCATATCTTTTTGTGAGGTTTGACAGATAAAAACAATCCCTCAAAGCTTTACCTGAAGCAGAGGTCCTTGAGTCATCTGAGGATTTCTTCCGGGCTGTCTCTCTGGCCACAGGACTAAGCTCCCTTCAAGAGAATCACATCCTAAAGAGCTTTCTTGCACAACTCGGGCAGAGAGGTGAGATACTTATTTGTAGTCCTTACAAATACACTTGAGTCAAACTCAGGTGAACCAGAGATCAACAAGTGCCTTAGTTACTTTCTTGCCGCTGAGACACAACATCCAACACCTACAACTTAAGGGAGGAGCAAAAGTTAATTTTGGCTCACTGTTTGGAGAGGTTTCGGACCATAGTCAGCTGGCTCCAAGGCAGAGCAGCATGGCAGGGGGAAAGAGCATCTGATGCGACCACTGGAAGGAGGGACAGAAAATGAGGATGAGTGAAGGAGAGGGGCTCTCCCAGGCCACAGCCTAAGGGACCAGGCTTCACTCTGTGCCACATTTAGCTGTAAACTCATCAAGGGCCTCACCCATGGGTGAGCTTCATGGCTCCCATGACCCACTCACCTCCAAAGCCTCACCTAGGAGTGCATGAGGCTTTGGGGACAACTACATATACATAATAGCAGAAGGCTACATGAGAACTGCTAGCTAATAAAATATGGACTCAATTGTTTGTAGAGTCACCACGTGTAGCATTCTCCCTTTTTCTCCCCTTAGGATTCCTGGTATTAGTAGGTTGAATCTTTCAGAGAATTGATTAATTTTACCAAAGGTGTAAGGGATCCCTGTACGATTCTCAACTATAAATCAGCCTTTACCTGACAAATAGCTCTCGCTGCTATAGCGAAAAGAAACCTTGAAATGACACCAGGGATTTGGAATCAGATTTATTTTACATCGATGGGCACTGATTGGGATTATCCCCAAAATACCAGGCCCCGATGTCTGGTGGTCTAGGGCTTTCATGTGATGCACAAGCAGGAGGTACAATGGTGAGACAGCACATCCTGGCAGTCCTTCTGATTGGCTAACAGGGTGAGCTCATCAGTTTCCAGGCTAGATCTATGACCATCAGCTATTAAGCTAGATGAATTGCAGAGGAGCTTGTTACAATTAGACATCCTATATGCCCAATTACACCCTCATGTTTACAGGGGCCGAGAAAGTAATTACAGAGCCCTGAAGCAAATACAGAGCTAGGCAGTTTCAAAAGGAACAAAGTTTTAGAAAGAACAATTGTTCTTGTATAGTTTTTCCCTTTCATTACAAGTCCAGTGGGGCCTAGAAAAGTACAATTTCTGTGACATGCATTACAAAGCAGGGACAGCTAATACTAAAGATGCTACTCAGCCATCCTGTACTCATAACTTGAATTCACTACAACCTTGAAAATGGGTACAAGTCACAATAGCAGCCACTGTCAGGCAAGTTCGAAGTCAGCCTGTACTGCACAGTAAGCTCGAGGACAGTCTGAACTGCATAGTGAGACTCTGTCTCAAAAAAGAAAAACCCAATGGCCGTGACTCATCCACATGGCTGCACTGACAAAGGTTCTACAATCTGAGGTACAGGATCTCAGGACAAATCCTGAGGGCATTTCACTGACCTGCTTAGACCCAAAAGCTACAACTCTTGTTGCACAGGTCCTGCTTTACCTTGGTCTTAACCATCCAGTAGAAAAGTATGAAGACGAAATATAGGAAATAAAGCCATTCTGTTATGTTGAACTGTGGGGGACTCAGGTCAATAATTTCTGACATTGCCAGTTAAACAGAAGACCCAATGCTATTATGGGCTACTGGACTCTTTTAGAATATTTTTCTGAGTTTACACACCTATAATATTCAATAACGGAACTTAGAAAAAATGGGGTATACCGATGAATGTCCATTTTGTATCTGTGTATTCAAAGTGGTTAGGATAGTTATAGTTGCATTCTCTTAATGAATAGAATGATTTGTTCTAATGGTGTTTGTAAATAGGATCACAAGTCCACTTCTTGTACAGCAATTCACCACTAAGAAGAATATATGCAGTGTATTATTTGTTGAAACTGTACTTCTGATGTGATTTGAAACTGTCTCATTGCTATCTGTTTATCAATAAAACTTTGAAAAAACACACACACACACAAAAAAACAAAATAAGAAAGATATACAGCTACTTTCTCTTAATTTCAGTGAGAAAAAAGATTTGTATTAATAGTGTTTGGACAGATATCATGTCTGCATCTTGTACTGTGAATAACTACTACGAAGATGACAATATGCAATGTATTAATTATTGTAACTCTCCTACTAACCTGTTCTGAAACTGTCTCATTGCTATTTGTTTCTCAATAAAATTAATAAAAAAAGAGAGAAAAAAAAGAAAAACCAAAACCAAACATCATAGCAGCTGTAAGTCTAGTTTGAGCAGTTGTACCTGCGAACATACAAAATCTTATCCTCTGAAAGATCCCCTGTTCACTTCTATTTCTATAATCCCTGCAGTCTTCTCAGAGAACACAAGCTTTTCTCTTTTTAAAAATAACTAATTCTATTTTAAAATTTTAAGGCAAAATTAATAAAACATAAAATGGACCATTTCAAGGTAGGACACTTTAATGATGTTCACAGCGTTGTACAACCACTACTTCCATTTGGTTTCCAGTGCGCTCTCAGCACTCCAGGAGGGAACCTTTCCGCGTGCCCACCGTGCAGCTGCCACCCACCTGGCCCATGTTTTCTTTCCCTGTTGCCTGATGATCACTAATCTATCTTATCTACATGGATTCATGTAAAGGGCACCATATAATGTATGGCCTCTTCTGTCTCGTTTCTTCAACTCAGCATAATATTTTCAAGGTATATTCACATTTTTATTATTTATTTCCTTCTTTTTGCATATATAATTATCCATTATCCATTAATGCACATTTGGGCTGCGTCCTCCTCCTCAGTATGAAATCCTACAAGATTTTTAAAGAATGAGGCCCCTTTTTCAGTCCTATTCTTCATTAAGACCCAGAGAATGATACGCAGCAAATCTAATGTTTTACTTGGAAATTGCTTCTCCTTTCTCGAATGGGATCCTGCTGCCTCAGTCAAGCCCTGAAATAACAGCAATACTTTAACATCAACCTTTTGAAGAGGTCCTGAGCTAGAATCACCACACTGAACACTAAATTTCTGACCCACATACATTTTGAAATAATATTTAAAAAAGCTAAGAGCAACTTATTATACAGGATATGAAAACAGCATGTTTCTTTGATCAAGTGGACTTGGTAGAGTAAATAAAGAAAATATATTTCTCTCAATTTCCCCCCTATAAACTCACTCTATCTGTTCTTTAATGGCTTAAAATAAAAGAGTAGGAATTTAGTCATCTTTACTGGATTCGTTCAGACACTAGCAACTTCATTTTAGTCTAATGATCTTATAAATTTTTTAAATTAATTTTTTGGTGCTATCAGGGATCGAATTCAGGACCTTGTGCTTGTCAGGCACGCACTTATTCCACTGGGGGCTATCTCCCCAGCCCCAGATCTTCTTCTTTTTTTTTTTTTTTTTGTCCAGTGACCTCTGAATTTTTATTTGTTAGTTATTTCCCAAGGGCACGCCACTTCTGTTGCTTCACTGTCTCAAAACGTTGGCGTCATTGGTCTCAGACACTAATTTTCCGTCCACGATTTTGCGGGTAGTGGTTCTCTGGATGGTTTGCACCGAGGCGCTGCTGCTGTGCAGGGTATCACCGAGACAGAAATCCTCCCATCTTCCAGCAGGCGGCGGTACGTGGCGATCTCAGCCTCCAGCTTGACCTTGCTCTTCAGCAGCACCTCATACCCCTGGGCCTGGCGCTGCCCCTCTGTTTGAGTCTGTGCCCGCTCTAGGTGCAGCAGGACCCCGTTGAGTTGCTCCATCTGCATAGCGTAGCGGGCCTCCAGGTCTCTCAGGCTGTTCTCCAGGCCAGCCTTCAGATTTCTCACAGACTCCAGGTCAGTCTCTAAGGACTAAGCCGTGAGCTTCAGCTCTGTGAGTGTCGTCTCCGCAGCTCCAACCCCAGCAGACTGAGGTGACGACTGTGGTGCTCTCCTCAGTGTTCTGGGACCAGTACTTGTCCAGCTCTTCTCGGTTCTTCTGAGCCAGCGCGTCATAGTGGGCCCTGATGTCTGTCATGATCGTGCCACTGGGCGCATCCACCTCCACAGCCGACCCACAGCCGGCAGTCTGGGCTTGAAGGCCTCTGACGTCCTCCTCAAGGTTCTTCATGAATATCAGCTCCTCCTTCAGAGTCTCGATTGCTGTCTCCAGGGGCAGCCAAGTGATCTTGGTGTCATCAATGACCTTGCGAAGCCTGTGGATGTCATTCTGCACAGACTGACTCATGGCCAGTTCCATCTCATCCCTGACTCTAAAGTCATCAGCAGCAAGAGGAGCATTGTCAATCTGCAGGCCGATGCGGGCGATGTCCACAGAACTGGCAAAGATCTGAGCCTTCAGCTCCTCGACGGTCTTGAAATAATGGACCGAGTCTCTGACCGGGGACCCTTCTTCTCCAGGTGCTCCCGGATCTTGCTTTCCATTCTCTGATTTTCTGTCTCCAGGCTCCTCACTCTCTCCAGGTAGGAGGCCCAGCAGTCGTTCAGGTCCTGTGTGGTCTCCTTCGCAATCTGGATGCTGCCCGCTCTGGCCAGACCCCCGTCTACTCCCGCGGCCAGGCCCGCAGATGCCATGTGGCCCCAGAGGATGGTGGAGATGGTGGAGAGAGACATAGAGACATGGAGACCCGGGAGCCTGAGCCCCCAGCGCCAGCATAGACGCTGGCAGCGCTGCTGCCCTGCCCGACTCATTGGCTGGAGGCCCCGTCCGAGCCCAGGGACCGGTAGTTGGTGGAGAAGATGGTGGAGCAGGTGGTGACCCTCGTGCTGCCCGGGAAGGAAAGCGAGAGACCAGGACTCAAGTTCGGGTCGCAGAGGGTGGCCATAAGCCCCAGATCCTATAAATCTTGACAATTATTCAATTTATGTTTCACCTCTCTTCCAACATAGGCCTATTTTAGGCCTAAAAAGATACACTTGAAAGAGAAACGTGGCTTACTTCTTGTTTGCCTATCTTGTTCTGTCCTCTTCCCCATACTCACTAGATTATGTCTCATACCTGCATGGATGTATAAGAGATATTATTTCCACATCAGACAGAATATTGGACAAAACAGATAAATATTTATTAATAAAGCTGGCTATTGGACCCTTCCTGGGTTACAGATCTTAAATGTCCGGCATCCGAATGCATTTCCTGGAGCCACACAGATCAGAAACACATCCAGCTTCAGTCTTTGTTTCGTCTCTGCTTAAATACCTTCTTGGTTTCTGTGACTACCGCAATGGACCATGTAGTTTTTGACTCAAGAAGTCATGAGATGCTTCTTTGTAATTAGTTCTTGTTATGGTTTGTGTATAGTTGTCCCCCCAAAGCCTCATGCAGTCTTGGGGGCTACTGGAGTTTGATTGATTATTGTGGGTGTGGATGCTCCACTTGCCCTGGGACAGGTAATTTGCATTTCAGTGTAAGAAGAAAAGAGAAGCTAGCTGCTTGAGCTGCTGCTAGTCCTTTCTGCTCTGTGCTGCTCTGCCTTGGACCCAGTTGAATATGGCCTGAAACCTCCAGTAACTGTGAGCTGAATAAACCTTTCCTTCCTTCATTTTGGGTGTTGGGTACTTGTCCCAGCAACGAGAAGAGTAACTAAGTTCTGTTTTGCTCTTACCTCTTTTATGTTTACAACGTCTTAATAAGGGTGGGGAAGGAGTGAAGGAGTGAGGCACCTCAGGCAGGAACATGTAGCATTGACTTGCCTTAGTGTCTCCTATCTCAAAGGTGGCTTAAAGGCTAAAGTAGAGCTTCTTTTGCTAGGATAAAATTAACCCATTGAGAGCCACCATCCGCTGCAATAGGGCAGAAGGAGGAGACTAGTTTAGGAGGAAAGGTCTTTCTTGAGTGGCCTGGCTATTATTACCTGGAATCAGTGTCTTCTTGGAGTGCTATAGTTGTATGCTGGAATTTGTCTGTACTGATTCAAGAAAGCTAGTAGTTAAATTATTAGGAACTTTTCAAGGTGATTATTATAGCCAGCCCTCATTAAAAATTAAATTCTATATATACTTACAATTGAATAAATATATATTTTTGAATAAGTGTATTAAAAACCCCTAATTAGATCATTATTTCCTAATTACTTAACTACTATACATTTTACTATTATCTTCTTGAGTTTATTTCTATTTTGTCATCATGACAAAAATATTCTGTAATGGTATCTTACCATATACTTTTTTCCCAAGTACATGTTCACCGATGTCATGTTGGTAGTTTGAAGCTGCGCATGGCAGGAGTCAGGAATCATGGACTCACACCATGGAAAATAGAAACAGTAAAAAAATCTGAGCTTTTCTTCTGGAGATGTAGTATGTGGACATTGGACTTTTATTTATTTCTTTATTTTTGGTACAGTGTCTCACTATGAAGCTCACACTCCTAGTGATCCTCCCTTCTCAGCCTCCCCAGTGCTGGGATTACAGGCATGAGCTACCACACCCAGGTTCAGGGCCTGCATGGAGCACCTGAGTTCTGGGGCTGGCACAGCATGCGGTACCAGGGATTGAGCCTGGGTCCTTGTGCTTGCTGGCAGGGGCATAGATCACCGAGCTGTCTCCCAAGACCCTAGAACCTTACCTTAGATGATGACTGTCTATGCTAATTATTGTTTTTTCTATGCTTTGGCAGCCCCTGCTCAAACCAAGAAACAACAGGAAAGTAACATAACCTGTTACATGTGTCATGGCAATAGTCTATTTATTTATTCAAATCTTCTGTGAGAAGATAAGCAATCTAGGCTGTCATTGGGCCACATGGTCTGAGAAGTGTTCCAGGGACCAGCCTCCCAGGTTGGGTTGTTCCCTGAGTGACTAGAAGCAGATAAGAGTTCAGGTGTCCAAAAGAGAAGGGAGCCAGAGCTATACTGTGTGAATGCTAGCAGGTATCTGGAACAGACCACATAGGCGATAAGTGAGCAAGTCAGAAGCCGAAGGGGTCAAGAGAATGGCAGGGAGCACAGCTGTCACTAGCGCTTGCAGTGCTTCCCATTAGCAGTGCTACTAGTCTACTAGGTTGCTGGGTCTGCTGGCCGAAGACATAAGGTGGGCCTGTGCTACTTGGAATTGCACAAAAACCAACGAGATGGGTCTTTATTTTTTTTATCCAATTCCTAGTAAAGCATGTCTTCTATAGTAAGATATGAAAGGAAGTGACATTTAAGTGAGACCATTTTCAAAACAAGCATCGATTTAGCCTCCATCAAGGTACAGAGTGCTAAGAGAACAAAAAATGCATTTAGAGGAGTACTTTCACACTTAGAAAATATGCATCCTAAGTAGATTATCACCTTTGTTTATAACATGCTATCCTTGAGGGTAGGCCCCATGGGTCCCCTACAATGCTACAACACTGGACCATATGAATATTCAATAATTCATGATTTACTAAGTGTTTCTCTCCAGCTGAGGGTGTAGCTCAGAGGTACAGTATTTGCCTAAAGGTGTTTTTCTATTAACTGAACGGCCATAGGTTCTCATCACATATGAATTAGAGGTGAACATTCCTTTGCCTAGTTTCCTAGCATGCTTCAGTTTTCACAGAACTCACCTGACCTGTTTTATTTTCTATTGCTTCACCACATACACACTGTGCCTTGCCAAACCAGTTTTACAACTTGTCTCTAATTACACCTTTTAGTTATGGACATATCTTTCTTCTCCAGAAAAAAAAATCCTTTTTTCTTCCCTTATAAAATATACCCTCCTTATAAAGTATATATACCTTCCCTTATAAAGTATACCTTAAAATGAAACTTAGATTTTTCCATTTTTTTCTAAAGTTATATATATATGAAGAGATCATGCCTTTAGAATTCTGACCTGCCCTCAAAACATGGGAATGAATGGGCCTCAATCTTGAATTGTTTAGAGATGCTTATTTCAAAGATGTTGGAAACTGCTATTTAAATCCCTGCTGATATCTTGCTCATCCAATTTGTCCATAACCTCCATGAATTCTAGGGCATGTTGGCATACAATAATTCTTAACACTTCAGCTATCTTACAGCCTCCAAAGCTTATGACTTTTAGGAGAGCATATGACTTTCCATTAAATGAACTAAGGTTCAAATTCCAAAGTCTTTCATATACAATGTATATTTTGTTTAAAGTTTGTGAGTCTCAATCTACTTAATCATTTTATAAATACACCAAATTAACAAATGCTCATCAAGCCAAGCATGTGCCCAATATTCTGATCCGTACTGTAGGGAATATGATGATGCATATATAAAAAAACAGAACTCTAGGGGCTGGGGAGATAGCTTGGCGGTCTAAGTGCCTGCCTGGCAAGCATAACGACCTAAGTTTGATCCCTGGTACTGCATGCTGCACTGGGCCCGTGGCCACTGAAACCAGGCGTGTTGATGCATGCCTGGAATCCCAGAGCTGGGGAGGCTGAGACAGAATGATCACTACAAGTCTGAACTGCATAGTGAGACCCTGTACCAAATAAATAAATAAATAAATAAATAAATAAATAAATAAATAAATTCTAAAAAATAAAAAAAAAAAAAGAACTCGGACCCACAATCTGTATCAACCAGTCCAGAAAGGCAAGCACAATCTCTGCAGTGATCAACACAAAATGACCTGGCCTTGATCGATGACTGCCATTTCCCCTTAAGATTAACCAGAGAAAGCCAAATTCACATTAACAACTTTCAATTCGGGTGGGAGGGAACACCTGAATCCTTTTCCTTTTCCACTATAAATCATGACACTATCCTATTTGCATGTAAGTCATCATCAAACAAATGTGATAGTGGGTCCCTTCTTCGCTACAGCAAGTAGTAGATGCAAACTGTCCCTTGGTATCCCAGAACTCCACTGATACCAAAATCTGAGGATGCTCAGGTCCCACATATAAAATTTTTATATAACATATACATCTTCATAGATAGATAGAGTTTGAGATTAAGATAACTAAAGTATTAAGGCTTAATCTGGGATTACAGGCATGAACCACTATGCCTGGTTTCAAAGCGAGCACTGTGTGCCCAGGGTTCTGGGGCCAGCACGGCACGGGGTACTGGGGATGGAACCCGGGTTCTTGCACTTGTCAGGCAGGTGCTTAGACTGTTGAGCTATATCCCCAGCCCTCTCCCATATATTTTAAATCATTTCTAGATTACTTATGATACCTAGTACTAAGAAAACCTTATTCAAGTAGTTTTAATACAATATTGTTTAGGGAACAATGAGACCAAAAGAAGCTGTGTAGGTTCAGTATAGATACTTTTTTCCCCTGAAATATTCTCCATCTGTTGTTGGTTGAACTCATGAATATGGAACCTATGGGTACAGGGACTGACTTTCAGCATTCTTTACTTGTTCGCATTTATTATCATACTTGAAATTTAGAGAATTATTATGGATGGTTTCAACTATCAAATTAAAGATCCTAAATATTCATTTGTAATTTTACCAGCATTTGAATTTAAGTTGTACTGTCTGAGGCTGCTATACTGGACAATTAGCTAATGTCTGCTCTATATACATGCGAAGTTTTGCTTCTGCATACATATTGTAGCATATGTTTTTTTCTAAAAATTACATTATGTAGACAGCATGTTAGGGGATGTTATGGTTTGTGTCTAGTAGTCCCCTCAAAGCCTCATGTAGTCATGGGACAGACTTCTAGAGTTTAAGATTAACTCATGATCTACTAGGACTATGGATTTGAGTGTTGCTGGGATTATGGGTGTGAGTACTACTCCCAGCATGGGGCGGAGAGCCTGAATGCAATTTAAGGGAGACAGACTTACTCTCTGTAGCCATTGTTGCTGCTACTCCCCCCTTTGCTCTCTGCTCTTTGCCGCCGCCATGAAAGGTTGCCCTCTGCCATGTGCCGCTCTGCCTTGGAACCAGCTGAGTATGGACTGAAACCTCCAGTCACTGAGATAAATAAACCTTTCCTTCCTTCATTTTGGGTGTTGGGCATTTGTCCCAGAAATGAGAGAAGAGTAACTGAGATGGCGTTATTCTGATGGCGTGAGACAATACTTAATGAAGAATAAAGAGTAAATAAAAATAAAATATAAAACCTATAAAATAAGGAAAACTGCCACAACACAAAAATGCCGACTTGGGAACAAGTATTAGGTATGATTAAAAGATCAAGAGACAGCAAAATGATCAAATTCATTTAACGATTATTGCCTGCCCACTCTGAAATAAACACTATTGTAGATGTCTCTCTCTCTCTCTCTCTCTCTCTTTCTCTCTCTCTCTCTCTCTCTCTCTCTCTCTCTCTCTCTCACACACACACACACACACATCCCACATACATACACACTTCTAGTTTTTATTAGTACATGTTTGCAGCACACAATGACTACACTTCTCATGGGAAGTTGGTACCTGTACACAATGCACCTTAATTGTCTCATCCCCTTCCCCTGTCTCTCTCTGTCCTCTCGATCCTTTTCCCACTTGCAAAAGATCTCTCTACTTCCAACTGTCATTTATTTTGCTCTTTATTTCTACTTCAGATTTGTCACATAAGAAAAACCATACATATTTAAGCTTGTGTGTCTGATTTATTTCACTTAATGTTATGGGTGTTATGTTGTATACATTTTCCTACAAATGACTTTTATCCTTCTTTATGACAGAATAGTACAAATTTGTGTACAAATGTATTTTCTTTATCCATTCATCTATTGCTGGACATTTAGACTGCTTTCAAGACTTAGCTATTATGAATTGTTCAGGTCACACACATAAATCCGAACACACACACAGAGGTGAGATTTGTTGGGAGGGGAAATATAATTTTTTCCTAGACTTACCCACATAAACTCGGGTAAGTGGCACATTCACATAGTCACATCTATCTGGAAGGCTGGGGCAGAAGAATTACTTGAGTCCAGGAGTTCAAAGTCAACCTTGAAAACATATTGTGGTCTCTGCCACGTGCTGCTCTGCCTTGGCGCCAGCGGAATAACGACTGAAACCTCCAGTAACTGTGAACTAAATAAAGCTTTTTTTCCTTCATTTTGGGTGTTGGGTATTTGTCCCAGAAATGAGAGAAAAGTAACTGAGACAGGGGTTCTTCTGATGGTGCGAGACAATGCCTGATGAATCATAAGAGACCACAATGGAGGATTTCTGAAGGACTTACAAAGGCCCTGAAATTAGGCTGAGGTGTCCTGGGAAGAGGGGAAAAGAATGCCTGAGGTGGTCAGGACGTGCCACAGGAGAGAAACCATGCCAATGTCTACTTTTACAGAGCAGCCCAACAGAATTAACTTCGAAAAACCAGAGGCAACAAGAGCAGCAAGGGACAGTTTATACTAGGATTTGAGACTGCATAAAATCTTCCTGCCTAGAATTACTTTATTCAATACAAGAATATTAGCAGAATAGTGTTTAGCAGATGCTCTGGAAATAGGAAGAAATGGTAGTAATTTATAATTACAAGGTACTACCACTTGTGTTATTTTAATTAAGAAACATTTATAGACGGAGAAATTAAGACACAATAGACTGTTGATAATCTTCAAGATACATAACAAATTGTGGTCAGACCAAGAGTTAGAATCCAGATTTCCTGCTCTTAAATCCTGATATTCAAAATGCTATTATTTCTTTCATACTATACATCATATATACAGCATTAAAAAATCTTTATTCATAAGCCCGACATCCTAAGAATGCTAATAGAAGAGTAAACTGCAGTAAGTCCCTAACTTAGGGACATTCAAATCGCAAACCTTCACAGATACAAACAGACCGTGAATCGGGAACATTCCTAGATGCAAACAAATCGTAGATGTAGCTCACATCTGCTGGACACTGCCCTAAGTGTGCTGCCATGTGCTTCCCGTACAGTGCAGTAGTGTACAGAAGCAGAGTGCTCCATCAGAGCCCAGGGCCTCAGGAGGCAAGAGGAAACCCAGTGGTGACGCGGAGGGGACTTCTAGGAAGCACAAAGCAATATAAATTGTATATTTGTGTCAAAGCTGTGTAAAACTCACACTATCAGACTAAGGTAAGAATCTGAGCATCCTTCTCCCAGAAAGCAACTCCTTTGTAAGTTGCAGATTTACTGTTGTATTGGACAAATTTGATTACTATCTGCCACGAAATTTTCCTTAAGCAGTAGTTTCTTTTCTTTTTTTTTAATTTTCCGCTTGGATTGTTTTCTTTATTTTTTAATTTTTTCCCATAATTTTATTGAGAAACAAATAGTAATGAGACAGTTTCAAACCAAATTGGTAGGACAGTTTCAATAATTAACACATTGCATACATTCTTCCTAGTGGTTAATTGCTGTACAAGATGCGGACATGATATTCTATTTACAAACACTATTAGAACAAATCCCTCTATTCATTAAGAGAAGGTAACTATATATTTATCCTAATCATTTTGAATACACAGATACAAAATGGACATTCATCTGTATCCCTGTTTTAAGTTCCATCATTTAAATATTATAGGTGTGTAAACTCAGCAAAAGTATTCTAAAAGAGTTCAGTAGTCCATAATAGAATTGGGTCTTCCACTTCACTGGCAATGTCAGAAATTGTTGACCTGAGTACCCTACAGCTCAACATAACAGCATGGCTTTACTTCTTATACTTCGTTTTTATACTTTTTCTGCTGGATGGTTAAGACCAAGGTAAAGCAGGACCTATGCAACAAGAGTTGTAGCTTTTGGATCTGATAAGGTCAGTGAAATCCCTAAGGATTTATGCTGAGATCCTGTACCTCAGATTGTAGAATCTTTGTCAGTGTCAGCCATGTGGATGAGTCACAGCCATTGCTTGGCCAATGTGCTCTCTGTGAAAGCCTGAGAGAGTGTTTTCTCTCCATGTGACTCTCCTTAGGCACACTCTACATCATTGATCACTTTCCTCTGCAGCCCCATAATCTCTTTGGTCACACAATTACGCAGTAGTTTCAAGTAGCTGGTTATAGTTTTTAAACTCTGCACAATAGGTTTTTGAATAGAGGTGTTGATGCCAATCGTTTATTAGAAATTGATCATCTCAAGGCATTTTTATTGGTATTATTAGTCTCCTAAGTATGTGGCTCAGGGAAAGAGGGAACACACTACATCATGATCCCAGGTGTAAAAAAAAATTATTTCATTATATCATCTGTTCAAGATGTAAAACAATGCATGTGCGGCAGATAATTTTCAACTACTGAAACCTTAAGTCTCCTTTTAGTTTCCTAAATAATATAAATAAGGTGCTGGTCCAGTCTTTCTTATTAGATACTCAAGGTATGTAAGAAACAAAAAAATCCTGTACCATTTGTGGAGTTCTTACTATGCATCATGACATTACCTAAACGTTTTACATTTGTAAACTCACGTAATCCTGGCATACCCGCAAACACCATATACAGCAAGTACAATCAGTAGTCCCATTTTTCAGGGGAGAAAATCGAGGTGCAGGGAGATCCGCAGCTTGCCCTAAGACACAGCAAACATCTCTAAGAGCTAGGATTCTTTCTATACACAAACGTTTCTGGGAATTAAAAGTATTTTCAAGGCGCTTTGCTTTCGTCTTGTCTTGAAAGACGTATTGTTTTGTGTTGAACTTTGTAAGAAACGGAGCTAGGAGCTTTCGCTCAACGGGGGCAGGCTGGACCCTCGGCCACCCCGCTCTCTCTCGTATTCTACCTCCCCTCTTCCCGAGGACAGCCAAGCCTTCTTGCCCTGAGCGCACAGCCCAGAGCCCTGGCCCCTCCAGGGAGCTCCCACTAACCCGGAGCCCAGCCCCGCGTCGCGCCGAAGTGACGTAACTCGCGCGCCGGCGCGGGCCTGGGGGCGGGGCCGCGGAGTTGGCCGGCCGGGGGCGGGGCCGGGGCGAGGGCCGAGCTCGGGGCCGAGCGGCCATCGCAGCCTCTGCGGTCCGTTCGCCGGTCTCCGTGCCTGTCCTCCTGGCCGAGCGCAGCAGTGGCGTCCGTGGCCTCGCCGTGAGGCCACCGCGGCTTCAGAGGCTCGGTCTCCAGCGCGGCCCTATGTTGGGCGCCGCCACGGCTGTCTGAGTGCGGGGCCGCGGCCGTGGCGCTGGACGGCGGCGGCGGGGCCGGGCCGGGGCCGC
>NW_004524590.1:18119061-18147989 GCF_000260255.1 Octodon degus
CTCCGCCCTCGCGGCGGCTGCGGAGCCGGGGCCGGGCGCGCAAGTCTCGGGGCGGGGAGCGTGGAGGCGGCCGGAGCGGACGCCCGGCTTTGCCTCGCTCGCGGCTGGGGTGTCGCCGCCGCCCCCTCCTGAGAAGGGAGGAGGATCCCCTGTAACGCCGTGTGCCCGCTTCTTGGGGACGCCGTGTGCGTCTAAGGCGCCGGCCGTGGTCGCGGGGTGGGTGGGGAGCCCAGCGCGGCTCCCCTGCGCCCGAGGACGCCCTGCGTGGGACCTGGGGCTCGGGCGCGCGTCGGGCGCGGTGCTGGGGCTGGAGCCCTCCGTGCGCTGGGCGAGGCGAGCGGGCTCTGCGTGGGGTGCTCAGAGGCGCTGCCTTGTGGGGTTCACTGGTCCTCCTGGGGGGCCCGCGCGGGGCGTGGTGCTTCCCCGCCCCGTGGGCCTCGCGCCGCGCGCCCCGAGGCACACAGTGGGTGACGCGAAAGCCTGGAGGAAGATGTCGGCCGAGCTGAACACGTTTTCGTAGTGTTCTTCGGTTTGCTCTGTTTCCAGGTGAATTTAGAAAGATGTGGAGAATCTCGATTTGTGACATTTTTATAAGCATCGTTTTGTCGTGGTTGTAGGTGGGCTGAGTTCTTCGCCTCCTTTTAGCCTGAGATCTGCCCGCTTTTCAGGCGTTGCTTTTGAAGATCTCAGAGAGGCCCTTAAAACAAGGTAAATTCTCCTACTACACATTAGCTGACAAATGTCAGGTATCTCTCTGTACTTCTTGTCTCATATTCTATATGGTTGTTTTTCTAAAAAGCACCTGTAATGAGACTTGTATTTTCTAAAAACAGACTGCAAATGGTGTGTGTATTTATCATGAACCGAATAAATTCCCCGAGCAGTGGCTTCACTCAACGCAGGCGGATGGCTCTTGGGATCGTTATTCTCCTGCTGGTTGATGTGATCTGGGTTGCTTCCTCAGAACTCACTTCGGTACGTACCTCTTCTCCAGGAGTGATATGATCACCTAGTAATGGTATCACTCTCATTCCATAGTATTTCTAGCAATTACTAGAAATCCTGACTGCAATATTTTAAATACTGTTGAATTAGTGGTTTTCTTTCATGTTGAGTCAGTGTCATTTCTAGTTAGCATTGTAAAAATGCCCTTTGTTTTTATGCAATCATCCTGCATCTTGTAGGGTTAGAGATATCATATTTTCTTAATATTTTAGATGAGTTTAGTTTTTTAATTCCTAAATTCAATTTCTCTGCAAATACTTTCTTTCTTTTCTTTTTTCTTTCTTTCTTTTTTTTTCTTTTTGTGGTGAGCAACCATTCAGGATCCAAAACAATTTTCTACCATTTAAAGTAGAAAGAATACTTTTGAAGTAGTGGTATAGCTCAGTGGTAGAGATTGGTCTAGCGTGGGAAATTCCTTGGCTTCAGTACTCAGCACTGCCCTAAAACAAGCAAACAAGACCTCACTTTTGGAAAATGAATAAAAGTGATCAGAAAAGCTTTCCTGTGCAGGTCCTTATTAATGCACATGCACATATGTGTGTGTCTGCTGAAGTATACAGTATGTGAGTGCCTTCAATTAAATACTGTCTTTGATGACCCATTGATAGCATTACAATATTTTGAGTTCACAAGTTAGTTTTTCTTTCTACATGTTTAATTCTGTTTGGTTAATAATTCCTACAAAAAAGAATTAGCTACATTTCAACTCAGTTGTGGGAATCTTAACAAAACATACAAAGGCAGACTACCATTTACAAACAAATTTAAATGTCAAAAGAGATAGTTTGATAGTATGGTTCTTAACATCATAGCTAAGTAAAACATAAGCTTATGAATAAAAAAAGATTCATCCTTTCTGGAATTAGGCTTGGTAGTGCAACAGGTCATTAGTTTTTCACTTTAAAACTCTCCAGTAATCTAGATTAACATTCTGTAGTTTTACGTCAAGGAAATCTTAATATTGGCAGAGAACTAAGCTTGGAAATTTTACAGTTTTAAATAAATTATTTTACTTGTCAGATAAGAAAATTTAGACAGATCCCTTGAATTGTATTTTAGCAATTTATATCTGAACAAAGTAAAATAAAACACAACTTATTTGTGGTAATCATTTCACAATATATAACTTGAATCAAAATGCCATATGGTACATAGTAAAAATATTTAGTTTCCTCAATTGTATCTCAGTAAATCGAGGGGAGGCTGTATAACAACTTTTATCCAAGAGCTTGTTTCAAGTTTTAATACTTCATCCAGATCAGCTCATTGGTTTGTTAAAAGTATGTAATTTTTCCTCTTAAGATATATCACACATTCTTGATTTTGCTGTTGTTTCCTTGTTAACTTGTTCTTTTATTTTCTGTAAAATGACAAAAGGGTGTAAAGTCTTAGATTGAGCTTTTTAGGAACAAGTATTTTGGTAACACCAGGTGCGGCGTTACAGTGTGGATCACTCAATGGCCAAAAGTCTTATTTTTGATGATGCCAGCTTAAACCCTTAGGTAATAGGGAAATGTCCATATGATTATTGCCTTGGTAAGAGTTGCAAAATGGTTATTTTTCTAAAGATCACTCTTTCTATTGGCTAGAATCCTTTAGGGAGAACTTTTCCACAGCTACTATTTAGTTATTCTGAAACACCTTCGTATGTACAAGTTGAGCATACCTTGATTTTTTTTTTTTAAATCTTTTTGTCCATTTTAGAATAGAATTACCTAGCAACTTCCACAGTGACTATTATAAATTCATTAATGTTTATATATTTTATGTTTGCTTTTAAAGCTTAAACTGTCTTATGTTTGACTACTGGAAGCCCCTTCAAGTTGACTTTGGGATCCTTTTAATATGACCCCAATAATCTTTAATTTTTTAATTTTGTTTGTTTTTATTTTTGTTTTCTGGCACAAGATGCCTTAGACTTACGTACATTTCTCTCTCTCTCTCTCTCTCTCTCTCTCTCTCTCTCTCTCGTATTTGCTATAGGGTCTCTGTGCAGATCAGACTACTAATTAGCCTCCTGTTCTCAGCCTCCCTAGCACTGGGATTACAGGCATATACCACCACTCCCTGTCTCAGTAGCCTGCACAGCACACCCAGGAGGGCAGCATGCAGATCCCTGGATTGAACCCTGGTTCCTGCACTTGCCTAAGCAGGTGCTTAGTTTGCTTAGCTATCTTGCCAGTCCACTTTCTCCTTCCCTCCTTTCTTCCCTCCTTTCTTCCCTCCTTTCTTCCCTCCTTCCCTCCTTTCTTCCCTCCTTTCTTCCCTCCTTCCCTCCTTCCCTCCTTCCCTCCCTCCTTCCCTCCTTCCTTCCTTCCTTCCTTCCCTCCTTCTTTCCTTCCTTCCAACAGGGTTTTACTATATTGTTGGCTTTGAGCTCACTGTGTAGCCCAGGCTGGCCTCAAACTCATGGATCCTGCTTCAGCCTTCCAAGTGCTGGGATTACAGGTGTGTACCACCACACCCAGCTTGTGTACATGTCTTCCCTCATACTTGGATTTGACTGTTGCCTCTAGGACAGTAGTTTCTGTTAGTACAACATGGTACAGACTGTCACCTGGTCCCTAGAATTGATTTTTTCCTTGTTTGTCAAGTTTTTTAGAGCTTTTCAGTGCACCCTTTTCAGTGTTTTTTTTATCTGTAGACAAAAATGCTAACTTTATATTGGTATTTCCAATTTATATGAAGATTGTAGGTTCTTGTATAACTTCCTAAAACATTAAACTTCATGTAATTTTCTTCATATGCCATTCTTTTTTTTTTTTTTTTTTTTTTTTGCAGACCCGGGTATTGAACTCAGACCCTTGCGCTTGCCAGGGAAGCCCTTACTCTACTGAGCCTTCTCCCCGACCCCTGCCATTCTATCTTGTTGCCTTGTTTGATGTCATTTCCAGTGTTTGGGCTGACTCTTCTTCAGCCCTGCCCACACAGCTCACAGTAGCTTCTCAGAAAACTTCCTTCACCTTCCTGAGCTGGTCATGATACTTAGCACATCGTGCTGTATTTTCTTTATTTATTGGTCTCCTATTTGACTGTAAACTTCTCAAGAGTAGGAAAGCTGGTCTTATTTTTCTTTAGCCCATAGTACAGGTTTGTTGCATGATAGGTTTTCAGTGGATAGAGAGCCAAACTTTTTTGGATGTTGTTGCTGCTGTGTTTGGCAAAAGGAACCTTTATATGCAAGGCAAATACAGTATCAGAAATGAATTTAGATTGTTTTGACCTTTCCTGTACAAAAAGAATCTTTTAAAAATTAAAAATCATATAAAGGCCTTTTTTTCTTAGAGATGAGTGGTAAGTTTTAAAGTCCTCTCAAAGTTCTCTGTGTAACTTTTTCCCTACAGTATGTTTTCACGCAGTACAACAAACCATTTTTCAGCACCTTTGCAAAAACATCTATGTTTGTTCTGTACCTTTTGGGCTTTGTTATTTGGAAGCCATGGAGGCAGCAGTGCACAAGAAGATTTCGAGGAAAGCATGCTGCTTTTGTAAGTTTTTAATTTTGTTTGTTGGGGAGGGCATAAATTTTCAAAGTTTAAAGATTATTAATTTCTTTACATATAGACTTAAAATTGTTTAAAGTGAGTAATGATAGAATACAAGAAAAACTTATTTTTGTCCAAAATATTAAATATATTCTAATCAACTTGATATCAGAATATCAGAAATCAAAAGTATAGCATTACTTTCCTTCTCCCTTACCTCATATCTTTTGAGTTGTTAGTTGTTGAAGTAGCCCAAGTCAGCTAATATAGAAAGAAAGGAGACAGGGACAGGAGTATCTAGAGTTTTAGGTAATTACAGGTTGGATGAGGATCATCTAGTAGTTATAAAGTCTATTGTAGAAATAGAATAATTCATTTTTATATATTGAAATTAAAACTATATTTCAGGACAAGTTTCAGGCATTGGAGTAGTCAAATTGTATTCTTTCATTAATCTCATATAACATGCTTATTCAGAGTCTGAACATATATTCATTAGGTAAGACAGGAAATTATGCTAATCCCCCAAAAAAGTACAGACAACAAAAAAAGACTAATAGAAACAAAAAAAGATACTGGGATTATTGTGATGTATATAAAAATGGTAGTGATAGTTTATGTAGTGGTAAATCCTCCTTGTAGAATTAGAAATTTTTATAAAAAGTTTCATGTATTTGGTACAGGGTTTCACTACATGGCTCAGACTCATAGTGATCCTCCTGTCTCAGCACCCTCAGCACTGGGATTATAGGCGTGCCCCACCACACCCGGTTTTGATCCTTGGCTCCCACAGGGCTGGCAAGGCATGAGGTGCCAGGGTAGAATGCAGGTCTTTGTGCTTGCCATGCATATGCTTAGACCCCTGAGCTAGCTCCATGGGCACAATTAGAAATTTTGAAGTTTTCAGAATGAAGAATATAAAACTATTCTTTATATTTTTTTTCTTTTAGTGTATGTGCAACATCTGATTTACCATTTTAACCTTTTTTCTGTTTTTCAGTATTCTAAGATATGTAAATTTGCCATTTTAACCATTTTTAAAGGAATTCAGTGACATTAAGTATACTCACTTTGCTATGTAACCATCACCACTATTTATCACTAGAACTTCTTCATCATCCTGAACCACAACTCTGTACCTATTAAACAAAAGCCCCTAGTCTTTCTTCCCTTAACCCTCAGTGGTCCCTGTATCTCTTTTGTCTTTTGGTTTGTACTTTTTTGGGGGAGGTTAAAATAGAATTATTTCCTGTCTTATGAGCACATTTCTCAAAAAAACATTTTTTAGGAACCTTACAATATTTTTTTTAAGGTGAAGTCTAGAAATTGCATTCACGCACACAAATTTAACTTACTAAAATATGAATATGTATATTTTGTTTTGCATGAGAAATATATATGCATCATGGAAATGCATGTGCAGTGAATGTATTTTGGCATATAGGAAGACATTGTATAATGTTATATGTACAGAAAATATAGAAGAACAAACATGAGAGAACAGTAAATTCTGTCATTCAAAGAATAACCACTAACAATATGTCCTGCTTTTCATTTTTTTGCTTTTCTTTTTTTTAATATTTGGTATAGGGTCTCACTACACATATTGAACTTGTAGTGATCTTCCTGTTTCCAGCCTCACCATGCTGGGTGTAGGTGGCTGGCTCAGTGCACCACTGGGCCTGGGGCTGGCATGGCATGTGGTACTAGGGATTGAACCCTGGTCCCTGCACTTGCCTAAGCAGGCACTTAGTCCGCTGAGCTGTCTTGCTGACCCTCCTGCTATTGTTTTTTATATGTGTATTTTTACTTTTTACAAAAATAAAATTTGTATCCTTATGTCCTGTTTTATAACTTTCCCACTTATATGTCATGAAGAACTTTATAATTTAAAATTACTAGAATATTTTGTATTTTTAAATTGTATTGGTAATAAATGTTCATTGCTGAAGGTAAATTATGGTAACAAGAGTAAGGATTTATAATCCCACAATTCTAAGACCAGTGTAAATTTTGATACTATCAATAGCTTTACACTCAAGTGTCCCAAAGATTACGCATAGCAGACACTGGCCTAGGCTTTGTCATTTGCTAAGCTGCTTTTATGTTTCATTCAATTTGTAATGATATTTTTCTAAACAAAATTTATCATATTTTATTTTCCTATTTTATTTAACCTTTGACAGATTTTTGGTTTTTTTTTTTCTGATATAAATAGGGATTTCATTATACTGTACTAATCTGTAGTTGCTGATTTAAAGTTTCTAAAAGTACAAGATGCATAATATTTTTAAAGCTCTTCTTACTGCCAAATTATAGTCAGTAATGCCTGTACCAATTCATGTCTCAGCAGTGTATGGGATTTAATCCTTGCCAGAATTTCAACAATTGGTATCTTTAATTTACATATTTCATGTTACTTTTCCTGTTTGCTGGACAGGAGAATTTCTATGTTGCCTATGTAGTTTTTTACTTCTAACTCTTTTTAAAAAGTGATTTATATTGGTTCTGTGAGAAGATGGACTTTTGTGCTTGAGTCTTGTTGCCAGTAGTTTGATTGTGGGTAAACTAGGCTTTGACACAAGACAGCTACTTGAGATTTAATCCTGATATGAGTTTTAGTCTCTCCTACTTTGATAAAATGTCAGTCTCAATTTCCTCATTAATAAAGGTAGAATGTTAATACCTAGTCTACATGGCTAAATACTTCCCATTAGCTACGATTGTTATTATTAATCAACTCTTACAGGATTATTCTGGATTTTTGGCTCTGTTTGAGTGGTGTGTGATGACTCCTGTACCACACATTTAATTGAATACTGTGTTTTATTATCTGTATTTAGTTTGCAGATGCTGAAAATTACTTCGCTGCATGCACAACAGACACAACTATGACTAGTTCTTTGGTACGTGTTTTTTTTTCTTGTTCAGCCATGGCAGAAAGAACTCAGATAGCTCTGATGGCCCCTAAGATACATTAGGAGCTATAACTCAATGTTGGTTGTTCTCTATGAGAATTACAGTGCTACTTTTCTTCCTTAAAGAGAGCTGGAACCTGGAGGTAAGCAATTCAGCTATCTGGGAAGAGCAGGGGGAGAGGTAAACTGCTTAAGGATAAGAACTAATAAAACAATCTTCCTCCCTCCCTCCTTTTTTTTTTTTTTTTTTCTTTTAAGCCGTCTTTCCAACTTCATGGTCTTTGATAATTTAGAAACATTTTTGTCTGCCATTGAGAATATATACACAAACTGTTCATTCATATTTTAGAGCAACTAGTACATAGGAAACACTCTAGGCTGTGGAAATAAAGTTCACAAGGGTGTGATCAGAATATACAATGAATATATAAAGAACATTGCTGTTCTTCCCCTCAGAATACTTCCTCTCATTTTGAACACACTTACCCATTGTTCTTGCTGCTTTCTGGCCTTGACTTCACCGTGATCCTCCTGGCTCGGCTGCCTAGCGCTGAGGTTACAGGCCTGTGCTGCCACACCTGGCTGTTCTTACAGCTTTCTGAAGCAGTTCTGGAACTCCTCATCTGTGTTTTTGCCAAGTATGATAAAAAAAATTCAGTGGATTTTTGTTGACAGGTGCCATCCAATGGTAAAGGAGGCTCATAAAAACATTACGGTATATCCTCACCCACTTCATTCAACAGACCTGGCACCATGTGACTTTTGGCTCTTTCTCAAAGTCAAAATTACAATGAGAGGTAAACATTTTTGTTTTAATTTTTTTTAAGTGTTTTTTTAAGAGGTAAACATTTTGAATTAATTCAGGTCATTAAAGGAGCTGTGATAGCACAAAGAAAGACACAAAGCGTGACTTCCACAACTGCTTCATAAAGTGGCAAGAACACTGGGTTAAGTGTATTCAGAGTGAGAGGGTTTAATGGCAGTGTGTCTTTTACTATAGTAATTTTTAAAAAACCTTAAACATTCATTTTTTGATGAGAGCTCTATGTTCGAGAGTATAAGAATATGTGTTTGACACACTGAGAGGGAAATTATATAAACAATACCTTTTACAATAGCACCAAGGAAAATGAAATACCTTGGAATTCATCTTACTAAAGAAGTCAAAGATCTTTTCAAGGAAAATTACAGTACTCTTAAAAAAGAGATCCTAGAGGATTTCAGAAAATGGAAAGATATTCATGATCCTGGATAGGAAGAACCAACATTGTGAAAATGGCCATACTCCCAAAATTGCTGTACAGATTTAATGCAATCCCTATCAAACTACCACCAACATACATCATAGAGCTAGAGAAATCATTCCTAAAATTTATCTGCAACCAGAAAAGACCTAGAATAGCAAAGGCAATCCTGGGCAATAAAGACAAGGCAGGAGGCATTACAATTCCTGACTTGAAATTATACTACAAGGCTACTGAGATAAAATCAGCATGGTACTGGCAACAAAATAGACCTGAGGATCAGTGGAATAGATTAGAAGATGCCGAAGCCACTACGAACACACTCGGCCATCTTATCTTTGATGATGGGGCCAAACATACTCACTGGAAGAAAGATAGCCTCTTTAACAAATGGTGCTGAAAACACTGGCTCTCTACATGCCGAAAAGTAAAACTTGACTCAGTCTATCACCATGCACTAAGCTAAAGTAAAATGGAGTAAAGATCTAAACATTAAAGCAGAGACACTAAATCTCCTGGAAGAGAAAGTAGGAGGAACTCTTGAAGACAGGAATAGGCAGAGAGTTCATGAACAAAAATCACATCGCACGGGAAACACATGAAAGACTTTAACAATTTGGACCTGTTCTTATTGAGAAACTTTTGCACATCAAAAGAAATTACCAACAAAGTGAAAAGGCAACCCATAAATTTGGAAAAAATCTTGACAAATAAGTACTCAGACAAAGACCTGTTCTCTAGAATTTATAAAGAACTAAGAAACACTAGGGCCCCAAAATTTAAAGACCCAGTCCAGAAATGGGCATCTAAGATGAACACACACTTCTCAGAGGACGAAATTAAAGAAGCTAATAAATATATGAAAAAATGTTCCACATCATTAGCCATTCGTGAAATGCAAATTAAAACGACATTGAGATATCACCTCACCCCAGAAAGAATGGCTATCATAAAGAAATCACCCAACAACAAATGTTGGAGAGGCTATGGGGAAAAGGAACCCTTCTGCACTGCTGGTGGGAATGTAGACTGGTGCAACCTGATGTGGAGACTCCTTAGAAAAGTTGGACTAGAAATCCCATTTAAACCAGGGAATATTCCTCTACTGGGAATATTCCTGGAGAATCTGAGAACATCATATAGTGATACATGTGTGACTATGTTTATAGCAGCACAATTTGTGATAGCCAAATCTTGGAAAAAAGCAAGATGCCCATCACCTGAGGAATGGATGAAAAAGATGTGGCATTTTTATACAATGGAGTATTACTCAGCTGTAAAGAATGATAAGCTCCAAGCCTTTATATTGAAGTGGATGCCACTTGAACATATACTCATAAGTGAAATAAACCAGACACATGTGTAAATATTGTTTAGTTTCCCTAGTATAAGAACTCAAAAGAAATACAAATAGGTATAATACAACTGAAAGGAAAGCAAGAACTTGAGGACTAAATAATTAAGAGAGGGAAAGGAGAAGAGCTAGAAAATATGACAGTGGCAAGCCATACATTTATATGTAGAAGATGGGTAAGGCAGTGATCCTGAGAATCTTCAGAAGATTTTTGAATGTAGCAGTTAATTGGAAAGATTCTCACCCTGACTAACTATATATATACTGACACCTGTAAACTAAGTAACTGCACTGAATATGGCAATTTGTAATAGTAGGTTCATGCTTGGAGTGCCTGCCATTCTAGTCTTCTGAATACGGGTTGCTTGTCATGACATGCCAGTTGCTGCTGTGCTGTCTCTCAGGTAGATGATTGTTCAGAAAGAAGGGGTGGTGAATGAAGGCAGGAGACAGTAAATGGAATGTTGCGGGACTGTCCTGCTACAAGGTTGTATATGGTTGGATTTCTGGAGTTATGTGTAAACAGAGTAATTATATAATTCTTTATGCCTATTTTTAAATATATTTTAATTTTTTAATTTTTTTTCATCATATTCTGTAGGGACTTAAAGTTTGACATATCAATGGTTGATGAAAAACACCTGTTCCATGTTATGCCTAAGATGTTTGATATTCAGACAGTGAGGTTAAGCTTAACAACTTAGGTTATATGGTAATAACAATAAACTTCTTTTCTGGAGGGTTAACAACCTAAGTTTGCAGACCAAAAATTAGAGTAAAAGGAGGGCTGCAAGGAAAGCCAACATTTTGGCCCTAGCCTTCCAAGGTCAATTAAGACTCAGGACATATGAGAACCTGTACTGTAACATCATGTAACTCAGTTGTGTCCCAAATTTTCTGATCAAGGAGATTATCGGGCCAAAGAGGAAAGTGTTTGATGATATAGAGTGTGCCTAAGGAGAGTCACATGGAGAGAAAACATTTTCTCAGGCTTTCGCAGAGAACAAATTGGCCAAGCAATGGCCTTGACTCATCCACATGGCTGACACTGACAAAGGATCTACAATCTGAGGTATAGAGTCTCATGATAAATCCTGAGGGGATTTCACTGACCTTATCAGATCCAAATGCTACCACTCTTGGTGCATAGAGCTTTATCTTGGTTTAACCATCCAGCAGAAAATATAAAAATGAAGTATAAGAAGTAAAGCCATGCTGTTATGTTGAGCTGTAGGGGACTCAGATCAACAATTTCTGACATTGCCAGTCAAGCGGAAGACCCAATACTATTATGGACTACTGGACTCTTTTAGAATATATTTTGCTGAGTTAACACACCTATAATATTCAAATGACAGAACTAAACAAAAAAGGGGATACAGATGAATGTCCATTGAATGTTCATTTTGTATCTGTGTATTCAAAATGGTTAGGATAGATATATAGTTACATTCTCTTAATGAATAGATTTGTTCTTACAGTGTTTGTAAATAGGATATAATGTCTGCATCTTGTATAGCAAATAACCACTAGGAAGAGAGTATGCAATGTGTTAATTATTGGAACTGTCCTACCAATTTGATTTGAAACTGTTTCATTGGTACTTGTTTCTAAATAAAATTATGGAGAAAAAAAATTTAAATTAAAAAAAGTATGTGTTTGAGGAAAGCGGAGAGGGAAGATTGAATGAAATAATTAGCATACTTATCGCAAGCATTTATAATCTAGTTGGAGACACTAAAGTCCATTCTTTTAATTAAGGCCATTTCTACAGCATCTCTTTAAAATATATTGTTCATAGTACTTTTCTTTCCACATGTGGCATTGTGAGAAAAGTTAAGTCACTCTAATGTACCAGTTGTGAAGCACGGGCTTGATGGCTTTATTGGAAGTACAGAATTACTGACTTTAGGACTGTTGTGTGCCAAGTAGGATACTAGGTACTAGGAAGATTTTCATTAAGCTTGGTGAAAATGCAATGTCTTGTTGAATCTTAAGCACTGACAAGGTAGTACCACTCCTCTCTGTGAGTGCAGAAGGCATAGTTGAGTTGGCAGCCTGCTTACCTGAGTGCTTTTACCTCTTAAGATGTCACATTGCTCTGTGCCAAATGTTATAATAAGTTTGATGTAATGCAAAGGTTGTCCTTTCCCAGACCCTATTGTCTTTTCATTTACGGAATTTCTTTTTATTCTCAAGAGTTCTAGAGTAGCAGGACTTAAAATAGAAATCAAAGAAATACAAAGTTGTTAACTTTTAAGATATAGCCTAGTTGAGGAATTGTACTTTAAATAAAGAACATGTGGAGAATATTTGTAAAAGTTAGTGAGGTATTTAAAATAACTTAAAAATGTGGACCTTAAAAGTGTGGTTAGGGCTGGCCAGATAGCTCAGCCAACTAAAACGCCTGCTTAGATAGAGCGCAATGGCCAGGGTTCAATCCCCCATGTTGCGCTGGCCCCAACCCTGGGGTTCATGAGATGGAGATTGAGACTGGGCTTGGTGGCATGTGCCTGTAATCCCAGCACTTGAGATGCTGAAAACAGAATCACTACAAGTTCAAATCTGTGTAGTGAGACCCTACAGAACCCGTAGACCCTGTACCAAATACATTTTAAAAAAAGAAGAGAAAAGTGTGGTTAGACAGTCTGACCTTAATTCTATTGTCCATTACTTGGTTATTTTATGTCTCTGCTTCTAAAGCATTTCCTTTAAAATATCTATTTCCTGAAGTTATTTTCACAACTAATGAGAAATGCATGTTTAACTGCTCTGAACTGGTATGTGGTACCAGTAAATACTTTTTTATTGTCTACTAACCATGTAAATGTTTTCAACAGTTTTTGTTTTTTTGTTGAAACTTAGATAATAAAGCAATTTAGCATATATATATATATATATATATATATATGCATATTTTTTTTCCCTCACTGACTGCCTTTCTCTTTAGACCATGTGATCATTGTGCTTTCTTATCCCCAGAACCTATAACAGTGCATGACAAGTAGGAGCTCAGTGTGTTGTTTGTTTTAGGGGAGACAGAGAAGATCATTTGTGTTGCCCAGGCTGCCTCTGAGCTCCTGGGCTTAAATGATCCTCCTGCTGCAGTTTCCTGAATAGCTGGGTCTACAGGTTCATGCCACCATGCTTAGCGCTTAGTAGTTAACTTTGTAAAAGAATGCATGAAAAGGGCTGGAAAACAATGTTAGCTGAGAGAGAGGTCTGTTTGTATGATATTTAAGTATTGTCACAATGTGCCAAAGTTCTAGACACTGATTCTTGTCACTGTCCCTGCGTGGATCGGTTGAGCTTCCTTCGTAAGATTTTAACCTATATTTTAGAAAAGTTATGCTGTATAAACATGATGGAGAGTAGCTATGTTTTGGATGGTATGTGTGTCTACATCCCTTCCATTTAAATTTTAGTATCTCAGCTTTCATTTGGGCTGCTTATGTTTGTTCCTATTGTGTTTCAGAGCGAACCACTGTATGTTCCTGTGAAATTTCATGACCTTCCAACTGAAAAAACTGAGAGCACAAACATTGATACTGAAAAAAGTGAGTAATTTCATGACTAAGAAGTAGATGGAAATGTTAGCTTCTTCAGGCATCCTCAAACTTGCTGATTTTGTGGGTTGTCTACCATTACCTGCTAGCTTTGTTTCACATGGATTGACTTGGCCTGAAGTGTTCTAGAAGTTTGAATGGGTTGTTTTTGTATCACTTCAACTAGAAAGTACCACTGGAATCTGTGGTCTCATGTGCATGCAGTGTGTGTGTTTGCAGTGCTGGTGAATGAACTCAGGACCTTTGCACTAAGCTGCATCTCAGTCCCCTCTTTAAATTTATTTTGAGACAGTCTTGCTAAATTACTGAGTTGTCCTCCTGCCTCAGCCTCCCAGATTACTGGGATTATAGATGTGTACTACCACACTTAGCCTTTTGTTTTCCTAAATGAACACTATTTTGTTGAACATGCACTCAAAGACCCCACTATCAAGCAATAGTAGTTTGCAACATCTGTCAGAAGGATGCTAGCTTCGCTGTGAGGCATTTATCCATAATCTCCTTTACAAGGACTGAGCCAAGAGAGGAATGCAGTGCATGCTTTGCCAGGAAGAGGATTTTCTTAAGTTGGGTATCTATGAATAAAAATCCAAATATGAATGCTAAAATAATAATCATATGAAATCCTGAGCCAAGTGGGAGTTTATACACACGTTTGCAGAAGTTTTGTTTGAATATTGGGTCTCATTTCTGACTTACCTATATAACTTCTTTATAGATGGAATTATTTTTCCAGTTCTTTTGAGTAAGTAAAGCTATAGTATATCTGATTTTCTTTGAGTATTTTACTCTGATAAAAAATGAATTAAAAAATATCAATTTGTGACTCAATTAAAATTTGTACTTTAGTTATATGAAAAGGCACATGTGATGATTTTGTACTATGCTTTTCTTTGCAGCTCCCAAAAAGTCTCGAGTAAGGTTTAGTAATATCATGGAGATTCGACAGCTTCCATCAAGCCATGCATTAGAAGCCAAGCTGTCTCGCATGTCCTATCCTACTGTGAAAGACCAAGAGTCCATATTGAAAACAGTGGGCAAACTGACTGCCACTCAAGTAGCAAAAATTAGCTTTTTTTTTTGCTTTGTGGTAGGTCTTTTTAAAAAAACTTTTAGATACTATATAGATGATATTTATAACAATAATTTAATATTGAAGTATAGGATGAATGTGACATTAGGCTGCCATGTGATATCATTTGGGAGAATATAAAAGTTAAATGCTTATATACCTTAAAAATTTAGAAGTCAGTAAATCCTGTGACATGTATTCATATGCATACACACACACACACACACACACACACACAATTTTGAAATTTTCAGAATTTACCATTGCCTCAGGATCAGAACAATGAAGAGTTATTTTATACTGTGGTTTATACAAGGGCTGGTAAATATTCAGATAACAGTTTATTGTATGCATTTAATTCTTTAGATCAGTGTTTTTATATTAAAGTTTTATAAATATATTTAAGTATTATTTTAGCAAGTATTCAGTGATTGTTTTTACAGAATTTCTTGCAGAACAGATAAGATCTCATAGAAACTGGAAACTGTACCAAAGATATCAAGATGAGTAATGGTACAGTAAGTTTATATTTTGGGCTACTAGAATCAGAGACTTGCCTGAGTTTGAGAACTCTGAAAATGAACTTTAGGGCTGCTTCATGTATATATTTTATTGGAAGAAACCTAATACAAGATTTTTTAATATGAGCCTTTATGATTCTTAAATTTATGCCAAGCACCTTAGACCAGTGTAGTATGCAAATGTCAGAATTATTTGCCTGAATTATAAGGTGTTTTGCTTCATAATTTTGCCCCTTATGCTCATTGAGCAACTTGTTTTTCTGTGTCATACTCTGGCCAAGTAGCCTCTACTTTAGTGCTAATTTGACAAATGTATTCCTCTGCAAATCCAAAAAGAATCCTTGGGAATTGTTACATGATTTTGGAAAAAAGAAAAAAAATATATATGGTTATAGTAAAAATAGTTTAAAGGGTCATATATTTGGGTTATGCTCTCAGTTGTGACTTCTGTGTGCATTTAAATGCATAAAGCAGGACTAAACTTTTATAACTGTATGCTTCCTTTCAAAGTTGCCTTGTGGTGATACGTAATGAAAGCATCTCACTAGTAAACATTAAAACAAGACAGATTAAGTAGGTATGAGGGCAGGATTTGGGGAGAGGAGTTTAAGTCAAGAGATTAAATTTAAAGGGAAAAATCTCCCCAAGGTGGGCATATGACTCATTTATACACTGAGTGGCAGGACGGCCAGAAGAAGACCTCTGAGTTATGCACACTTCTTGTTTATTGAAAGGTGGTATCTCCCTTCCTTGGATATAAAGCAAAGCTTTGCTTTAATTTTAAACAGAAAACCAAGGATCTGTGGAGCATGTGTCCAAGACCTTGAGTGTATGCCTGCAGTTGGGAAGAGTGCTCACCCTATATAGATTGTCTTTTTTCCCCCCTGTAAATACATAAAACTGAAAAATTTTCATTTCTAAATTAGGGATATTTAGAGAGTAACAACAACAATAACAAAATAGAATAATTGTAATAACATATATTAGGCTATTCCTTATTACCATCCCAGGCAACTGTCATTCTGCTTTCTATGTCTCTGAATTTGACGACATCATTTGTCATTTTGTGACTGCCTTATTTCATTTCACTTAATATCCCATAGGCTCATCCCTGTTGTAGCATGTACCTTATCACGGTGGAATGAGATTTCGTTGTGTAGATACACTGCATTTTACTCATTCTTTTATCCATAGGCACTGGGGATACTTCCATCTTAAGAGTACTTTTTAGAAAAGTTAACCTGAAATACATTTTGAGAGTTAGTAAGATTTGTAAGTCTTCAGTAAAGGAAATTTTATAGAAAGTTAGAGTAAGTCCAGGTATATACCTTTTTGGAAGTCTAACTTAATAAAAGGATAAGCTTAGATAAAATCAAGAACAGTGCTGGTCAGTAGAAATCATTTTTTTATTTTTTTTATTTTTTTATTTTTAGGGATCTACAGGGTTTTCAGGGTCTCATTGCTAGATCGGACGGGCAATGATCCACCTGTTTGCAGCCTCCCAAGAGCTGGGATTATGGGCGCATGCCTCCATACCCAGTCTCAGTTGCCATCTCAGCGTGCCCTGGGGGCAGGGCCGGCACAGCAGACCAGGGGATTGAACCCTTAGTCCTGTGCCTGTTTGCAGGCGCTTTAATCCGCTGAGCTATTTGGCCGGCCCTAGAAATCAATTTTTTTTTTTAATTGATGCTAATTTTTACGTTATTTTTAATTCTGTAGACTAAAATATTTCAAGATGAGATCACTCATTGATAGGGTAATTTATACTTTTTTGCACTAAAATCTAAAGCCTCTGTGTATGTACTTAAACTTGAGTTCAAGTTAGCCAACTTCAGGTACGCACTATTATATGTGTAATAGCTAACGTATTAGTGTGGGGGAAGGAAGTTTGCATTATTAGGACCTAAGGTGGTCTGTTTCCCGTTAAATATTATTTGTTTGATAGTGCCTTTTATTACATATCGACAAGGAATTAAAAACAGCATCTCAGAGATATTTGCACTTTCAGTTTTATTAGACGATATTCACAATAGTCAAGATACAGAAACAATTTAAGTGTCCACAGAAAGATGAATAAAGAAAATGACACATTCACACACGCACACACTTGTGCACACATACACAGAGTAATGTTTTTAACTTACAGATTTATAAAAAGGAAATCAAGCCATTTGCTATAACATGGATGAATGTGGAGGACATTGGTTTAGTGAAATGGGCCAAGCCCAGAAAGACAAATACTTGTGGTCTCGCTTTTATGTGGACTCTTAAAAGTTGAATGCACAGAGCAGAAAGCAGATGGTGGTTCCAGGGGCTAGAGGATGGAGGTAGTGAGATTTCAGTGGTAAGGTGTGTGTTTTATGTTTTCCATCCCTGTGACCGCAGGGAAGAATACCTCATTGTTTACTTGGAGTTTGATAAGAGTATTTATTTTTAAAGAGAATAAAAATATGGTTAATAAAACCATTAGAAATGGTACAGTATTTCACTAAACAAAATGATAGGAATTCAACAGTGGTTGTTATATTGTATATGGTCTTCAGATTAGTTGCTCAGATTACCAGGTATAAGCATGCAAATAAGTCAAAAATTATAAAAATTAAAGAGAGAAAAAAATTTAAGCATTAACTGCTCCTTTCAGTAGACCAGCAGAAATCAACAGGACACTTACCTAAGCTAACTTGTATACATACATACATATATTTTTTTTTCTTGTCCTTCTTTTCTCTTTTCCCTCACTGCATTTGTTCCTTCCCTTTGAACAGTTTGTATAAGAACTTGAAACAGTAAATAAATCTGAAAAAGGTACAATAGATACTGTGAAAGGGAGAAGAACAATTTTTAAGGGTTGTTTACATACACACAGGTATGGTAACTACAGGTGGTGATAGATGTGCTTGACTGTGGTAATCAATGCTAATGTGTGTAGATGCATATGTATTTCAAATTACATTGTATACCTTCAATATACAATTTCTATTTTCAAATATTTAGAGAATACATGATGATAATTAAATGATATAATTTAACATAATTTAAAAATGAATTACCACTCAAAGAAATTACATTAATTTAATTTATTTGTTATAATTATGGTTAGTAAGATGTCCTCAACTCTGGAATAGCAGAGGGAAACTGTATGGATAATTTTGTTGGAGGGCAGTTAAAATTGGTCTTTGTAATGACAGTGCCTTGAGCCTGGGAGGCAGAGAAGAGGAAGGCTTCTGTGGCGTTTGTAGCTAGGCGCTAGTTCTTAAGTTCTTTGAATACCTGTAATGTTTTTAGCTAATTATCCCATTTGTAAGCATTATCTGTTCTTTCAGAAAAGTTTCTGAAGATAACATCAGAATATGCCTCTTTCCCAGTGCTTCACCTGTAGGCAGACAGATTATAGCTTTTGCGCCATATATATTTGATATCACATATTTCAGCCATTGAGACTTCCTTTTGTTGTTAGATACATGAGTGAAATTATCTAAGAAGTCAGAGGACTACAGATTAGACCTACCTTGCCAGTCTTCATCTGGCCTTCGCCTTGAGTGTGGTGTACACCAGATGGAGGCTACTATACTCTTAATCATTTGCTGCCCTTTAGTAGTGCTCTACGATCATGTATCTGTGGTACTTCTTTGATATGATTATAGTTAGAATTATTCAGTTATTCTCATTTAGCTGAATCTTCTGAGATATGTCAAGAGCTATCTCTATTCCCCCCCCCCCCCGCAAACACCTTGGTACCAGGAATCAAACTCACAATGTTTTGCTTGCCAGACAAGTTCTTAAGCTGTTGAACTATGTACCTCACAAGTTAATCTGTATAACAAGAGATGTCAACAACAGCGCTAGCAATGTCTTTATTTCAGTCGATGTAGCAATCCACTTCTTAGAATATACTTTAGTGACACTCATGCATGTAATCCAGCAGGTAACGTACTAAATGTTCATAGTAGCATTGCTTAAAATAATAAAAGCAACCCATTCACACACACACTAAAAATGAATTATCACTGAAAATAAATGATCTTTGGGTACACACACAGCCAAGCTTCACCAAAAGGAAGTATTACTCCATCATCAGTGCAGGCACACTGAATATGAGAATGTCCTAATATAAAACAGGTAATGGAAAAAAATACGTCCTCATAGTTAGAGAACTTCTTTCACTATATCTAAAGTTAAGAGAACTCTGTGTTATATCTGAACTGAAAACCAAGAACAATCACAACTAACCAGGAAATATAGTTTTCATAGAACATTTCTGGATTTCCTAAATAAATATGAACACATTGGTATACTATTTTGCTAGTTCTCTCCATATCCATGGACATCATCTACTTTAATAGACTTTTCATTGTGTTGTTCATCTATATGTTTTAATGTTTGAAAAGTTTTCCAAATTTAAATTGGATTTAGATAAACAGTGGAGTTCTAATTGTGCTTGGATAAAGAAAATTTTAAAGTTACTTTTTTTTTTTTTTTTTACTGTTTAGGGCAGGGTCTACAGGGTGTTCAGGGTCTCACTGTTAGATTAGACTTGTAGTGATCCACCTGTTTACAGCCTCCGAAGAACTGGGATTACAGGCACACGCCACCATCGCGCCCCGTCAGCGCATCCTGGGAGCGGGGCCAGCACAGCAGGCTTAAAGTTAATTTGATACTCATTTTCCTTCATATTTTAAAATATCTGAATATTAATTTTTAATGAAGCTTTGCTAGTTTTGTAATGGAAGTTGGATAGCAAGACTGTAGTTGTGGTTTACAAGTATTTCCCCTTTTCTTTTGCAAGGCCTGTGATTTTAATAGGAAGCTTTAAAAAAATCTATTAGTGTTTGGGAGGAGAAAAAAGGGTTAATTGTAATGGCAGATCTAAATATGCCCTTCACTAGGTTTCACTTTGTCTTTTCTTTAGTGGTTTTTGGCAAACTTGTCATATCAAGAAGCACTTTCAGACACACAGGTGGCTATTGTGAATATTTTGTCTTCAACTTCTGGTAAGAAATTTGTCTTTAGCATCTGCATTGTAAATTTTTTTTGCATTGTAAATTGATATATTTCTTGTGTATGTGTTTTCATGCACATATTTCTATCTTGTTATAACTTTATACATGAGTTATAATGTGCATTATAACTGCTTCCTAATATTTATAGTTTCCTGCCTTAGCTTTGTGCTACTTAAGTACATTGTACTTTTTTATTGACAATATATTGAAGTTGTACAGGTTCGCTGTTTGTGTTGTAGTTGTCTTACTCCGTATAAACCTTTGTTAAAGATCTTTTTCTAAATGCTTTGGCTAAATGTAATTGCTTATTTCAGAACTGTAATTTGTCTTATGGTAGGTATTTTATTTTTAAAAATTGAATCACTTTCTAAATCTGGAAAATAAGTATTTTTGAAGCCGTAAAAATAACTTTGGCACACAGGCTTAGGCTTAGTTGTGATGAGGTGACAGTGTTACTCTGAATGCTCAGTTTAGCTTCTTTAAAAATAAATAGGACTATACTTGCTTGATCTGTATTGTTAAAATAAGCAAGATTTAGTTTAGAGGCTAGTTTTGCGTGTGATCTTTGTATATTGCAATCTAGGTAACAAAGTCTCATTCTCAGTTATTTAAAATGACCAAAATAATAGTTACATAATTTACCTAAGCATTAAAATGAAAATAGTACTGTTCACAGCTCATGTACTTCTTTTTTATTGTTTCTTTTTTATTGTTTTCTCCCAACAGGACTTTTTACTTTAATCCTTGCCGCAGTGTTTCCAAGTAACAGTGGAGATAGATTTACACTCTCTAAGCTACTAGCTGTAATCTTAAGGTAAAATACAAGTAATCTAGTTTACTCTGCTTAGAAACTGATGTCTAACTTTCTAGTTGTGATGCAGGATAGTTTAATAATACACAAAGATGAGGATGGAGACGATGATGAACGGTGAACATTCTGTTACTCAGCCGTGCTGTATGTGCGAGCACCGTTGTGCAGGCACTCGATGGTAGGGTAGCTGGGCGGGAGGGACCCCACGGCAGCTTTGGTCGCCTGCGCGGAACTGCAGACCTACTGAGGCTTGCGCTGCTCTCCTGTTTAACTTAGTGCGGAAATGGGTCGTCATGATTTCCAGGGAATCTTTTCCTAAGACAGTTTCCTCTTTTTGTTGTGGCTTTGATTTGTCCTTCCTCTACTCTGCCTAGAAGTCTAACATTTAGTTCTGTCTCAGCCTACAGTGATTTTCATTTATTTTCTGTATAATTCACTTGGAAATTTTACACTACATTATTTTTCTTGTGTATAAAGGGTATGTCTGTAATGAGGATTAAATGACAACACAAGTACATCACTATACTTAGAATATCATTGGCTATAATTATGTAATCACTAGATTCTTAACAGTTTTACCTGAAGTTGAGATTAATTTTGATCATTTATAAGTAATTTTTATAAGGATAGTCTTTCAATAGTTGATATTTTACTAACAGGAATGACTGGGTTTTTTAAATTCTTTTTTATAGCATTGGGGGTGTTGTGCTTGTTAACCTGTCAGGGTCTGAAAAGTCTGCTGGAAGAGATATGACCGGTAAGTGGGACTCTCTGTGTTCTCTGTTAGTAAGATTGTCCGGTTCTCTACTTACCTTCACGCGTGCATGCACGTGAGAGGGGCACTAAGTTGGGCCTTGTTGTTTTTCAGTTTCTCTTTTTGCAATAATGTGAGAAAGCAGTATAGAATTCCATATAATCTTCACCCAGTTCTCCAGATGTTAGCAATTTACGTAAGTATAGATACAAAATTAGGAATTAAAATTTATTACAGTACTGTTACCTATAGACCCTTTTTCTTTTCTGTTTTTTTTTTTTTTTTTTGGCGGGCCCAGGGATTGAACTCAGGCCCTTGCGCTTGCCAGAGAAGCGCTTATTCCCCTGAGCCATCTCCCTGGATATAGACCCTTTTTAAATTCATCCATTTGTTTAGGTAATGTTTTTCAGCCCAGGATCTTTTGCTGCCTTTAGCTGTCATATCTTGTTAGTTTTCTTTAATCTCAAACTGTTCCTTTGTCTTTTGTCTTCTATGACCTTGACACTTTTTTTTTCTTCTTTAAATTAGTACAAGGTCCACAGGGTCTCACTATACAGGTTGGACTTGTAGTGATCCTCCTGTTTTCAGCCTCCCAAGTGCTGGGATTATAGGTGTGTGCAAGCACGCCCACTCTCAATTGCTGGCTCAGTGCTCCCTGGGTCGAGGGGATGGTGCAGCAAACCAAACCCCAGTTCCTGCTCTGCCTAAACAGGCGCTTTAATCTGCTGAGCTATCTGACTGGCTGACCTTGACACTTTTGAAGGATACTGCTTAGACTTTTTGTAGAATACCTTTGATTTGTCTGATATTTTCTTATGGTTAAATAGAGGTTGTGCATTTTGTGAAGAATATTGTGAAAGTAGTACTATGTCTGGTCTAATGTTGATTTAACTTGTTACTAGTGGTATTAATTTTAATGTGGATTCTGCCTTCTTAGTTCAGTCTAATGATAGTAATTATTCTCTTTGTAAGTAATCTTGTTGGGGAGATACTGTGAGGTTATATAAATAGCCTGTCCTTATTGTACTTTCCCAAACTAATTTTGTCATTCACTATTTGATTCTTGCCTGAAACAATTACTACTATGATAAATGTTTAGTTTTTGATCTAGTGAATAGATTTAACAAAAACAAAGGTAAGCAGAACCCAGTTTAGTGGTTCTCTGTATATGTACTTTTTTAGAAATTTGAAGTGTATTGTCTAAAACAGTGCTTCCTAAACTGCCTTCGGTTGCTGCTCAGTGAACTGTGCTTTGATCCACCTTACTCTTGCTCAGAGCAGTTTTGTTATGTGGACAATTTATTTTTTTTTACTTTTATTTTGGTATTTTAGGGAGGGGTCTACAGGGTGTTCAGAGTCTCATTACTAGATTGGACTTGTAGTGATCTGCCTGTTTACAGCCTCTCAAGAGCTGGGATTATAGGTGTGCGCCACCATGCCCAGTCTATGGACAATTTATATATTTTTTTGTGTGTGTGAAGTTTCATTGACAGGCCTTCCCTTTGCTTTAAAAAGATTTGAAGATGGTCTAAAAAAATGCAATAAAATGTGAACTTTTTGAATAATTGATTGTAGTATTGAGTATGGTCTCTTTGCAGTAACACACCATTTTAAGGGTTTATCAAATGTTTTTAAAGGTTTTCAGAAATTGTTTTAAGAGTGAATTAATGAAGAGTCAGTATTTATTACATACTGTGAATTCTACATTATAGTATATATTTTGGAACATTTACACATGTAAATTATGTGTTTGTAGTTTCTAAGAGTTCTGAGTTGGTAACATGATGATATTTACAAAACATAGCGCCCGGTAAGTAAAGTAATATTGCACTTATCCAAAGTAAATGTTAAATTGTCTAATACAGAAGACAAGTGGGTCGATGATTCGTCAGAATAGAGAGAGGATGCTTTGTGGAAGAGGTAGGGTGGTGACAAACCCTGACAGTGGAAGTGGGCGTGACTGTGAGAAATACTTGTGGGGTGGGAAAATAATACTAATGTTTTAGAGATGGAGGGAAACAGCATGTGCTATGTTGGACAGTGTCCTATATCCAAATTGTTTATGTAGGAAAGATAGTAACTGCATTTCCAAGTTAAAAGCAAATGGTACTTATGTGAGTTATATTATAATATACATAGGTGTTTGATGAGATCATTGAGGTAAATGCTTTTGCATTTATTTGTGTACACATAACATTGTTTCCTATGCTGGTTGAGGATATGTGGGGGATAGGTTGGCTTATACCTTATCTTTTCACTTCTTTATACTTCTAAAAATAATATCTAACATATTATTAGATTTTAAATTAGATTTTAGGCTTAGATTAGACTTTAAGTGATTATGTTGTTTCTTTTTTTTTTTTTTTAAAACAGGTTCTATTTGGTCTCTTGCTGGGGCCATGCTGTATGCTGTGTACATTGTCATGATTAAAAGAAAAGTAGACCGAGAAGATAAGTTGGATATTCCGATGTTCTTTGGTAAGATTGTGTTTGTGAGGGTGTTTACTTTAAATGATTAGCTTAGTTAGGATTCATTTTGATTGTTTAAAACTCCTTTTGAAGATTGTGAAGTCTGATCTGTTTTTCTCTTACCTTGTTCTGCATTGTTGTGTCCATATGAGGTCATACCTGTTCTGTTAATGTGAGGTAGAAAAAGTAATTTCTCCTGGTATCTTTTGCATTAGTATCTTCAGCCTGTGAATCCATTTCTTTAGTGATTTGTCAGAATTGTCCTACAGCAAGCATGAGAACTTACCTACTATATTATATATTCTGCTGGTAGTGTAATAGCAGTAGATACTTTGGAAGCTTAATATTAGCAAAACTGCCTAAAATGATAAATATAATACTATTTTAGACTATATTTACTTACTATAAAAAATTGTAGGCCATTTGAGTAGGCTTTCTTTTTTTTCTTTTCTTTTTGAGACAGGATCTCAGTATGCAGTTCAGGCTGGCCTTGAACTCATTTTTTGTCCAGGCTGGTCTTGAACTCATAGCAATCCTCCTGCCTCAGCCTCCAGTGCACTGTGATTACAGGCTTGTGCCACCACGCTCTACATCCATTTGGAGTTTCTCTCTTTTATAACATAGATTTTATAACATTTATTCTTTCTACAAGTGCCCAGTATAGTTTCTGGTCTTAATTATTAGGTTCTTGCAAATAAAATATCTAATATGATTTTCATTTTTCTTATCTAAAATCAGCCCAGTCAAGAACCTATGCTATTTAAGATTTCAAAAGAAGGGCCTATTGACAAGTTATCTGTGAAAAGCTACCAGAATATAAATAGATGTCTATATTGAAAGTTTAGCATGTACTTCTCAGGGAATCAGGAAGCTTGCAACATAGCTGTTGTAACTTCATTTGTTCATACAGTGCTACTTCAGTTCATGAATTTAATTTGTTCCATGATTCTTGAGAAAATAATCACATTTGTATTCATGGAAAGAGAAGGCAGCAGTCGTGTGTCAGCCATTGCAGAGTTTGCAAACAAAAAATCGTACCAAAGGCCTCTTGTTGTGCTCAAATTGCAAACAAAAGGGTTTGTGAACCCAGGTACCACTGTTCTTATTTGAAAACTGAAGGTAGTGGATGAGGTGTGTGGCTTCTACATGATGATTTGGTGAATTCAGAAGATCTTGAGTGGATGAAGCAGGAGGATTTGCATGGGTGGTTTTGGGACTCTTGCTGCTTCCACTGGAACATTCTGCTTTGTTGGAATTTTTGCAGTATAGTGTATAAAGCATGTTTTTCCCCCCTAAAAGCATTATAAATACCTGTACCCAAGATTATCAAAAACAAAACATTTAGAAAACAACCAGTGATAGCCTAAGTTACCTTTAAGTATAGCATTCAAGAAATGCATCTGTCCAGCCAGAGTGGCTGTCATCAGGAACACGGAAAACAGTAAATGCTGATAAGGAGGTGGAGTGGTGGGAGTTGGGAGGAAGCCTTCTAACATTGGTGGGAATGTAAACTGGTACAACTGGTATGGAAATCAGTATGGAGATTTTTTAAAAATAAACTAAATATAGAAATACTGTTTAACTCAATAATACCTCTTGTGAGTATATTCCCCAAAGAAGTAAAGACGTCACACTGTGCTGGTATATCTTGTACCCATGCTTCTAGTGGCACCATTTACGGTGGGTAAGCTTTGGAAGTAGCCTCAGTATCTGTCATTAGATGAATGGGTAAAGAAAATAAGGTATGTATGCACAGTGGAAAAGAACAATGAAATCATAGCATTCATTATGAGGGAGGGAAAGGAAGAAACTTGAGACCATGGTGCTAAGTACAATAAGCCAGACTCAAAGTTAAGTATTGTGTTTTCACTTGTGTAAGAATCCTAAAATGAAAATGAACATCTCACCTTCAAAAATGAAGGTGAGATGATGGGAAACTAGAAGGCAAGCTCTTAGAGTGCAGGAAGAAAGGGGGTGGAGAAGATAGAGGGAAGGAAAAGGAATTGAAAGTGATTAAGATGTTACACGTGGGGCTGGGGAGATAGCTTGGTGGTCTAAGCACCTGCCTGGCAAGCGCAAGGACCTGGGTTCCATCCCCCTTACCACATTCTGTGCCAGCCCCAGAACTCCAGGTACGCCATGCTGGCCACCGAAACCAGGTGTGGTGGTATAGGTCTGTAATCCCAGAGCTGGGGAGGCTGAGACAAGAGGATCACTATAAGCCCATGATGCGTAGCGAGACCCTGTAGCAAATAAATAAATAAATAAATAAATTTAAAAATTTGTTTCACAATGTTAAGTGCATGAATCCAAAGGAACATTACTATTGTGTATTATACACGCATACACATGCAAGAAAGATACATCTTTAAAATGAAGATAATATTTTAGAATCATAGAAATATCTGGAATGGAATGCAAATTTCTTTTGAGTTTTTAGACAAATACTTGAGTCAATAGCACTTTTTTTCAGCTGGCAAGAAAAATGAGTTAACTCATCAGTGAGAATCTCATAGCATGTGAGTATATATACTGGTCTTATATGTGATGTGAGAGGTATAACAGTGTTGACCTGCTCCGGGCTTCAGAATAGGCAGGATGTGAAGCAGTCAGGAATGGGAGGGGCTCTCCAGGCCTGGGGCGTGAGCAGGGGCCTCGCCCAGCACAGGACATGGATCCAGGTGACTGGGCTGCATAGCCATCTCCAGGTTCCAGGTTCTGGAAGATCTGGGGTGAGCTGAAGTGATTTGACTTTGTCTCTAGGTCCAGGGGTGGTTAATATATACAGACTATTGTGCATTTGGCACTTTACAGAACAGAATACAGATTTGATTCTTTTTTTTTGGCAGAACTGAGGATTGAACTCAGGCCTTCACGCTTGCCAGGCAAGCGCTTATTCTACTGAGCTATCTCCCCGGCCCTTTAGATTTGATTCTTGATAATGCCAGGTATTGTTGTTTTCCTTAGAGCAACTTTAAATGTTACGGTCATGGATCACGTACCTGTTTAAAGTGTCCTTAAACAGTAGTGTTTGATTTTTATCACTATCCTCAGTTGGGATTTCTAAAGCAGGATATGTGGTAGGGATTTGCTCTGGGTTATTTATTGGTTGGGGCAGGGATGGGGACTTCCAAAGAAAAAAGGGAGGGAAGCAGGGCAGAGAAGAGGAAAACACCACATGGTCACTGGTGCAGTTCCTCTAGTGATTAATGGGAACAGAACAGGGGCGGGGGCACAGGTCAGCATGTGTAGCCTGACCTCGCAGTCGTCTTGTGTTGAGCCATGAGGCCTGAGCCGTGAGGCCAGCACAGTGACTCTTCTAGCAGTCAGGCAGCCTTGGTGGGGTGTGGGATGACAGGGTGCAGACTTTCTGGGGAAGGCTGACTTGTTTGCTGCCTTCTTCAGTTTCAGAGAATAGACAGCTGTGAGGCACTGCAGGCCTACTTTGGTGTTTATTGATATAGCAAGTAATATATATATAGTAAATTAATTTTCTTCTAAGAAAGCTCTATAATTACCATCTGGATCTCGTAGCAGATATGCGACCTTAAATTGTGTAGAAAATCCAATAACAGTTTCTACAGTGTAATTATTTTTCTTTATAATCCTTATATATAGTCATATATGAGCTTAATTTCTTTAATTACTAATAACTGACTTTACTAAGTGCCTTCTATATATATACTGAGCCTTGTGGTGTATTTTATAAATGTTTTGGATAATCTTCCCACCAACCTAATTAATTACATTTATAGATTGGAAAAGTAAGGCTTCGGGTAGGTTCTGCTCCTTGGATCAGGTTAACATTAGTAGTAAGTGGTGGAGTTGAGATCAGAACTCTGATATGCAGACTGTGCAGAAGAAATTGAGCATTCTCTCAGTACTTTGTTCATACATTGAATAACTATTTGCATGTAGTTGTATCCTTACAACTAGCATGTGAAGTCTGGAAGTGCAAGAAACAAGAATTTATCTTCTTTGAAATCTTTCTCTAGTATTCCTAGCCAAGGTGTGGTGACACACACCTATAATCCCAGCACTTGGCAGGCTGAGGCAGGAGGATCGCTAGGAGTTTGGGCCTGCCTGGGCCACATAGTGAGTTCAAAGCCAGCCTGAACTACATAGGGAGACCTTGTCTTAAAAAAAATTAGTCAAAGTACAAGTTGAATGAGAGTAAAGCTCTGAATTCCTTATAATTATTTTATACCAAACACACAAGATTATATATTGCAGTTAATTCATTAAGTTCTAGAACACAATGTATTATTCTCTAAGGTTAAAAACACAGTGTTTTCTACTGTTGAGCTCAGAAGATTAAGAAACTATTAAAAGTTCCAGGTCTGACCAGTTAGCTCAGCATATTAAAGTGCCTGCTTAGGCAGACACAGGGATTTGGGACTACTGAGACTGGGCTTGGTGGCACATGCCTGTAATCCCAGCGCTTGGGAGGCTGAAAACAGGAGGATCACTACGAGTCTGATCTGTGTAGGGAGACCCTGTAGACCCATAAACACATTTATTTTATTTTTTTCATTTTTTTTTATTGAGAAATAAATATGAATGAGAGTTTCACAGCTGATTAATAGGACAGTTTTGATAGTCAATACACTGTACATTGTTATCTTCTTAGTGGTTATCCATAGTACAAGAAGCAGACAGGATATTCTGTCCAAACACTGTTAGTACACCTCTTTCTTCTATTGAATTAAGCGAAAGTAGCTGTAAATTT
>NW_004524590.1:18152446-18153687 GCF_000260255.1 Octodon degus
ATTTATTTCCAGTTTCATTGCATTGTGATCAGATAATATGCATGGAATAATTTCTGTTTTCTTGCATATACTTAAGCATGACCTGTGTACTAGAATGTGATCTATTTTAGAAAATGATCCGTGTGCAGCTGAAAAAAAAAGTGTATTCCGCTGTGGTTGGGTGGAGCACTCTGTGTATGTCTACCAAGTCCATTTGTTCCAAGATTTGGTTCAGTTGTGCTACTTCTTTGCTAATTTTTTGTCTGTTTGATCTATCTATTTGGGATAAGGGGGTGTTAAGGTCTCCTGTTAAGATTGTTGTATTGGATATTAGATTTTTCATGTCTATTAAAGTTTGTCTTACATAGTTGGGTGCTCCCGTGTTTGGTGCATACATATTTATGACTGTTATTTCTTCCTCTTGAATTTTTCCTCTAACTAGTATATAGTGGCCTTCTTTATTTCGTTTGATCGTTTTTCATTTGAAGTTGAGACTGTCTGAGAATAGGATTGCTACCCCTGCTTTTTTCTGAAGTGCTAGGGCATGTAGTATTGTTTTCCATCCTTTCACTTTCAGCCTATGAGTTTCTTTATGAGTTAAATGTGTTTCTTGTATGCAACATATTGCTGGGTTTTGTTTCCAAATCCACTGTGCCAATCTATTTCTCCTAATTGGTGAATTGAGTCCATTTATATTGATGGTTATTATTGAGATGTGTTGACTTATGACTGACATGTTATTCGAATGCTGTTTTTAAACTTTTTTCTCCTGTGTTTGTCCTGTTTAATGGGTTTCTTCTGTTCTCGGTGGAGTTCTGATAATTTTGGTCCGTCTCTAGAACATCTTTCAGTAGTCTGTGTAGGGTTGGTTTTGCCATCATGAAATTCTTTAGTTGTTTTTTGTCATGAAAGTATTTTACTTCTCCATCAAACTTGAAAGAGAGTTTTGCAGGGTATAGTAGTCTGGGTTGGAGTTTGTTTTCATAGAGGACTTGAAGTGCTCTGCTCCATGCTCTTCTTTCCTTCATGGTTTATGAAGTCGGCTGTAATTCTGATAGGTTTTCCTTTGAATGTGATCTGCTTCTTTTCTCTAGCAGCTTTAGTATGATATTCTTGTGTTGGATTTCTGGGATCTTGACTATTATATGTCTCGGTGTGTTTTTAATTGGGTTGAAGTTATTTGGAGTTCTGTATGCTTCAGTTACGTATCAGATTGTTTCTTCATATTTGGGAAGTTTTCTGCTATTACTTCTGCCCATATT
>NW_004524590.1:18154676-18164141 GCF_000260255.1 Octodon degus
TTGGAGGTGGGCCTGCTGTACACCTCTGGTTAGATGATCTGTTCCTGGATTAGCTATGTGATTTTGACCCTAGTCTCTCACTACGGGGACTTTAGCTCCAGGGTTTTACCTCAAGTCTGTATGCTAGGTCTGGGCTGGGTCTGGAGGGGTATGAGGAGCGGGGGCTAGAGAGCCCAGAAGCTCTCCAACACACTCACCAGTGTTGTGTTTTGGTGGGTCTGCAGGACTCCCAAGAGCGCAGCAGCAGTTCTTAACTCAGATGGCAGGCTGCGCTGGGTCTCGGCGGTGGGAGGGGGTCTGGAGAACACGGGGAAGTGCCTCTCTCATGTGGAGGGCCTGGCCTGGAGCTGCGGGCTGGCGCAGGACAGAGCAGAAGCTCTCCCCCACACTTGCAGGGCCTGGGGTTGGTGGGATATGGGGGGCAAAAGGCGCGGTGGAAGTTCTCACCCAAAATACGTTTAAAAAAAAAAAGTTCCAGTTAAGGAAATTTGTTGGAGTCCTTAGTATAAAATCTAATGTTTTCTAATAATAAGAATTATAAACTTTGAAAATTGAAATAAATCATTTATTAATTTTTATCTTTTTCTACTTTTAGGTTTTGTAGGTCTATTTAACCTGCTACTCTTGTGGCCAGGTTTCTTTTTACTTCATTATACTGGATTTGAGGACTTCGAGTTCCCTAATAAAGTGGTGTTAATGTGCATTATCATTAATGGCCTTATTGGAACGGTTCTTTCAGAGTTCCTGTGGTTGTGGTACGTTCTGTTTTTTCTCCTGCAATATAGCAGTTATCAGTTTCCCAACATTGACTCTTTTAGAGCAGGGACTTTGTGTTTAACCTTTCTGTGCCCCTTGTGCAGAGGTAGTGCCTTACGTACAGGAGGGGCTCCGAAATACTGAGCAAGTGAATACAGATGTTTGCACGAATGATACAGAGTATTTTAGAAAGCTGAGCACTCTTGTCAGTGAAAGTAATCATTGTCTAATGGACATCGATACTTAGGACATGTGTATGCCAAGTATTAATTTATGAATTCTATAGGAGAAGCTAGGGGCTGTTGTTTACTTTGGCTGTTCCTACACTTTTTCATTTTGTTTGTTTTCAGGACCAGATACATCATAAACTGATTAATTTGAAATGTTAACATATTGTGATACTGTTGTTGAATATGTTGACTATGATAAGCTTCAAGTCACTTTGAACATAGTATCATGTATGGAGTTTGAGCGACCTTTTGAGTATAAAGGTTTATACTTTCCTAATAGGAATTTTGAAAAAATGCAAGTTATGCTTAAATTCACAAATGAATTTTATTACATACCAGATGACACTACTAAGTAGTTTCTTCTCACTAATGACAACTACACAGATAGCTTTTCCCAGGAGATCTTCCGGGCTCTGCCTGCACTTTTTTTTTGTTTTGTTTTTTAATGTATTTAGTGGTCTTCAGGGTCTCACTACATGAATTGGACTCATAGTGATCCTCCTGTTTTCAACCTCCCAAGCACTGGGATTCAGGCGTGCGCCATCACGCCCAGTCTCAGTCACGTCTCACCAGGGGCAGGGCCAGCATGTCACGCCAGGGGTTGAACCCTGGTTCCTGTGCCTGTCTAAGCAAGCGCTTTAGTCTATTGAGCTATCTGGCTGGCCCTCTGCCTGCACTCTTCTCTCACACTTCTAGTTCAAGAAAAGAATTTTTTTTTTTCTTTTTGGTACCAAGAGTTGAACTCAGGACCTTGTACTTTCCAGGCAGGCACTTGTGCCACTGAGCTATATCCCTGGTTTGTTTTCTTGATAATCTTTCTCTTACACTCTTATATATAGTATTACAGATTAGTTTATATTTTAATAATTTGTGTATTCCTTGATATAAAACTTTTTAATACCAGTTTCTTTACTCAATTCATTTCTATACCTTTTATTACATTCATTTTAGGTACTCTGTTGTTTCTAACCTGAAAATTAATTGATAACAAATATTCAACTATTAGTAACTAGGGAAAAGCTGGAGCGAGTCAAATAAGTTTTTAGTACTACTGGGTTTTGTATTATAGTTCGTTATATGATAAATACCTAAAAATACGTGCTGAATTTTAAAAGATGATAATAATTTACTTTCTTCTTATATAAGCCTAAGTGTTGTTCTTTGTAAATGGTTCATCTGTCTCTATTTAGTATAATATTTTTTTTCAACTACACACATTTTTTTTTTTTTTTTTGCGGAACCAGGGATTGAACTCAGGCCCTTGCACTTGGCAGGGAAGCACATATTCCACTGAGCCATCTCATCCCAGCCCCTCAACTACACAAAACTTTATGCGGATATTTTAATTAGAATTTGGTGCAACACTGGTAATTTGTGTAAAAAGAAAATAGTTTTTGATTAGATCAATTGTTAGATAAATAAAAAATAGGATCTTGATACTGCTGTTTTTTCTGTTAATCAAGTATTATAAAACTGTAAAACCTACTTAATTTTTTGCATATATAAAGTGTTCAAAGTTGGGTGTTCAGCTGTATTCAAAGTTGCATAAATAGCATCAAGTACTTTGAACTCTGTACTTATTTATACTTTCACTATTTGAAGATAAACTTTGGAATCATTTTAATAGTATGTTTTGAGTATCAGTCTAAACGTCTGTCTTCCTGATTTGTCCAGCCTATACTATAGGAGAAAAAAATCTTAAAATTATATTTTGAATGTGCAAGTTTTTTTTTTTTTCAGGGGCTGCTTTCTTACCTCATCCCTGATAGGCACCCTTGCCCTGAGCCTTACAATACCTCTGTCCATAATTGCAGATATGTGTATGCAAAAGGTAAGGCAAACTATTTGTTAGTTTTTTTTAAGTATGATACTAAGACATCTAATGAAAGTTAAGGAATGTGTCTAAATTATAACAAATACAAACATGAACAACACTTTGATTCCTTTTTTCTCCAAGATGCTTTACTACCCAGAAAAAAAAAAAAAAAAAAACAAAGAAAAGCATTTTTTAGTTTTTCTTTTTTTTCTGAATTTGTAGGTTAAGGACAGTACCTTTATATGTAATACTGTAGTTTACATTGATTGTGGTATAAATCAGCAGTGTGGAGCAGGAGGTACCTTTTATCACATCTCTGAGTTAGCTCTGCAGATGTTAAACTTCCTTCACATTCTGACAGTACAACTACAGAAGCGCACCCCGCATCAGTACTGTAGTGCTCAGCGGGCGTTCATCTCAGGACACGGGCGTCCTGCCCCCCGGTGGAGCTTGCTCTGAGGCAGGATTCTAATGTCGGTGCTGGCAGTGTCGGCATCTCAGAAAAGAGATGTGTGCTGCTACCAGCCTTGAAGGGAAGCCTCCTTGGGTCGCAGGAGGAACAGATGTGCCTTTGCCTAACGCTGAAAGACGGAGGTGAGCTCCTTACGCAGTCCTTGTAAGCTGCACCTAACAACAGTGATGAGAATACTTGAAGGCCAAAGGTTTATGACACATACAGGTAATAATCTGGTAGTTAAAGCTGTTTTTCTTTAGGTATTTGTGCAGTTCGGGAGATAAAAGAAGAATCCCAGTGATGTGTATTCTCATTAATTGAAAAATAATTCTGTGTTAGTATTTCTAGCTTATTAAATATTCAGCCAGATGTTCCAGGAAAAGTTTGTTTACCAATAATTTAACAACTAAATGAAGGCTTTTTAGTTTATCTTAGTAACTGCTCTTACTGGGGTGTTTTTAGGTCTGCTTAGCGTCATGTTCATGCATCATACAAATGGGGTATACATGTTAAAAATTGCCTGTGATTGTTCTTATGTTATGTATTGTGAGTACCTCATAAAAGATGGTGTTCTCATAGAACCCTTTACTCTGATTAATAGTGCCATTAAGTGGAATGGTGTATATTTTCCACAAGAGGGAGTCCTGCCTATAAAATCTAAAGTATTTTTCTTTTTCTTTTTCTTTTTTTAACTCAAAAAGAATGGTTTTTCTTCCCTTTTTAAAATATAAGAGTTACTATTTTCATCATTATTTTTAAAGTGACCACCAGTGATATTGCTCCTGAGTCTTGGGAGTTAATCAGCTCAAGTTTTAAAAGGTGTTTTAGATACCTGCCTGAGTCTAGATGGTGAAGGTAAACTGTATTTTGTTTTGGTAACTTTATAGCATCTCATTTTTAATTTTCTTGATAACACTGATACATAATGGATTAGAGTAGCAGTTAGTGACATCAGGTGCTGTTTTTCACTGAAGCTTGTTTTGCTCCTTGTCTGACTAACATTCTTTAGTAGAAATATTCATATATATCTTGGTTTTACTTAGTCATTATTTTGTTTTATTGTATTTTTTTATTTGTTAGTAAGTAAATAATTTGAACCAGCCAGCTTTGAGTATCATGATCAGAATTTATTGCAGGTAGTTAATAAGTTTGCAAAAGTTGTACTTCAGAGTTTCATGTGGTTTTACTACTGTCTGAAGAGCTGTAACGTAATGCACGTACAGGATAACATTTTTTTTAAACTGAGTTTTTATTTTTTATTTTTATTTTTATTTTTTTTTAAACTGAGTTTTTAGAGATGAAACTGACAGGGAGGAATCCATCTGAGGACAGGCAATAATCACGCAGAAACGTGAAGTGTGGCTGCCCCCACGGATAAAGCCAATTTTTAGATATTCTTTTTCTTTTTCTTTTTTTTTTTTTTTTTTGCAGGGGGGAACCGGGGATTGAACTCAGGCCCGGAAGCACTTATTCCACTGAGCCATCTCCCCGTCCCCAATTTTTAGATGTTCTTCCTCTGGGCGTACTGTGCCCAGCGAATGAGAGAAGTAGGCCAGCTTGGCTCGTTCACGTTTTCCAAGCAAGGAGCATTGTTGGTAATTTAGGCAAGTGCAATTGTAGGTTGAAGTCCTAAATTCTTGTATTTAATAATAAATTACTTAATAATGTGTTATAACTGCTTACTCTTCATAGATGGCAAACTTATGTTAAAGGGAAAAGTTCCCTTAATGATATTTTTTCCTGGATATTTTATTTTTAGGTGCAGTTTTCTTGGCTCTTTTTTGCAGGCGCTATCCCTGTGTTTGTTTCATTCTTTATTGCAACTCTCTTGTGCCATTATAATAATTGGGATCCTGTGATGGTAGGAATCAGAAGAATTTTTGCCTTTATATGCAGAAAACATAGACTACAGAGGTAAGTTTAGTTTTCCACATAGAATTTTACAAATGATTTCCTAAGTGAAAAGGGAGTTTAGAGATTTTGTAAGAAATTATCCAAAGAGGCTACTGGACTCTTTTAGAATATTTTGCTGAGTTTACACACCTATAATATTCAAATAATGGAATTTAACAAAAAAAGGGTATACAGATGTATGTCCATTTTGTATCGGTGTATTCAAATTGGTTAGGATAGATATATAGTTACATTCTCTTAATGAATAGAGTGATTTGTTCTAATGGTGTTTGTAAGTAGGATATCATGTCTGCATCTTGTACAGCAATTAACCACTAGGTAGAATGTATGCAATGTGTTAATTATTGAAACTGTCCTACCAATTTGATTTGAAACTATCTCATTGCTATTTGTGTATCAATAAAATTATGGAAAAAAAGAAATTATCCAAAGATTATAATTTTTTAAAATTTTTATTTTTTCATATTTAGGACAGGGTGTACAGGGTCTTACTGCATAGATTGGACTTGTAGTGATCCTCCTGTTTGCAGCCTCCCAAGTGTAGGGATTACAGACATGTGCCACCACGCCCAGTCTCAGTTGCCATCTCAGTGCACCCTGGAGGCGGGGCTGGTATGGCAGGCTTGGGGATTGAACTTCCAGCCTGTGTCTGCCTAAGCAGGCGCTTTAATCCAGTGAGCTATTTGGCCAGCCCTTTATAATTTATTTTTATGTTATGCCAGGAAAAAATAATTCTGCTCAAATTCTTCTAGTCATAAAATAGTTTTAATTGCTGCTTTTTAGAAAAAAATGCTAGGCCTGGCCAAATAGCTCAGTGGATCAAAGCACCTGCAAGCAGGCACAGGGGCTGGGAGTTCAATCCCCAGGCCTGCCGTACTGGCCCTGTCCCCGGGGGGTGCTGAGATGGCAGTTGAGACTGGGTGTGGTGGTGCCCACCTGTAACCCCAGCTCTTGGGAGGCTGTAAACAGGCAGATCTCTACAAGTCTGATCTAGTAGTGAGACCCTGAACATGCTGTATTCCCTAAAGTACAAAAAAAAAAAAAAAAACAACAACAAAACAAAACAAAAGAAAATGCTTTGATTGATGGGTAAAACCAAAGTGCTTACTGTTTTTCTATAAGGAATTTAATGTAGAAAACTTACTAGTTGGAGCATAATTCATAAGAGAATATGTTATTTCCTTGGATTGTCTTTTTAAAATTTTTTTCTTTTTAAGAGAGAATAAAATTGGACATAGAGACACACTTTTAAAACCAACACTCTGGGAGACCCTGTCTCAAAGTAAAGTGTAAAGAACAGGCTCAAGAATGTAGCTTAGTGCACAGGGCCTGAGTTCAGTTTGCAGTCCTGCAAAATCAGAGAATGCATTTTTACATTTTACACAGAAAGAGCATAGGATAAATTGTGCGGACTCTTGCCCTACTCGAGCTTCCACAGCTGATTTAAATCCTGACTTCACAGCTTTGATAAGCATACTAGATCGTCTTGAGGATTCCCTTTTAATTCTGCGTTACGCTTTTTTGCTGTTCCTTCAGAGCTCCAGAGGACAGTGAGCAGTGTGAGAGTCTCATTCCGCTGCATGGGGTTTCTCAGGAGGATGCAGCTAGTTAGCTGTTGTCTGCACTTCAGGTTTGTATGTGAGCCGGGCTTGGTGTTGGTGTCATAATCAAAACGAAATTGTTATAATTTGATGTTTGAGTGGCGGTATATAGCCTAAAGGCAATATAATCTCAGGGGTCAGAGTGTCTGTGTTTTAATTCCAGGTTTGTGCTGGCTATGTGGCTATGTGTAAATTTCTTAATCTCTTTATGCCTCAGTTTTCCTGTTTGTGAACTGGTGGCGGCAGTAGGTAAACTTCCTTATGAGCTTGTTACAAGTGTGAAATACGTGGTGAGTCATTTAGGGCCTGACTCTAATTAAGTGATCAGTAAGTTATAACAGTTATTTTTATTGCTAAGGGTCATCTTTTTTTAATGATGCACTTTACAAAAATATTTTGTCTATTAAAGAAAAAAATTAATAATTTAGTATATAACCAGCGTTTTCTGAACTGATAATTGTGAATCCTGATTCTGTGATTGTGTTTTCATTGAACAACGTTTCAGGAACATTTTCTCATTTTAAAAGTTTTAGGGCCAGGGAGATGGCTCAGTAGAATAAGTGCTTCCCTGGCAAGTGCAAGGACGTGATTTCAATCCCCGGTTCTGCAAAAAAAAAAAAAAAGGTTCAAGTACTGTCTTTTATTTTTTAAAGGACAGAAATAGTACATGATAGTTAGTGGTTTGCAATAAATGCTTGAAATCCAGTATATATCTTTGGCAGGTATAAAACTGATTATTCATTTAGAATAATAGAGCACAGTAAATCACTAGAATTCTGGAGGTTTGGGTCCCTTCCTACTGAGCTAGTTCTATGAGGTTTCTATTGAAATGTTTTCCAACTGAAGCTAGGTTTTCCCTACCCACCTAGAATATTGTACAATTAGTGTCAACACTCACTTTGGCTCTGAGTCTTAAGTTTCGTGGTAAATTTTCCTCAAGGGTGTGGCAGTATATGCCTGTAAGAGGCTGAGTCAGGAGGATTACTGTGAGCACCATGGTGAGTTCCAGCATGAACTATGTAGGAAGGTCCCGTCTGAAAAAGAAAACAAAAACAAAAAACCCAGTTGGAATTTGACTTCAAACTAAGGCTAATTAATCTTGGCTTCTTGTTTTTCTTGGGTGGGTTTTCTCTTTCCTTGGTGATAGGGATTGAGCCTACTGTCTCACACATGTTGGATAAGGTTCTACCACTGAGCAGCATCCCCCAGTCCTCTGGGTTTTTTAATGTAGTAGTTGTTGCCAAGTGGTTGCCCTTGCACAGCTTGCGTTCTGGCTCTGCCAGACTTCTTGTGCAAGCAGGTTTCTCCGACCCGCCCTCCCCTGTCCTGCCATCTTGCTTTCATTCTTCTCCCCACTCTGAGGAAATCACTTTAAACTCTTAGGTGATTCTTTTGGTATTTACCTTCCTCTATCTTTGCACGCTGTGTTTATATTTTTCTTTATGATTTCTCCACATTGGGTATCCTCAATGACTGTCACTCAGCTGGATGAGGATCTCTGTTCCCATCCAGTAGATGAGCCTGCCTCTCAACCCTACAACTTTCTTTCCACCCCCTCTTATGTAGTTATTTGCATAATTTCAGATAGATTTTTATTATTTATATTTTTACAGCTAAGTAAATGTTAATTTCTGAGCCATGTAGAATAATGCTACTTGATGTTTTCCCAGTTCAGAGCCCCTATATATATGATGCGTATCTTTCAATACTAAGATCAAGTTCAGTGGTTAAGTTCAATGTTTGAACCATAATCATGGGAAGAAGTAAGTTCTGGAACTGAGGTACCACTGTAATTTGCCTTTCAAAGTATAAACTATAGAAGATTAAAACTATGAAAATTTAATCTAATGATTATTTTTTGTTCTGCTTTTTTTTAGCCTGGTGATGGGATATTACAGCGAAGAGACAATCTCTGGCAAGTTTTTATAGAAAAATGTTTCAGTGCCTAGACTGAAAAATAACAGTTTCAGTTCTTTGAAACTCTAAAGTATATTTTCCTCATATCTTTTCTTCATTTTCATAATGGAGTACTTTGCTGTGTCGCTGTGTGCATACCACTGCAGTTGTAGGATGTTCCAGACCACGGTCCATCTAAGGGACTGCCCTGCCTTACATATCTCAAGAACTTGAGTTGAAGAAATCATTTGATTAATCAAGGATTAAAATCCTAATATTCTGAAGACTTTATTTTCACATATTTGTTAAATGCTGGACTATATTATAAAAATGTTTTCAAGAAATCATCTAAGTATGTAGAGCAGTGTTTCTGACAGGTAAGATGCTTAACAGGAGCAGCTGGTAAGAGGCACAGATTATATTTTTGAGTTTTGTAGAATGTCACAAATTACACAGAAAAAATGTTTATGTAGCAAGTATGTTCATGCAGATTTGGTGGAATTTTAAAGAGAATAAATATTAGAGAAAAGCTCTGGCACAGTACATACCATATTCTTTCATAGCATTAGGTGCCTTGTATTTTAAAAATGTGAAAAACATGATAAGTTTTGAAGGGGAAGTATTATAAAATGAAAAATGATGTATTTCTATGGTTTTATTGCTATAAATTTAATTGATAAAGCTCTGTTTAATTTAGAGTTTTAAAGAAATATTCTATCTTCAATTAAGAAATTTTCATAATGGAATGATTAAATTGAAGTCATAGAGTATTATTAAAATAAAATGTTTATATGTGTG
>NW_004524590.1:18176506-18198701 GCF_000260255.1 Octodon degus
CTGCGCCTGGGCTGGGACTGGTCCCGCCGGCGCAGGGTAGCAGGAAGCTCTCCACACACTCACCGGACCTGGGCTAGGAGTGGGTCTGGGGGCTCCTGGAACTCAGCAGAAAATCCTCGGCGGGTGGCGTGGGGGAGGCACTGCGGAGTGGTGGGGGGCTCTCCGCACACTCACCGGACCTGGACTAGGACTCTATGATCTTGATTGAAAGAAATTTGTTTGGTCACAGACTTGTTCTTAAATGGCCAGAATCTCAAGAACCATGAAACTGAGCAGTGGTGCAGTGGTGCAGCTTTGCAGGTGCTGTCTGGTGCTTAGGCCATTAGGGGTGTGCAGTACACCTCGTCACACCTTCGGATACATTTTCTTTTTAATTGATATTTTGGCTTCTGTCATCCTGGCTTAATTAATTCCTTACATTAAATTTTTTTCCTTGACATTTGATGAATAAAGTTAATTGTGTTGTAGATGAAACTCTTCAGTGAGCTCTCTCTCCCAGGCTGTACGCAGGCTTGTCTGAGGAGGAATGCCCAGGCCCACTTGAAGTCAGGCAGGCAGGGCCAGTTGGGCTTGGTGGTGGGGCTCCTCTGGAAGCTGGGTGTTCTGAGAAGGACAGTGGCACTAATCCTCATTTTGCTGAAGAGGTAAAATGTCTTTAAAGAGGGATAAAGAAGAAATTAATTACAAAATTGTACTTTTCCACAGTCTCATTAGCAAATAAATGAAATAGTATTTTCAGTTTAGGTAGTTCTGGTTGTTATGATTCTGCTACATTTCTCATTGCTCTCCTTTTAGCATATTATTTGTTACTTATAATATTTCAGGAAGAATTTACAGAAATAGATGAATATTATCTGACATTTACAGACCTACTTGGATAAAAACTGTATGCTGACTTAAAAATTGTGATCCTACATTTCTGAGATGTTTAGCTTAATGAATTTGAAATTGAATTTACTTTTTTATAAAGACATGCTGTTGCTATATAGTTCAACAGGCTGACTTTGGACTCAGAGTGATCCCGCTGCCTCTGCCTCCTGAGTGCGGGGGTTGCAGGTGTGCGCCACCATGCCAGGTTAGAGCTCTATCTTAATATACCTTTCCTGTTAATCAAAATTCTTTTTTTTGGTACCGGGGTTCAGACCTAGGACCTTGCACTTACCAGACATGCACTAATGCTGCTGAACTATCATCCCGGCCCTTCAAAATTTTGTTTAGATAAATTGAGATAGACTTTTTTACATTAGTATGGAATTTTTTGATACCACATATCTTATTTCAGTGTGTCTTATTTGCTTATACAGGAATTAATATTGTAGGTACACTATATTCTCAGACTTTTCCTGTATGTCTCAGCAACCTTTAGTAAATGGGATAGAAGAGTTCCCCATCAATTAGACTCAAATAATTACCTTGGAAATTTGCTGTTATTTTAATAGGAAGCTTTTTTGTCTTGTCATCAGGAATAAAGATTGCCTGGAAGTAGAAATGTTTAGTTTTACCTTTAACTCTTCTTTAATTACCTAGTTTTATTTATTTATATTTTTTCTTTCTGTATTTAGGACAGGGTCTTACTACATAGATTGGACTTGTAGCGATTCTCCTGTTGTCAGCTCCAGGTGCTGGGATTACAGGTGTGCACCACCCCACCCAGTCTCAAGTCACCCGTCTCAGTGGCCTCACTCCGAGTCAGCACGGCATACTGGGGATCAAACCCCCACCACTGTGTTCTGCCCAAACAGGCATGTTAGTCCACTGAGCTATCACACTAACCCATTACCTAGTTTTAGACTATCTAAAAATTTGTGGCTTATGTATGTTAAAAACTGGAATATTTTAGTATCACTACATATTAGTACTCAGGTGAGTCATGCTTGCCAAAATGTGCATGTGAAGTGGGAATGTCTCCAGTGGGAATTTTTTGAATATATGGTGACACAAACGTGATTTTCCTTTGGACTTGGGATTTGTGGCAGAGAAGCACTCAAATGAGGGCAGCATTTTCTTCATAGCATTTTGAACGTGGAAAAGGAAAACTTCCTAACTGGAACTTTTAACAAATCATATCACAAAGTTTAGTTTTTAATTTCATATACAGTTTGTTTCTTTTTTTGTAGAATCGGGGATTGAACTCAGACCCTTGCGCTTGCCAGGGAAGCACATATTCCACTGAGCCATCTCCCTGGCCCCCTAATATGCAGTTTCTTAAGAGCCAGCTAATTTTATAACATTTAAATCCTTGAATGCTAAGCATCCAGTGTCTCTCTCCTTGGTTCTCTGGAACCCAGTGTTAATTATGTGCGTACTAACAGTCATGTGAGAGCGCCCATAAATTTCAGCAGGTCCTTGAATCTTGGACCTTAGGTAGAAGACAGTCTTTTTAGACTTTTACTAACTTTGCTTTCTTAGCATAACTTTTACATTTTTTTCCCCTTCATCTAGTGACAATCAGACCATGTAAGTAACATCCAAATTTGCAGTGAGGGCTAGGATTGACTTTTCTAGAATAAAATATAATATATTAAATTACTTGGACCTCTGCAGTAATGTGTAAAATTGCACAGGTATTCCTCATCTTATATCCCAAATGCCCATCATAAATATTTAAAGTTGAAAATGCATTTAATACACCTAGCCTATTAAATATCATGGCTTAGTAAGAGCCCACTGTAGGGTATCAGTCTATCTCCATGACTGTAGGCTAACTCTAGCCTACAGTCACAGACTTGTGGCTCTGTGCTGCTGTACAGCATTGAGATTATCATGATGCATATTGCCAGAAAAAGATGAAAATTCAAAGGCAGAAGTACTGGATGTATATCACTTTATTGTTCAGGCAAGCCATTCTGTTTCCAAGGAACCCCCAGATGTGGCAGAGAACAGTGTATTTCAGTATCACGCTCCAAGTAGAGCTCCAAGGACAGTGCTTTTAAGTGGGGTGCATCAGCCCATCACTGGGTGGGCTGTTGGACACACCCTGCTGTGGAGTGTCACAGGATGAGAAGTCCTAGGAATCTGCATTTCTGACAACTGTCCAGGTAGTGCTACTTGTCCAAGGATCACACACAATTTCTACCCTGAGGAACAACATTCACTTTGGCCTGGTGTGGTAGTGCACATCTGTAATCGCAGCACTTGGGAGGCTGAGGTAGGAGGATCACTCCAAGTTCTAAGCCAGCCTGGGCAGGTAAATCAAAGCTAAAATTATCAAGTGTCCGTATACTGTGAGTCATATATAAGGCACGAATGCGTTCTGGTCAGATTGCAGCATTTTAATTGTATCTGATAGGCAGGTGCTCTCAGGAACAGTGGTAGAGAAATCAGGTCAACTCAACTACCAGACCCAGAAGGCCAGAGGTACTAAAGAGTACTTTAGAAAGATGAAATGTTTATGAAAAATTAAGGAAATGTGTATGAGATACATATTTTCTTGGTTATAGTTCAATGCAATTTTTGGCCACAATTGTGTTATAAAATGATTGTTTTGTTCATCTACTTAGTAAAATGAATATTTTCAGATTCTGGATTCTTTAAAAATTAAACTCAGTTACAAAATTAATGCTAATTTTATTGATGTTGCTAGTTATGATTTAGGGCCAAGCCGACTCAGATTTGGAATGCAACTTGAAACATTATTTTTATGCTGTATAACTTGGGGAACATTACTTTATAGCCAAATAGAAAATATTATGAGTTATTGCATTCATGCAAAATCATTTCTATATTAATAGTGGGTTTTGGGTTCTTTTTTGTTTGTTTGTTTTTTGTTTTTGTTGTTGTAGTTCAGCCTGGCCTCAAACTTGCAGATCCTCCTGCCTCAGCCTCCCAGGATGCTGGGATTGCAAGTATGAGTCACCACACCTGACTTATAGTATTTTCTATTTTAGCAAAAACATATTAAAACTTAAGGTCTTTGTGCAAGCAAGTATTTGACATTGAAAGTTTCCTTTTATTACAGTGTTTCTACTCTTGTTCTTTTATACCTGGATCTCTAAGGTGCCCCAGGTGTTTGATAAGGTATGTTTCTCTGAAGAGTGCCTTAGCCTGCCTTACCATGTAAAAAGTGACACTGGATAGTCCGTGACTTCCTGGAGGGCTCTGTGTGGAGGTGGACATCGCATCTCATAATCAAGCCCCCCAGTGAGCTTCGCCTGCAGAGCTGGAATCCCTCCGCATTTTGTTGAGTATGATAGCAGTTAGGCTTCCACCAAGAAAACAAAAGCTACTCATGAGTATTTTACATATAGGGGATTCAAAACAGAACTGGTGACAAGTGTTCAGAGACCTGAAGGAAGGAGTTGATGGCAAGAATACAGCCAGCAACAGAAGAAAGTTCTCCCTGTGCTGGTGGGCATAGGAAGAGGTGTTGCTAATCGCAAGGCCAGGGTCACCTGGAGGAAGCAGCACGGGGGAGGGAGAGCTGGAGTCTTGAGGCGCGGCTTCAGGAGGCGGAGGAACTACAGCTCTTCCTTCTCCACCTGCCTGCCAGGCAGTGATGCAGGAAATGGGGTGTGGCTGAGCTGGCTGGAGGGCAGGGGAATGAGCAGGGTCTGTCAGTCACGAAATGCAAGGCGAGGAGAACTCTAGAGCTCCCACAAGGTATGGGTGGCCCAAGAAGAGTGACCCTTGTGGAAAGTTGCTGTCTGAATGAGTTTCCACAGTAGTCTAGATGCAGCATGTACTTTTATTTTTGCTTTTGCCTTTTCACTTGGGGCCAAGTTCACTGGAGAGCTAGAGTCCTCCATAACCACTCAGCCCACACTTTTCCAGCTTTTGGCACCGTTGTTGGCCTGTCTCTGAGCCTTTGTCTGAGGCAAAATGGACCTGGAATACTTTGGAGTGGCCAGTCATTTCTAAAAGGAAGTAAGAACACGACCCGCCTAGAAGCAAGTCAGCATGAGGGCCATGGGATATGCTGCCTTCGGCTGTCAACTGCTGTGAGTCGGAGCAGAACAGTGGAGGGTCTCAGGTCAAGCTAGCTCAGACTTGGCACACTGAGTAGCTTACTTGTCCCAGGGACCATGTTGTAGGACACTTACAGACCATGTGCAAATCACAGCTTGTAAAGATACCACGGTGTGTGAAGTGTCCCGGACCTAAGGTAGGTTTTGTGCATCTCGGCTATCCTCACATAAGATTTAGGGTAGATTTCCTGTGCTGAAATTGTCATTTCTCATTGCCATCCCTCTACCTCTCTGCCTCCCTCCTGTCCCCTTTCCTCTTCTCCACACGTGAGATAGAGACATATGAGGGATTATACTGCTGCTTTAAAACCAAACAGCATGAAAATATTTTCTAGTGATTGAAAAAAGGAAAGCATTCAGGACAGCATTCATGAAAGACTTTTAAGGAGGTAAGTGTTTTAAAGCTTTGGCTCTTGCTATTTGAAACTTCTCTATATACTTTTTAAAAATAGTAATTTATCAACCCTAATCTTTAGGTTTTAAGGATGAAAATTTAAAACTAGCTCATTGAGCATCACTTCATAATAGAATATCTTGTGGTCTAACTAAGGTGACTGTGTGCCCCTGTTACTGTTTGCTGAGGACAGTTTCAGTTCACACCTGTGTCCTCTGTTGCTCTGGTGTAATAACATCATCTACAGAGTGTCACAGTTGACACTGTGAACTACATGACTGCCCTAATATACTCTTTGAAACCACTAACAGAATTTGTCTCCTGTAGTTCAGGCTGGCCTTGAACTCATGGTCCCAGGTTGGCCTCAAACTCGTGGTGGTCTTCCTGCCTCCATCGCCCGAGTGCTGGGAGGACAGACGTGCCACCGTGCCTGCCCAGAATTTGTGTTTTACTTTCTCCATCTGATGTCCTTATATTAGACCTGTGGGCTTCTATAAAGGAAAAAATGGGCCAGCAGTCAATCTTGAGCCTCTGGATTAGGCCGCGGGAGTCCTTGAAGCCATGTTCCTCCGGAGTGGGCTTTCCACAGACTGTCATATAGGAAATGAAGGCCAAGTTAGTCTAGCTTGCACCATTGGCCCAGCGTTTCCATCTGTGGGACAAAAATCAATTGTTATTATCAAAAAGCAAAAGCTTACAAGAAAATTTAAACTGGTACTAAGGAGAAACAATTTTATTAAGCCACACAGACCCATGTCATTCCCAAAGCTAAGGGAACCAAAAATACGCATCTACTATTTACATAACAATCAAGGAAGAGCTTTAACAAGCAAATTGTGCAGTCAAAAATAGTCAAACTGGGCATGCTGTTACATGCTTGTAATTCCAGCACTCTGGGAGGCTGAGGCAGGAGGATTCAAGTTTGCCTCTTGACTGGGGAACTTAATGAGACCCTGTTTCAAAACAGTTTTTTTTTAAGGGCCAAGGATACAAAGCCTTCAGTGTATCCCAGTTCAGTCCCCAGTGCCACACGCATACACACTCATGAAAGCATGTCACCATACTTAGCATGTTTTTGTTAAAACGAACACCTGTTAGATCAACTTTATCTCATTCAGAATGCAGATGACAAACCCTTAAAATTCCATGTTGGTATAACCTTGGGTAATGTTGACAAGCCAAGCATTCGTATCATGGGTGTATCTGTGTGTCTTGTTACCTGAGCTTTCAACTCAGATAATTGTTTTCTTAGCACTGTTTATATGGACAGCCTCAGCACACCTGCATGGTGTCTCCCAATTTAGTCCTGCTCAGTGCTGTTACTCCACGAAGTCAGCGGGGGCTTCATGCAGAAAAGCTGGTTCCATGGGTACATGTTCTTGTAAATGTGCTTTAGCAGGGCATAAAATATGTAATATGCCATATGCATAAAGGGCTATTTTTTTGGCGGAACCAGGGATTGAACTCAGGCCTTGTGCTTGCCAGGCAAGCGCATATTCTACTGAGCCATCTCCCTGGCCCCCATAAAGGGCTTTTTTTTTTTTTTTAATTTCCTTCATTTTGTTTTTATTATAGCATGTTTGCTTAATTTTACAGCAAGCAGAAAATAAGCTGGGTCTTGTTTTGATCCAAACATTGATGTCTTAAAGGTTGTACACAATATTTGTTAAAAAGAACATATAAAAATACCTTTTTAGAAGCTTCTATAAGAAAGAAAATACGAAGTTCAACCCCACAACTTTCCTCTTTGCTAGAACTGCAAACTACTGCTACAGTTTTAAATAGACTTTTGTTGTTTAAACTATACATCCAGGAAAATCTAAAAAAATTAAAGAAACGTGCATATAAATGATTGCATTGCAGAACATGAACATTAACTGCAAACAGTAAAGAAATGAAAGTTAGAAATACTATCAAATACACAGAGGTTTTAGAATCAATCCTTTAAATACATTACAAACAGTATTTAAAAACCATCTTTTTGTTCTTTACAGGCAAGGCCTAGACTTCTAAAAGCAAAACTGAAAAAGTTCTCTAAAAGGAATCGTTTCCCTACAGTATTTCTTTCTTGTATCCATAAGCAAGCATTCTGAGATTTTAAAAGATGCTAGCTTTTATTCTGAAATGGGACTGGACATTTCATATTATTTTTTACTGTCTCCAAAACGATCTTTTAGAGATAGTAGAAAAAATTATAATAGTTGAAGGTATTAATTCCTCACTTTTAGTCAGGTACTACAATGATAAACTTAAGAGATGTGGCTCTTCCTTAAACTGAGCTTTTCCAAAACTATTTAAAATTTCATGGCACCACAGAACTTCCTAGAATGGGAGTTCTGAATATTTCAGCTTGCCTCACAGTAAATGAACTGAGATGTGAACAGCAAGCCTCCCTCATAAACAAGTAGGCAAATTCTGATACAAGTGCACGCACCCAGTGCTGTAAGCATCAGAAGTCAGTTCCTTTACCCTATACACGCACACAAACAAAACCTACATTGAAAACAGTTTACTTCTAACAGCGGTAAGAAAACTAAGTAACAATGTCAACACTGCTCCTTACATTTTCGAGTAACTACTAAGAACATTTTTTTCTCCTTAAAATTATTTCTGGTCAGCTATCACTGACTTGCTCAAATTTTAAGGGGAGCTTTTCTGATGTGTTTTTGTTCCAAATACAGAAATCAGGGGAAAAAAAAAAAAAAAAAAAAAAAAAAATTATTCCATTTTTTTTTCTAGAAAGGACAGGGAGTGGGAGTCTGAAACTTCACGGGGCTGGGGAGAAGGCACAGGCAGCTGCCAAGAAGGACTAAGCCCCTCCGGAATAAAGATTTGCAGAAAAAAAAAAAAAAAAAAAAAGCATCACTGCCTAAGACAGTGGGGGTTAACAAAAGAACTACTCCACACTACATTATAAATAAGCTATTATCTGAGCCTACCCACCTTGAAGAACATAAAGGTCCACCCTGAACCTAAATGTTTCTGAGCAGTCCTGGCTACAACCTCACTTCTGTATCATTCTATCTTATTAGCAGGCTACATTTCTAGGTTAACAGTTCTACCGAATATGGGTATGAAAGTTTGATAAGGCAGTGTTACAAATTATGGTCAACATCTTTTCATCAAATACTTTATGCATAAAAAATGAGAATCTTTACAAAAATATACAGAGACACCACATATTGGTAGCTGCCCATAACATTAAACAAACTGGACTCTTAAGTGTCTTCTCAACAGCATATCATTTTAATTATAACCATTGCCTCGTACAAGGAAACTAACAAATGTTTTTTTATGCATCATTGCAACATTGTAATGCTGATAACTTAAGTATACCAAACTATGAATAAATGATACATGCCTAAAAATTATCATGGTTTATACTATCAGTGGCCACTGGACTTAGGACTAGTCCAAGACCTTGATCTAGATTTTGACCTAGACCTAGACTGTGATCTTGACTAAGATCTAGGTGGATCTAGGTGGTTCTTTTTTCCTTGATTCCTTTTCATATCTTGAGCCAGACTTATAATGTATTTTGGAATCTGTTTTAGAGGTGCCTCTAGTTTTGGTGTGAGATGCAGACCTAGAACGTGATTTAGCCTTCATTTCTTTCTTGGGCTGGGACTTGGACCATGATCTTGAATTGGATTTAGATCTTGAAAAAGATGGATTTCGGTGTTTGAATCTATCATTGTTGGAATGGCTTCTGCTACATCATGGTCTTCTAGTTGGTCTACTGTTTCTAGGACTATAAGACCTTCTATAGTTGTAATCATAAGACTGACTTATTGATCGCCTCCTTTCATAGCTCCAGCTCCTAGAATGTCTGCCTATATCTGTCATAGTCATCATAACATGAAGAACTGTACACATTTCTTCCTTCCTTGGCTTTCATTTGATTTGATGTCTTCTGATCCCCCTGTGCAAACTGTATTTCGATCTGACGTCCACAAATCCATTTTCTGTCCAAATTCTGTAAAGCATCTTCAGCATCACGAACATCCTCAAATTGAACATAAGCAAATCCTCTTGGACATCGCGTGTAGAAATCAAGTGGAACATAGACATCAACTATTGGACCATAGTGGCCACATTCATGCCATAAATCTTCAGACATAGTGTCTTCGGCCACATTCCTGACAGACAGAGTTGTGTTAGGGGGGCGCAGATAGCGGGACATGGTGTTAGTCTCGACGCGGAGCACTAACAGGCTCAGCAAACCGTCTGCAACTGCCCATAAGGAGCTTTTTAAGGAAGATGATGATGCAAAGGTCGAAGTCCAGTTTACAGTTTTATTAACATATGTATATTTGCTCACTGAGCCCTTGCATGATTTTTGAGTATTACCTGTGCAGAAAGTAGTTTAGAAAATGATGACAAAAAGTCAGGAAACTTTGATGCTATTTTGGATCATTTGAGGTTGTAGTAGAATAAATGTTTCTTTCCAAGTTTAGTGCATGTTTGCAGTATATAATGTTTACATTCCTTCTATGGAGTTGGTACGTATAATTCATTTTTTCATACCCATTGCCCTCCCCCATCTCTTTTGATGAAGATCCATGGCTCTTTTACTTTGCTCTTTATAATTTGGGTTTATCATATAAGCGAAACCGTGCTGTTATGGCTAGATGTCCCCCCGAGGCCTTATGCGCTGAGTCTACAGTGTGTGATGCATTCCTAGTGCACTGCTGGGATTCAGGGTGAGTGTTGGGTGCCATGAATTATAAGTTGTGTCTAGGAGATACCCACAGCTGTCCTTACCCTGTCTTTCGGCCATACAGAAGTGCAGAACTTCCCCACTCTTGTCTGCTCACAGCTGCGGTCATAATTAAGCTAATGACTGCTGTGTCACTCAGAGGGCACTGTAAGACCTACTGAAGGGGATAGATAAGGCACGTGCGGAAACTAGTTTCCTTATTACCCCGTCTTGTCCTTGTCCTTGTCCTTGCAGTAATGCTTCCTTGTTCTTAGCCCTAGCCCACCAGGAACACCCACTTCATTCATTGTCTTTGTCTCAGATGTAATGAATAAATACCCTGCTCTGGGTGGCTCACGGTCTTTTGTGCCTAGAGCAACTGGCTGTCCCAGATCCCTGCTACGCACCCCCCTGTTTTCATCTCTTGCTCTTTCTTTCCCATCATGCACTGTGCCTGGGCAGGAGATTGGAATCCACAGCAGGTCTCCAGTCGGCAGGTGACTGCTGCACCAGTCCACTGACTGGACTGGCACCGCCTTAGTGCTGCTGCACTGGATACAACATAAGGGGCAGAAAGAGCTTGGTCATTTTTTTCCCCTCATTGCTTTTTTCTGTCTGCTGCCATGAACTGTGGAGCCAGCTGAATATGAACTGAAACTTCTACAAACTGTAGGCTAAATAAACCTTTCCTGCTTTAACTTTGGGTGTCAGATATTTTTGTCTCAGCAATGAAAAAAGTAACTAAAACGTCGTAATTAAGCTTATGTGTCTGATTTATTTCACTTAACACACTGCCTCATGGTGTGTGCGTTCCTAGAATGGCTCGTCTTTCTTCGTGGCAGAGTGGTACTCCTTTGTATGTAGACAGCGTCTTTTCTTCATCCGTTCATCTGTTGATGGACATAAAGGCTGCTTCCAAGGCTTAGCGGTTACCAGTTGGGCTGCTGTGCACCCGGGGATGCGTGTAGCACTACAAGACAGTGTCTTACTCTTCCAGGAAGATGCCTAGAAAGGGAATATCTGGGTTAACTGCAGTTTCTAGTTTTTTGAGGAATCTCCACTAATTTTCATAGTAGTTGTACTAGTTTATATTCCCACCAACAATGTTGAAAAGTTCTTTTTTTCCCTACAGTTTGAGAAAATGAAAAGGTTACATAAAAATACATTTCTGTGGCACAAGTGGCAGATAGGAAGTGACTTCATGTCTTTAATATGTAGACTACCTGTATCTTCCATTTCAGGTGTGTAGTAACATGTCACACAGTATAATATTGATTAGTAATTCAAAAATAATGCTTTCCTTTTTGAAATCTGATTCTGTAAAACCTGAAGCAATGTACAGTGTTGGTTAGCTTTCCAACTGCTGGATGCAATACCTGATACGCGCTGCGTAAAGGAGGAAAGGTTTAATTTGGCTCATGGTTGGGGGTTGGTCCAGAGTCGGCTGACTCCAAGGCAGGAAGATCAGGGCAGAGCAGAGCTGCTTAGCTCTAGGCAGCTGGGACGCAGAGTGGGGTGCAGCCCGGAACACGGAAGGGACAACCTGCGTGCCCCTGCGATACACACACACACACACACACACACACACGCAGGCAAGTGCTTTGCCAGTCCGCTGGGCATCTCTTAATCCAATGGCATTGCCACATGTGGATTGTGTGTCAGAGGGCATGGGGTTAATACAAGCAGAAGGTTGCAGAAAAGAGGGCAGCTGCTCCTCACTGAGATAGATGGGAATCCATTTACTGCAAGGGTTTGTAAGGGCAGCGTTTTGCTGCTGTAATTTGGGAAGTCGGTTTTGAAATTGGAATTAAGTTTTGTGGACTTAATCATAAATGGGGAAGTACATTTTCCTAAATATAAAAATATAAGGTAACTTGGGGCCATAATTGGAAAAACCATTGTCCTTCACATATGGATTATAACAGAGAAATAGACACATGTAAGATAAGTACAGAGTTGAAGACATTTGCGTGGGGAGAAGCAAACAGTTCAGAGTTGGAGTAACAAGTGGTAGGCAGTAATGGCAGGGACAAAAGGCAGTTGTGAGCAACCTTGAATCTGCCAGCCCAGGCCAAGTCAGAGTGAGGTAACAAAGGGCTTTCCAAGTCACAGCGACACCGCAGCCTTCTCTCTCCTGTCCACTGCATGTCGTTTTGTTCAGCCAGGTCCACTGTGCACAGATCTCTGTTCTGAGCCCGGGCGGAGGAAGCAGCACCTCTGTGGGCTGCCAGCAGCTCTGGCCGAAGGGAAAGAGCATGGCCCAACTGTGCCAGAGCTCCTGTGGCAACCTGGTGGTACTGTGCTGCTTCTCCTGCCACTGGCCAAAGCCGGTCGTGTGGCCCAGCCTGCCACTGACGAAGAAGGGAAATGTCACCAGTCCTTGTGAAAGTGAAGCTTAACTGCCAACTTGGTTGTTTTGGGAACGCCCAGGGAATTAGTAAGCGTACTTCAGAGCTCTGGAGTCACAGCCTGGGCTCTGCGTCTGGTTCCCTTTCTGCTCTGTGGAACTGTTCCCTGCGCTGCCTTCCAGCAGGGGTGAACTGAGCACCATTCTGACATGACGTGCCTGGCTTAGAGCCCGCTTCCCCTAAGACACAGGCCAAATTAAAGCTTTACTCCTTTAAATTGTGGGTGTTGAGTATTTGGAGTCAGCAATAGGAAAGCTGACAAATAGTCCGCTTATAGGAAGGGACAGCACATACTTTGGACAACGTACTGAATACTTCGACAACCAGCATGGGTTTTCTGTACTTTTTACATGATTCCAAACTATGTAAATAGGGCAGGGAGGATGGACTGATGGGAGGAGGGAGGAATGGGGAAAAAGGGGAATCAGAGGGCCAGCCAAATAGCCCAGCGGATTAAAGTGCCTGTTTAGACAGAAACTGGGGCCTGGAGTTCGATCCCCGGGCCTGCAGTGCCAGCCTCGCCCCTGGGGCGCGCTGAGACAGCAATTGAGACTGGGCGTGGTGGTGCGCACCTGTAATCCCAGCACTTGGGAGGCTGTAAACAGGAGGATCTCTATAGGTCTGATCTACTCAGTGAGACCCTGTACACCCTGTCCTAAAATGAAAAAACAAAACAAAACAAAATGTAACATTGTGGGCAGCTGCAGTTTACAGTGCAGTTATGGCCAAGTCCAAGAACCACAGCATGCACAACCAGTCCCAAAAATGGCACAGAAATGGCATCAAGAAACCTCAGTCGCAAAGATACGACCTCTGAAGGGGGTGGATCCCGAGTTCCTTAGGAACATGTGTTTTCCCAAGAAGCACAGGAAGGGCTTCAAGAAGATGCAAGCAAACAATGCCAAGGCCATGAACGCACATGCTGAGGCTATTGAGGCCCTCGTCAAGCCCAAGGTCATCCTAAACGATGATCACTCGACTTGCCTGTATTGCCCACCCCAAACTTGGGAAGCGTATCCGTGCCTGCACTTCCGAGGGTCGCAGGCCTTGCCAGCCAAAGGCCCAGGCTCCAGCTTCTGCTCTGGCCAGGGTTCCCAAAGGTGCCCAGGCCCCCATGAAGGCTCCACAGTAAAAGCCTCTTATCTGCTGATATAAAAACAGAAGGACTGGTGTGACCCCTGCGGTGCCACCTGTGGGGGCTGGTGTCCTATGCTCTTTGTACAAATAAACCTGAGGCAGGATATATTTAAAAAATAAAAATATATATAACATGGATACAAATTCTCCATGATGAATATGATGATTTTAAATATCTAAAATGTACCAATAGGTTTTTTTTTTTTTTTTTTTGTATTTTAGGGAAGGGCCTACAGGGTGTTCAGGGTCTCACTGCTAGATTGGATTCTAGTGCTTCTCCTGTTTACAGCCTCCCAAGTGCTGGGATTACAGGCATGTGCCACCTTGCCCAGTCTCAATTGCCATCTCAGGGTGCCCCAGAGGCGGGACTGGCATGGCAGGCCCTGGGATAGAACCCCAGGCTCCTGTGCCTGCTTGCAGGTGATTTAATCCGCTGAGCTATTTGGCCGGCCCAAGCTTAATTTTTTTTAAAAGGGCGATTTTTATGTAGTGTAGCACACCCACATGTGTGTGTGTGTGTGTGTGTGTGTGCGCGCACGTGCGCAAGAATTCACTAGGAGTCTTGTTATATATGCAGGACACAAAATTCCAATGGTCTCAGTGAACCTGGGAATCTGCATTTTTAGCAAACAGCCAGGTGAATAGTATATAAATTTTCCACAGGCCTCTTTAAGAAACCCTGGATTAGGGAAAGAGTAGGGATCAACTAAACCTGGGTGAGCTGGCTCCGTGAGGCAGGGGGGGGAGGGCCTGGGTGTGATGTGGCCACAAGGTGAGTGGGCGGGGCTGGCACAAGGACGCAACAGGCACAAAGGAGTAACATATTCCACCACCCCCCCCCCCCCCCCCCACAAACACACACAGGCATTAGATCCTTTCAAGAGTGAAGATCTTGAGCAGCGTGGGCCGGACCCTCTCCAGCCCCTCGGGGCCCCCCCCCCCCCCCCCTCCTCCCTCCCCCCCCCCGCACGTTGAGCTGGTGACAGAGTTTGGCAGTGGTGGTGTACGCCTGTAATCCCAACGCTGGGGAGGATGAAAGCAGGAGGATCACCACGAGTCTGAACTGCGGAGTGAGACCCTGTACCAAATACATAAAATTTTAAAAAAAGAATATTATTGTATGTTGATCTTTCCTGAGAAGTGGTTGGCAAGTTTATCAGATGAGAGGAAGAGATGGAAGCGGGAGAGGAAAAGCAATATAAACAGCCAGAAAGAGGGTAATACTTTCTACCTCCAATTGTTCTGCCTCTAGCCAGCAGGGGGCGCTCAGGTCGCGCCTATGCTGCTGATTGGGCTCTCAGCGCCAGCTTTGGTTGAACAGGTTTTTTAACCTGAACCACAATGTCGGAGTATTTTGAGCGCTTCATTTATTACTTTTACAGCTGCGAACCTTCATGGAAGAAACTTTTAAGGTTTCTCTTTAATAATTAAGACATCTAGGGTTTTTTTTTTTTGAACTGTCAATTCCTAGAGTCAAAAAGAAATTAATTCCATCGAATTTATGGGACTTATTACCCCTTTATTGACTTCACTTGAGGCAGTGAAAAAGGAGATTAGAAAAGGGAGGGGAAAAGACTCCGAAAAGAGAAAAATGCATTTACAGCAGGGCTCGTGGAAGGAGGATTGCTGTGCTCCGGGCTATGGGGGCCGTGGCACGGGTGGCGCGGGCGGGCTGGTCTCCTTCGGGAGCCACTGCACCCGAATGCTGGAGTTCTTACGTCCTGCAGCCTCCGACAACCTGCCCTACACTTCAGCTTTCTAACATTTGCCTTTCGGACGGGGGCGACTGTGTGGAAGTTTGGGGGTGGTCTTAACTACCGTCTCAGAAGATGGGCACTTTTTCATATTTAAATCCTACTTTAACGTTTTGCCTCTGGGTACTGTAAGCCTTTGTCAATAGGTCTTTTCCTTATTGATTTGCAGAAATTCTTTTTATGAGGTCAATCAAAAGATTCAGTTCGCAGTAGAATAAACTGTGCTTTTCAGCAGATGTTTGGATGAGGAATGACCTTCGAGCGCTGCCCTCCGCACCTGCCCACGCGATCCACTAATCGCCTGACTTGTTACATGTGTCCGAAACTCCTGTTTTAAATCACCTCGCAGCAGCCTGCTGTGGGGAGTCGCTGGCCTCGAGAGGGCCACATTTCTTTCATGTATAGTTCATTTCAATATGGAGAAGGGCCGGGAGTTAAATGATGACGAATTAGGTAAATGCGGGGTTGGAACACCCACTGGTCGAACATAACCCGCACACGGTGAGTGCTGCGCTGCGCGTGGAGTCACGGCGCATAAGCGGAGCACCGTCGGGAGCGCTGCGGACGCGATGGACGGCGACAACTGCGCACCATGCGGTGGCGCTTGGAGTGCTGCAGGTAACAGGAAAGCTGGGCCACGGCATCCGTCACACGTAGGGACCTGCACTTCTAGGCAATGAGATATAATTCACATCCTGTACAACGCCCAAAGTGCATGACTCAGCAGTTTTTTTGTATATTCAGAGTAGAGCAACCGCCACCCTCGTCAGTTTTAGAACTTTTCCTCATCCTCAAGTACCTGTACCCTCAGTGTTGCCCCCAACTTCCAGGTGTCCCCAGCTTGAGGCAACCTCAGATCTCTCAGGTGCTACATAGTTACCTGTTCCAGACATGCTGTGTAGATGGAACCAAACATCGGGGGCCTTTTGTGACCGGCTTTTTAAACTTAGTATAAAGTTTTCGAGGGTCACCCATGTTGAAGAATGTATTTGTGCCTAGTTTCTTTTCATTGTGCAATAATGGCCTAGTAGATGGATATACCGCATTTCTTCACCCACTTTGGGTTGGTGGCCATTACATCGTTTCTGCTTTTGGCTACTTTGGATCCTGCTGCTAGGAATATTTGTGCACATGTTTTTGAGTAGGTGCATGTTTCATGTCTCTCCGGTAAGGTATATATCTACTGTGGAGCTGCTCTGTCAACTGCAAACTCTGGATTTAATATTTTAAGAAGCTGCTCAGTGACATCTTACAGTCATGTAGCAGTATTCCAGTTTCTTCACACCTCTCCAGCACTCTCTGTGTTCTGGTTTTGGAGCATGTATGTGCGTGTGTGTGTGTGTGTGTGTGTGTGTGTATTAGTTTATTACTTTTCATTCTAGCATCCCAGTAGACTGAAGAGGAATCTCGCTGTGATTCTTTGGTTTTATTTCTATTTTGACAGTCTATGATTATGGTGGTTAGCCAACTTTGGATGCAGAGAGTTCCTCAAACTTATTTCTGGTTTGTCTGTGAAGGTTTGCACAAGAGATTAGCATTTGAATCGTCAGAGTGAGGAAAGGAAAGGGCCCTCCCCATTGTATGGAGCCGTATCCATGTGGTGAGGGCTTGCATAGAAGGAAAGGTCAAGGAGGGTTGAATTAGCAATTGCTATCATCCTCTCCCTCTGTATTCCTGGTTTTCAGGCCTTCAGACTTCACCCTCGGCTCCTGGATCTCCAACTTGCAAATAACACATCATGGCACTTAGCCACAATATCATTCGAGCCATTTGATACCTCATAGTACCTAAGCAAGACAGCAAATGGACAAATCCTATTGGCTGTGTCTTTGGAGAACACAGACTAATATAATCCTTTACATATGTATTTTTACTTTGGTAAAAATATGCATTATGTGAGATGTACCCTTTTAGCCATGTCTAGGTATACAGTTCAGTGGCGCTAGCGGCATTCACCTTTTCTGCATGTGGTGGTTTTGATTTGCATTTCCCTGGTGACTAAGGATGTGGAACATCATTTCCCTGTGGATTTTGGCCATCTGCGTATCATCCTTGGAGAAATGCATCTTTAGCTTCTTTGATTGTCCCTAAATTGAGTTGTAGTTTTGTCATTGAGTTGTAATAATTCTTTATAGATTCTGTACCTGCAGGATTTAATTTATAGAGGGGATTTACTGAGAGGTCAATGCCATTGACAGATGGAGGAGGAAACATACCATGATACCTGAAGTGGCAGGGGGACACAGGGGTGGTCAGGAGGAACAAGACATGAGGGAGGGCCAGGAATGGCCTTTGGTGAGGCTTCCACAGGAAGGGAAAGGGAGGCAGATTAAGAAACTGGAAAAACAATTGAGTAATTCCATCACGTGGGCTACAGTTGTGGTCTTGTTGCCTGGCACCTGGCCCTGGGATGATTTCTTGTTGGAAAAATACTGGCTTGGAGTGTGAAAGTTCACTAGAAGTTGGGTGGTGGCACATCTGGGCTGAGTCAGCCAGGTTGAAGGGGAAAGTAGGATTCCGAGGCAGGCCGAGCTGCAGGACAGAAGGAAACTCCAGCTGTCAGCTCAGCTCTGTAGTTACTGGATGCCAAATACATAAATGGAATGTAAGACAACATAGAATCATTCTAGACACTCAACAGAAATAGGGGCTGGCAAACATCATCTTCTATTCTGTGAGTTATCTTTTTCACTTCTTCAAGAGTGTTCTTTGGTACCCAGGCATTACATTTTGAAGAAGTTTATTTTACCTGTTCCCTTGTTGTTGCTTGCATTTTTGGAATCTTGTCTAGGATTCCTCTGTCAAATCTGAAATTATAAAGATTTATATCTGTGTATTCTTTTAAGGGTTTTATAGTTTCATTCTTAATTTTGGGACTTTGTTCCTTGAATTTTTTTTGTTTCTGTTTCGTTTATGGCACTAGGAATGGAACCCAGGGCCTTCCACATGCTAGGTAAGCTGAGTATCACCCACAGCCATGAGTTCCTGTTTGTATGGTATGAGATAGATGCATATTTTTTAAAAATTGCATATTATAAAGACATAACTATGAAAGGCAGTTTGTTAATACCTATTATTATTGCCTTTTCCTAGTCTCTGCTAACTGTCATTCTCCTTTATTCTGTGAATTTGACTTACTAAGATGGTATATGTGAGATCTCATGACAGCTGTCTGTCTGTATATGCACATTTCTTACATACTTGTGTCTTAGTCTATTAGATGTGGCAGTAACAGAATACCCAAGACTGGGAAATTAGTCAAATAAAGAGATTTATTCAGCTTACAGTTGTGGAAGTAAGAACATGCAAGGGCATGGTGCCGGCACCTTCTTGCCTTCTGATGAGGGCCTCGTGCTGGTCCGTGCATGGTGGACAAGCCTGATGTGTGCAGGAGAAATGGTGCCAAGTGGTAACCTTGCTTTACAATGCCCTGTTCTTGGAATTAACCCAGTTAGGCAAGAGCAACAAATAACTCCTGGGAAACAGTATTAGCCTATTCATGAGAACCGTGGCCCCATGATCTAAATACCTCCCTTCCTTCCTTGTCCCAGTGTTGCTAAGCTGAGGAATTAAGAATCAATGTGAGTTTCACTAGCACAAACAGTAGCACAAACCATTATTGAATCATAGCAATGTGGGAAAAAGCCATACAAGAATTTCTAAGAAACCGAGAAGAGCGGATTCCTACAGGGAGAGTCAGCTTTCAGTGTATGAGACAAATAGGGGAGAATCATTCCAGGCTGCATTTGATTTATTGTTTTTCACAACACAGGCATACATTATGGAGCAGTTGGATAAATGTATGTGTTATAGTTTGTCTAGATGTACCTCCAGAGCCTCATGTGTTCATGAGGGGCAGGCTTCTCAGAGGTGGCTGAAGCTAGGGTTTGTGACTGATTCATGAGCCAGTGCTGGGATTAAGGGTGTGAGTGCTGGGCCTGACCTAGGGCGGGTAGCCTGCATACACTGTAAGGGAGGGAAGGGGTCTGTCTGCTTCCTCCCTCCCCTGCTTGATTTTGCTCCCTTCTGCACCCTGTTTCTGTTTCTCTGCAATGCCCCTTCTACCATACCTGCCCCCCTACCCCCACTGTGGGCCTCATTGATTATGGACTGAAACCTCTGCAAATGGTGAGCTAAATAAACCTTTTCTCCCTCAACTTGTGAGTGATCTTGGATTTTTTTGTCTCAGCAATGAGAGAAAGTACTAAGACAATGTGTTAAAATTTAAAAAGAGGGGCTGGAAGATGGCTCAGTGGAATAAGCGCTTCCTTGGCAAGGGCAAGGCCCTGAGTTCAATCCCTGGTTCCACAAAAGAAAGAAAGAAAGAAAGAAAGAAAGAAAGAAAGAAAGAAAGAAAGAAAGAAAGAAACTCCTACAGGGGAAAAAAAAAGGTAGAAAGAGTAGATAAAACACCCTTCACCTGGCTTTCTCCTAACTAATCACACATCATGTCATCCGGATTCTCTGGCTATGATACACTACATACAGGCGCAGCACTGATGGTGGCCATTAGAATTGAGGTCTGTGGCCACAGACTGAACAGCAAACTGGTCCCCAGAAAACTGAAATAGGAGCTGTGGCCTCATTCAGGTGCTAATGAGCAAGCACGCACGGGAAAGGCTCCCGCGTGGCATCTAGGAAGGTCTGTTCCAGAAGCCCTCTCAGTTGAGGAACAGAAGCCTGCTTCAATGTGTGGCTTCATCCTTTCCCAGTAAGGCTCTGCCACTTCAGCTCCTGCATTCCAGTCCTCAGGCAACAAGCCTGAGGTTTCCCTGAAGAGCATGGCCCTCCCAGCAAGTCCATGTCAGCTTGAAAACATCAGACGGGGATGAAAGTCTCACTGCAGCGGATGCATTCTTCTGCTTGTTTTGGAGAGTTTGCCCTTGTCTTTAAACAGTTCTAAAGCTGTCTTTTGAGATTGTTTCCCCCTCATCCCTCATAAAAATAGTTGTGGTCCTTGCCCCTCTTGCTGAAAGAGCACTTTTCTCTTGAATATCAAATTCTCCCTGGAACATTTGTTTTTCTTCTGACTTCTGTGATTATTTGCCCTGTAACAGTAGCACAGTCAATCCCTGACAGAAACCAAGGCCTAAATCTAACAAAACACACATTAGCCACCATGTGAACTTTTAACCTTCTCATTGTGTGCTGGACCAAAAGACCTGTCCTCACAGGCAGTTCTGACGTGCAGGCAGTTGGCATTCTGGGAAAAATGTCTCACCTGTGAAAGGCGGAAGTGTTAAGTGTGACAAAGCAGGTGAGCCCACTTCCGAGATTTGACTTTCCTCCTAGCAGGAACCAAAAATATCTACTTCACAAGGAAGAAAGATGAAGAATCATAGTCATCAGGGGAAGTGTGTGGGGCAACAGTAACCATATGATAAAATCAAACTTAAATGAAGAAAAAGGATCCCAGAAAACAAAAATTTTAGAAACTTAATAAAAATACATGTTTTATAAATATAATCAATGCCACAAAGTCTTTTTCTACTATAGGGAAAAATTTATTTTCAAAAAGACCAAATCTAGAACAGAACTGAGTCACCAGCAAAATTCTCAGCAAATACATCGCTTCTTTTGAAGACTGAAGCTCATTGAGTCCAGTTGTACCTGGAGGCTGAAAGGAAATTTTCCCAGCTAAGCCCAGAGCTGTTCCCCTTTTCCCGGTTAGAACCCTGAATTCCCTTCATGTCCTCTCCCCTCCTGGGCCAGCGAGGATAATGGCACCAACAGGAGACACTGAAGTTCTGGTTTCTGTTGCTAGAACCCCCCCCTCCCCTTTCTAGTCTGGGAACACAGGAGCTAAGAAGGAGAGATGAGCCGCCAAGAGTGAGGGGCAACAGCAAGCTCGATTCTGAACCCGGGGCATGTGCTTCAGACCAGAAGCCGAGCACACAACTCCACTGCATGCCTCCTGTTGTGCTGGCACACGCAACACAGACATGGCTTCCCCTTCAGCTGGAAGTAGAATCAAACCTGCTACTTGATTGGTTTTTTTTTTTAAGTGCCATGTCATTACACTTCCCCACTGAGTCAATTTGACCAACTTCATTCCATGACCTGATGTTGAAAACTTGGAGGCAAGTTGAAAACATTTTTTACTCCACGTCTCTAGAAGTCATTAAAGTGCAGCTAGCTCTTTCTTGGCAGAGTTAAGCTTTCTTTTTTCATTTTGCAGAGACTTAAAAGGGAATTAAAGCAACTCTAACCTTCAGTCATTACTGGGTTCCTCATCTTCGTGAAGAAGCAAGATAGCCTCTTGATTGGAATCTCCAGGGAGGTGAGCTCGTCTCTTCCAAGGAGAAGTCTGGCCCTTGGTGGATAGCTCTGGCTTAGCCAGTTTCCTGGCCATTTTGTCAGTATTTGCTTCCTTCAGAGCTGGGTGTTACCACATGGAGCAAGGCTGAGGACACTTCAGATGCAGGAGGATGATTTGCCTCCTAAGTCTGTCTTGGGCACTACTGCCCATCTGGCTTGTCACACCTTTCCTCACAAATGTGGCTGTGCTGCGGTTGGATTTATCAAAAAAGCGGCTTTAGCTTTCTTAATTGTCTGTTGAATAATCACCAAAGACTCCTTGTTTTTAAAACCAATTTCTTGGGGCTGGGGAGATAGCTCAGTAGAATAAGTGCTTGCCTGGCAAGCACAAGGGCCTGAGTTCGATCCCCAGTTCTACCAAAAAAAAAAAAAAAAAAAAAGGTAAGCGGTTTTGAGGCTAAAAATTTAGAGAACTTTACTCTGTGTTACATTCAATGGTCAGTTTTACTTCATTTCACAAGTTGGTACAAATTCTAAGCAACATATAAATGAAACAACTATGTGTTTTTAGATGGCAACGC
>NW_004524590.1:18198801-18206742 GCF_000260255.1 Octodon degus
TTATTGGTCCCAGCCAGCCCTAGTTTGTGTAGAGCCACCCTGCTTTGCTTAAGCCAATTACAAATGGTCTCTTAACGTTGCTCATCCTTCTTTTCACTTAATTCTTTGCTGGTGGCTCCTCAGGGCAAGGTGTTTGTTGCCTTCTCCCAAATCCTAGATTCGGTATGGCCCCAAGGAGTCACCTTTTCTGTAAAACCATCCAAACAACGTTGGCTTCAGTTACTTGGCATGTATTTTGAATTCTTTCTCTTTCTCACATTAGTGAATGCCTTTGGTCAGACCTGCTGAGGAAACATTCTGAAATGGAGATTTCTGTGGCAGAATTTCAGGAAGGAAGAGACCGGAGAAAGACTGGGTGTAGCAGAGATGAGATCAGTAATACAGCTGTGACAGAGGCCTCGGCAAAATCACAGAGCTAGGAAGGCTGGGCCCGCCCTTTAGGTTGTCTCTTATAGAGGCAAGGATGGGAGTTAGCGGGTTGGTGGCTGGCCCATCTATTTCTAAGTGGACCAGTCGCTGAAGGTGCAGTTAGGCTGCTCTGTGGAAGGAGCATGACCTTGAATAGAGAGCTGCTTTTTGACAAGAAAATTTCTAGCTATGAGTTCTCAGGAGCCAGCAATTCCAGCACTTAAGGTGGAATCCCACTACAGGTGGATTCTGCCTGGAAATTTGTTACTATCCTTAACAAGGATACACACCGAGTTCCAAGTGAGTCCAATGTATCTCCTGCTGAGAACCCCTGCTCCTGCTCTTTTGGCAGATTGTAGGGGACAAGTGGGGTATATGTTCCTCAGTACCTAATGTAACACTGTGTGTTGTAAGGGAACAAGTCAATGTAGGTCAGAATTGTTGAGAAGGGTTAAAATTTGAAATTCCATTCATATTCTATAGCTTGGATATGTTTGCCTTAGGAATTAGGAACTCCCTTTTATATTTGATAGAAACACATAAACATAGCTTTGTGCATCTTATGATTTGAAGAGTGGATCAGTTATTTTTATTGGCAGCATTACTATCTGTGGTGTGTTTATTGACATGTTACATGTGGAGAAGTACATAGATCCTAAGTAGACAGCTTGGTAAACTTGTGTTCACCATGTGTCAAGCACCCACATGGCAAGTGAGAACTTGTCTGAACCCCAGAGTCTCCACATGTCTCCTCCTGCACTCATCCCCAGCCAAGGCCCAGCTCCATCCTGACCTCTTTCACCACAGGTCAGTCAGCTCTCTTGCTCTTGATGCTTGTGTACATAAAGTTAAACACCGTGAGGGCCAACGAGGTAGCTCCATGGACTAAGCACTTGCTTAGGCAAACACAGGGCTGAGTTTGATCCCTGGCACCACATGCTGCACCGGCCCTGCCCCTAGGCTCACTGAGCTGGTGACCGAGTCTGGTAGCATGAGCCTATAATTCCATCGCTGGGGAGGCTAAAAATAGGAGGATCACTACAAGTCCAAGCTGCGTAGTGAGATCCCGCACACACAAAACAAGTTATACAGCAGGTACTCTTTTGTGGCCGGCTATCTCTGCTCAGTCATGACTGTGAGTCATCCGTATCATTCCACAATTATAATCTACTTGTTCTCATTATTCATTATCCACTATAGATACATCACAGTTTATCACTCTGCTATGGATGGGCACTTGGGTATTTCCAATTTGAGCTCATTATAAATGCGTAGTCTTGTATCTATCCTGTAGGCTGTATATGGGCTTCTAGGGGCTACAGGCTGTGGACCTCTGAGGCACAGGAGCTAAGTTCCAAGACCCTGGAGAATGTGTGAGCCTTTAGAGAGCACCTGGTCCTACATACTACATGCTTTCCTGCCTATACATATCTGTGATAGTTTAATTTGTAAACGAGGTATAGTAAAAGATTACCAACAATTATGAAAAAGAGCAATGATAACAATGTAGCATAATAAAATGTGAATATTGCCTCCTCCTGCTCCTCCCCTACTCAAAATATCTTATTACACTTTTAATTTTCACTAAAAGGAGGCACTTTATGGCTTCTCTCTGGCATATCTGAATTGCCAAAATCACCACTTTTCTACTTGGGGGGTCATTATTCAGTAAAATGAGGATTACTTCAACACAAGCACCACAATGCCATGCTGGTTGATCCCGTAATTAAGGAGACTCCTAAGGACCTAATGGGCAGGGAGCAGGTACAGAGCGGATATGCTGCACAAAGGACGAGTCACAGCCCGGGTGGGACGGAGCAAGACAGCGTGAGCTTTCATCGTGCTACTTGGCGTAGCATGCAACTTACCACTGGAAAATTATTTATTTCTGGAATTTCCCCCATCATATTTTCAGATCATGGTTGGCTACAGGTAATAGAGAACTGAAAGAAATGAAATTGTGGATGAGGGCAGAATGAAATTGCTGTAGCGTATGTGTGCATGTGTTCCTCTTTTGTTAGACAATGTGAAGTACTTTTCCAAGGTAAGCACTATCGTGTCACCTCCCCACCAGACGTGCACGAGAGCACTAATCGCTCCATGGCCTTCCACCACATGCTTTTACCTGCTCTTTCATTTAAGCTGTCATGGTGGCTACACATTAGTATCATATTGGGGTTTTAATTTCATTTCCCTTATTTATTTTTTTTTTTTTTGCACATTCTAATCCTAGGTTTATACAATTCCTTTACACAAGAAAGTACAACCACAGCCTTATCTAAAATACTACAAAGTTACAAAACTCAAATTTCATCGCACTGACTATACAATGAAAGTCAAAAAAAGCAGTGCACAGATTGCCAAGATAACCTGCAAGACCGCCACTGAACAGCAGGTGAAATGGGGGGCTCATGATGAGCGGCAAAGCCGGCTCTCAAGCTGCTCCTGGACATTTCAGCGTAGAGGAGACAAATGGAGGAGGATGTAGGTGAGAATGTGCAAAGACAGGACCATTTATGGCAACTAAAGGGACGGTGTTCTCTCTCTGGGTATTTCTTCACCCTAGATGCTTATCTCAGTTACTCTTCTCTCATTGCTGGGACAAACACCCGACACCTAAAGTGAAAGGAGGAAAGGTGTATTTAGCTCAGTTAGTGGCGGTTTCAGCTCATACTCAGCTGGCTCCAAGGAAGAGTGGCACATGGCAGAGGGCAAGAGCAACTTTCCTAGCAGCAGCAAAGAGCAAGAGAGCAAAGGGAGTGGCGGCTGCTCAGGCGCCTAGCCAGCCTCTCCCCTGCTTACACTGTAATGCAGGTTGCCTGCCCCAGGCCCCGGGGTAGCACTCTCACCTGCGCTGGATCAAGAATCAATCACAGACTCCAGAAGCCACCCCATGACTGCATGAGGCTGTACACAAGCCCTAGCACCTTATAGCTAATAAAGCTACACACTGTGTGTAGGCACACGTGTGTACACGTGCATGTGGTGTATGTGTTTTATGTTGCACTGAGCTTTTTTTTTCTTTTTTTCTTTGAAACAGGGACTGGCTAAGTCGCTAAGGTCCCAGTGCTCTGCTGGGATTTGGGATCTTCCTGACTCAGCCTTTCACAGTGCTGGGGTCACAAGCATGCGCCACCACCCCCAGCACTGTTTCACGCTTCCTGGGCATTCTTATAAGGACTACGTCAGTCTTTCAGCAACTGCCCTGTTGGGTAGTCTAGGTGAGGCTTCTCTGTGGTTTGATGTCACAGAAGAGTGTTTTTTAGCATGTGAGGTTGCCCATGACAGGCTAAGAGGAAGATAAATGTCATAATGGAGCTTGGGTAGTATAATTGTATTTTTATTTTTAATCATTTAAAACATGAAGAATACTATGCTAACTTAATAGCAATAGGTCGCTCTGACAAAACAATGACTAATTTTAACTTCCTACTTTCTAACTCTCCTTATTTGTTTTTGTCTGAGTTTGTTTTAATAACAAGCATGGATTACTTTTATTACCTGGAAAAACAGTGAAGCTGCTTTCATTAAGAAACAATTGCAACTCAGAACGAGACAAAAGCTTATCAGCATGCGCTGCCTGAGCTCCGCCATCAGCCTCTCCCCATCTGGAACACCAAGGGACACTGAGGCAAAGTGTCCTCTGTGGGCATGGATTGAAAGTTTGAGTCAGGAGAAGAGAGTGTAAAAATGAAGAATCACTTTTATTGCACGACGGCCGTGTGTTCCCTCCCACCCCGCTGCGCCGGGAGATGATCAGAACCATAAAGACTGGCTAATTACTGCAAACGCCTCCTCTCTGTGGAAGCAGACTCTCCCATGCCATCCACTGGGCTTATTTGGTTTGATTACTGGAGTCCTGCTGTTATCTGGAATGAGGAGAGCACATTATTACAGTGAACAAATGTAATGCTCTTGTTTACATTGCGCAAAGCAAACATGGTGACTTGCAGTCTTATGTAACCGGAACCCTCCAAGTACCGTGCTACGCTACCCTCTCTCTTCCACGGTGGGTTCTGCTGACCCATAACCAAGACCAAATATCAAACTATCCCACCCGCCAGCATGCTGCTCCTGAGGAAATCTGAAACAAGTGCCAGTGAAATGCAAGGAACTGTCTGTCTCAGAAGCACTTGAGAGTGGAGATGAACATGTGATTTTTTTTTTTTTCATTTCCAATACTTTCATGTTTTCTACAAAGAAGGGCATTGTCCTGCATAACCAGAATACAACCATCAGCGGTTAGAAACCTGCATGGACACATCACTAACATCCAGGTTTGGATTTCTCTATCTCGCTTTCCCTCTTTCCCTCTACTTTTCCCTCTCCCTCTCCCTCTCTCTCCATCCCTGGCTTTCTTCTTCTTCTCTGTACCTCTTGGTGCACTGTCTCACCTCCTTCTGGCCCTTCTACTATTTTGTCATTTCCTTTTTTTAGCTGGTTCAACCCTCCCTGAGGGCAGGCCTGGCAAAGCATGTGGCCCCTGGGGATCGAACCTGGTCCCCTGTGCCTGCCTAAGTTTGCCTAAGCATGTGCTTTAGACCACTGAACTAATGCCTTGAGAGCACAGACCACTGAACTTTGCATATTTATAGCTTTTATATTAAATAGATTTCTCTAGAGAGCACTGACTGACACAGCTGTTCCCCCCCCACAGGGGTACAACCCAGGCCACCCAGTGGATATCAGAAAGCACAGCTGCTGTAGCACAAGCCCTACACGTACAGCATTTACTGGCCCGTTTTGCTACTTCCTTCTCTTCATTTTTACACATTTCCGCAGCACTTTTCTAGATTCTTCTGTTGCCTTTGAGCCTGCTTCTTTACAGACACCAGCAAAATACTAAGTTTTTTTCTGTAGAGAAGTAAAGAACAAGACTTTATATGGCTTTTTTATTGTCGTGATGTTTAAAATCGTAACACAGTAGGCCCTCCTCCCCCCTTATCCATGTGATTGCTCTCTGAGGTTTCAACCATCATGCAGAGCTATTAAGTGTAAAACTCCAGAAATAATTCATGATTTAAAATTGCATGTTGTTCTGAACAGTACATTGAAATCTCACATTGCCCAGCCTTGTCCCACCTGGGCCATCCATCATCTGTCCAGCACAGCCACACTCTGCCTAGGGTCCGCTGCTCATCCGCTAGGCAATCAGGGTCTATCTCGGTGAGCAGGTGGACGGTTGTGACACTGCAGTCCTGTATCCAGTTAACACTTTATTTTACTTCATAGTAGCCCCAAAGCATAAGAGTAGTAATGCTGGTTATTTCCTTCCAGTGTATTTTTACAGTCCTGTTTCATTCATAGTCATTATTCACCTCATGCTGTGTCTAAATTATAATGCAAACTCTATCAGAGGTATCCATATATAAAGCAAATGCTATATGTGTAGGGCTTGTGCTACAGCAGCTGTGCTTTCTGATATCCACTGGGTGGCCTGGGTTGTACCCCTGTGGGTGGGGGGAACAGCTGTGTCAGTCAGTGCTCTCTAGAGAAATCTATTTAATATAAGAGCTATAAATATGCAAAAATTACAAGTTAGGCTTACAGCAGCTGCCTGCAGAGTCCTGTGTGGAAGAGTACAAAAGGGCAGTCTATCTATCTGCCGGAGAGCTCAAGGTCTCCCGGTCACGTCAGAGGCCCAGAGCTCACTGCAGAGTTCCTGGGAGGCCCGCTCAGGAGGCTGAAAGTCTGTTGAGAGACAGGCGATGGTGTCGCCTGAGAAGGAGGAGAAGGCTGAGCTCTGCTGAAGCAACAGGAAGAGCCTTCCTTCTTTGTTTTTCTTATTCCATTCAGGCTGCCACCTACTGGCTGGTGCTGCTCACCCTCGGGGCCTTCTGTCTTCAGGTGGTCCCTTCAGCCCCACTCAGAACGAGCTGGCCCAATTCCGTGGGGCATTTCTTACTCAAGTGGATGCAATCAGTTAACTATCACATGCCACTATGCATCATACACTTAAGAAGGCGGCATGCAGGAGCAGCAAAACAGACCAAACCTCAAGCCTAAATCTGTTGGGATGAGGGAGGCAAAAGCTCCGATGTTGTCTGTCTTCATTATGTATAGAATATTATCCTAATGGCCAAGTTTGCCTGGCGCCTGAGCTTCCAGTGCACTTGCTGCAGCTGCTTCTGTTTGTCCATGTGAGCTGCATGAAGACAAAGTGGGACTTTTTCTGGTTCTATAGCTGTGTCTTTTTCTCTTCTCTTCTCTTTCTCTTTCTCTTTCTCTTTCTCTTTCTCTTTCTCTTTCTCTTTCTCTTTCTCTTTCTCTTTCTCTCTCTCTTTCTCTTTCTCTTTCTCTTTTTTTGAGACAATGTCTTGCTATGCAGTTCAGGTTGGTCTTGTATTCACTATGTAGCCCAGGCTGGTCTCAAACTCATGGGGATCCTCCTGCCTCAGCCTGCAGAATGCTGGGATTACACGTATGTACCACTACACCCATGAAATTCTAATTTTTTTCTTCCTCGGGCCCATGAGGGGTGGTTCTGCCAGCCTCTGTCTTGTCCTGCTTGCTCTTATACTTACCCTGGTGATCTCATTCACCTTCACAGTATGTATGTATGTATGTATGTATGTATGTATGTATTTGGAACAGGGTCTCGCTACACAGCTGGGACTCGTAGTGATCTTCCTGTCTCAGCCTCCCCAGCACTGGGATTGTAGGCATGCATCACCATGCCCAAATTAAGTGGCAGGCTCAGCGGGCCCAGGGTGGGGCCAGCATGGCCTGTGATACTAGGGAGGAACCCAGGTCCTTGTGCTTGCCAGGCCGGCACTTATATGGCCAAGCTATCTTCCCAGCTCCACTCTTCTAGTTTTAACCCTGCAATGACTTCTAACTCTGTGGCTTCTAACTGCCATCTGCTGGAGTTCCAGGAATGTGCTTCCAGTTGTCTCAAACTCAACCAAACTCATCCATGTTTTATGTCTTCCTTCCAGCAACTCATCCTATTGACTTCTGAGTGGGAATATTTGTGATAGTTTTCCTTACTCTTTCACCTACCCCTTCCAGATTTAGCAAATGGTCAATTACTCCTTTAAAATATTCCTTTTGGATCTTATACTCCCACATTATAGACATGTAATAAACTTTGGGTTCTTTTTTCTGTTAAAAATAAAGATAGAAGGGCTGGCCAAATAGCTCAGTGGACTAAAGCACCTGCAAGCAGGCGCAGGGCCTGGGGGTTTGATCCCTGGGCCTGCCATGCTGGACTCGCCCCTGGGGTGTGCTGAGACGGCAATTGAGACTGGGCGCAGTGGCGTGCACCTGTAATCCCAGCTCTTGGGAGGCTGTAAACAGGTGGATCGGTAGGAGTTCGATCAGCAGTGAGACCCTGAACACCCTGTAGACCCTTCTCTAAAATACAAAAATAAATAAAGATAGAAATAAAATGTTCTTTTATCTGTTTATTTCTACATTACTTGCTCCTGCAGAAATTAATCAATGTGAACTAATTTTTCTCCACTAATACTTTTCCAATTGTATTTCACTTTTTTTTTTTTTTTGACATCAGTTATTTTTATTTTAAAGAAA
>NW_004524590.1:18208614-18214571 GCF_000260255.1 Octodon degus
TAGAGTTGAACCCTTTGTGTCTCTCTGGCAAGATGTTCTGCTCCTGAATCAGCTGGGTGGGTCTTGCCTCTAGCCTCCTTGCAGGGAGTTCTGCTGAAGGGTTCTGTGCTGGGCCTGCGCTCTGGTCTATTCAGGATCCCACGACCTGGGTTGTCTCACTCACTCCCGGGCCTGCGCTCCGGGTCTGTTCAGGATCCCGCGGCCTGGGTAGTCTCACTCACTCGCCGGCCTGCACTCTGGGTCTTTTCAGGATCCTGCAGCCCGGGTCGTCTCACTCACTCCCGGGCCTACGCTCCGGGTCTGTTCAGGATCCCACCCGGCCCTGGGTCGTCTCACTCACTCGCCCTGTATTTCACTTTTTAATGGCCTCTGGGGATAGAATTCATACACACAACTTACTCAAAGCAAGTGCAAAATTACTGTAAATGCAGGGCACGGCATAACAAGCACCGCGGCTGAGCCTTAGGACATTCCCATCAGCTTACAGATTTCATTTTCTGTCCATGTGCAGTCCGTCTCACACCCACCCTCCGCCCCAGGCAGCCACTGATCTGCTTTTGATTTCTATAGACACATTGCTCATGTAAATGGAGCCATGCAGTGTGTAGTGTCCCTGTGTCGGCTTTCCTTGCTGTGACACTTTGGGGGGTTTCCCATGACGTCGTATCAGTTGTGCGTTTCCTTCTTCGTGGGAAGTGTTCCATTGTGCAGGTGCACCACGCTTAGCCTGTCTTTTCATGAGGTCATGGGCATTTAGAAGGTTTCCAGTTTTCTTCATTGTGACTCCTGCTGCTTCAGACCTTCACATGTAAGTTTTGTGTGACTATAATACTTCAATTCTTTTCTGAGATATTTAGGAATGGCATCGAGGGGACATTTATTAGGTGGAGATATAAATTTTTAAACAACTTCCAAATTATTTTCCAAAGTGGCTATAGGATTTTAGAATTTGATCAACACCTTGCCAATACTTGGTGGTATTGATCTCTTAATTGTGGGAATTCAGTGGTTGTGTAGAGAGTGGTGATTTTATTCCTGTGATTTTTATCAGCATGTCCTTTTCTTTAAATATGTTGGACATCAGGGCCAGGGAGATAGCTCAGTGGCTTAAGTGCCTGCCTGACAAGCACAAGGTCCTGAGTTCGATCCCTGGTACCTAAATAAATACATAGAATACCATTTCATACGCTTCTCAGTCATTCATATATCTTCTAGGGTAATGTATCTACTAAAATCTTTTACATATTTCTAAATTGTCTTCTAATTACTGAGTTGTAAGAAGTTTTTTCATGATCTGGGTATAAATCCTTGAGCAAATATAGATTTGCAAATATTTTGTCCAATTTTTTCTTAATAGTTTGTTGTTAGTATATAGAAATAGTTTTGCTTCTGTTTTGAAATCTTTATAAATTTATTTATTGATTGCTGTAGGTTTTTTTAAATAGATTTCATCAATTTTCTACATGTGTCCATGACTAGTGTCAGTTGTCTATCTTGCTACCCAGTTTGGATCTCTCTCTCTTTCTTTCTCTTGCTGTCTCTCTCTCTCTCTTCTCCCATCCCTTTCCTCCCCTCCCCCAACTCCCTTCTTTGCTTAAGCTATTTTTGGCCACAGCTAAAAATTTCTGTAAAACATTCAGTTGAAGCAGTGACAGCAGCTGTCCTTGCCTTGTTTCTGATCTTCAGAGAAGAGGTTTTAGTTTTTTATTATAAAATATAGCATAGCTATAGGCGTCTTTGTAGAAATTCTTCATCCACTTTGGAAAGTTCTGCCTTTTTCTACTTTATAAAAAGTTCTTTTTCTCCATTATGAATGGTTGTTAGATTTTTGTTAAATGCTTTTTTTCATATCTATAGAGATGATCGTTTGGCATGTATTTTATTATTTTGGCATATATTATAAATTTATTTTCACATGTCAAACCAAACTAACTTTTCAGAGGTAATGTCCACTTGGTCCAAATTATACAATTTTAAAGACACGTTAAAGTATTCAGTTTGGGGGCTGGGGAAATAGCTCAGTTGAATAGGCTCTTGCCTGGCAAGCGCAAGGGCCTGAGTTCAATTCCTGGCTCCACAAAGAAAAAAAAAAAAAAAAGTATTCAGTTTGCTAATAGTGTTTCTAAAAGATTTTGACATCTGTTTTCTTGAGGGATATTGATCTGCATTTCTGTTTCCTAATACGTTTTTCCCACTACAGTTCCTGGTCGTGGTACTTAAGCTTAATTCTCAGTTTGATTGTCCTGGCAGCCAGCCACCCAGTGTGTCATGGAGGTGTGACCGTAGCTGGTCCCTGGCACTGCTCTCTGCTCCTTGGCCTCCTGGAATCAACCAGCTTTGCCCCACTGCACTCCTCTGGCTTGGAGTGTGGTGCTCCGTTCATTTATTGCAGGATGTTCCTGGCTTGGAGTTTGTTGACCATGGGCTCAATCATCTGAAACTGAAAGTATAATAATCCATTTCCCTCTTGAGGTTGGTCTCAAAAAGAGGAAAGCTTCCCACACACCAGACTGGACCTGCCCCTGGGGCGCGCTGAGCCCGAGAATGAAGTGGGGGTGCGGTGGCGCACAGCTGGTAATCCCAGCACTAGGTAGACTGAAGACAGGAGGATCACTACAAATCTGAGCTGCATAGTGAGACCTTGTACCAAATAGCTAAATGAAAAAAAAAAGAGAGAGAGAAAAACTGATGAAGATGCAGATAAGAATACAAGAATAAAATGAATTAGGAAATATTTCCTCCTCTCCTACCTTTGTAAATTCATTGTGTTCTTCTCTTCACATCATATGTAGAACCAGGCAGTAGCCCATGATTGTAATCTCAGCACCTAGGGAGGCCAATGCAGGAGGATCACAAGTTTGAGTGCTGCTTGGGAGACTCAATGAGACCCTGTCTCAAAAACAGGAAAAAAGCTGGGGATGCATTGTGCTGGTAGAGTGCCCCTGGGCTGACTTCATAGTATGGCAAAACCAAAATAAAACCACCTCACAAAACATCCAGGCAGGACAGCACACACCTATAATCTCAGTACTTTGGGAGGCTAAAGCAGGAAGGTCAAAAGTTCAAGCCTGTCCTGGGCAATTTAGTGAGACTAAGTCTCAAAAACAAAAAAAATCAAAAGGCCTACAGAAGTAGCTCAGTGCAAAAGCTGTGGGTCTGACTCCCAGAATCACAAAATAAAGGAAAGCAAAGCAAAAATAAAAACAAGAAAAAAACATAAAGCAAAAAAGAAAAAAAAAAATCATCTACTGAAACGCTAACCTTCAGTAGCTTGGAATGTGACCCATTTTTAGAGACAAAATCTTCCTACAGGAAATCAACATGAGCTCGTTAGCCTGGGCCATAATTCAATGTGACTGATGTACTCAGAAGAAAGAGTCAAGAAGATGAGGGACAAAAAATATAAAGGCAGATACAAAGCCTTCCAAAGCCAATAAAATAGGTTAGAAGAGACCTTTCCCTTCCTGTCCTCAGGAGGAGCCACCTCGCTGAACTCTGATCTTAGTCTTTGAGCTTCCAGAGCTGGAAGGTAATTAATTTCTGTTGTTTGGCTGCTTAGTCTGTGGCAGCCTTAATCTGTTATGGCAGCTTTAGAAACTAATGACCTAGTTTCCCAAAGAATGTATGTAGGCTTGGTAAGCGTTCTTCCTCAAAAATTTGATAAGATCTGCCAGTAAATTCATCTGAATCTGGGCTTTTCTTTGGGGCAAGATTTTAAGTTGCTAATTCAATTTCTTACTTGTTATTGGTTTTTGCAGATCTTAAATTTCTTATTGGATCAATCTTAGTAATTTTTCTTCTTCTTCTTCTTCTTCTTTTTTTTTTTTTGTACAGGGTCTAACTCTGTAGTTCAGGCTGGCCTTGGACTCACTGTGGACTCAGGCTGGCCTCAAGCTCGCAGTGATCCTCCTGCCTCAGCCTGTCCAGTGCTGGGGTTCCAGGCCGGCACTGACACACCCTGCAGTCTTAGTAATGTTTCATCTGCAGGAATGTGCACGTATTTCATTTATATTGCTAATTTGCTAGTATAAACTTACTCATAATTTTAAATCAAAAATTCTGAAATTTTCAATTAGAAAATTTAGAAAATTTTTCAATTTCTAAGAGGCCAATAGTTCAATTCTTTTTTCATTCCTGATTTTGATTATCTCTGTTGTCTTTGTTGGTCAACTGAAAATCTTATTCAGTTTATTCATGTTTTTAAGAGAATCAACTTTTAATGGAACTGGGGATTGAACTCAGGTCCCTGCGCTTGCCAGGCAAGCGCTAATTCTACAGAGCCATCTCCCCGGCCCAGAGAATCAATTTTTGATTTAGGTAATTTTGTCTCTATTGCTTTTTTAAAATTTTTTTATTGAGTTCCATTCTGATCTTTATTGTTACCTTCCACTTATTTTCTTTGTGTTTTATTTGTTTTTTTTTAAATCTTCTTAAAGAATGTTTATATTATTGATTATAGATGTTTATTTTATTATTTATTTTTTTATGTATATATTTTCTTTTTGCAGAACTGGGGATTGAACTCAGGCCCTTGCGCTTGCCAGGGAAGCGCTTATTCCACTGAGCCATCTCCCCAGCCCCAAACATCTCGGGGAGGCCCAGCTCTTGCAGTTCTTTTTTTTTTGCACGACCAGGGATTGAACTCAGGACTTCACGCTTGCCAGGGAAGTGCTTATTCCACTGAGCCATCTCCCCTGGCCCTCTAGATCTTTATTTTAAATTAAGCATTTAATAAACACTTAAATTTTCTTCTAGGTGTTGTATTAGCTATACTCCTAACTTTCAGTGTGTTTGGATTTGCCTTTCCTCAATTTGAAACTTTTTATAATAAGTCTGATGATTTCTTCTTCGACTCATGATTATTGAGAAGTATGTCTCTCAAATATTTGAAAGTGTCCCAAATTTCTTGCTATTATTGATCTCCTGATGTTTTCGTCATAGTTGGGGAACATGCTTCATATGAATTCAATACTGATAGACTTATTGAGACTTATTTTGTGAAATAGTGGAGGATCTCTCCTGGAAAGTGTTCCATGCAGACTTGAACGTATTGTGAGCTCTGCTATTGGGGGGGGGGGGGAGCAATCTATGTACACAACTAGGTAGAGTTGCTCGACAGCGACTCAAGTTTTCTGTACTCTTAATCTCTCTGTCCAGATAATCTGCTCATCACTGAGAGAGGAGACTTGAATTCAACTATATCAATATTTGCTGCATGTGTTTTCTAATAAGAGCTTACAGTTTTCTTCCATCTTCCTGCTTTGAAACCATTACTATGAAATGTAACTCCTTTCTCCCAGTAGTAGCTCTTGTTTTAAGTTCCTTTTTTTCTGTTATTAATATAGGTACAGTACTCTAGCTCTCTTGTGGTAACTGTTTGCATGGGTTGCATTTTCTCCATTCTTTGACTTTGAGTCTATTGTGCCTTTTGATTCAAAATGATTTATTTGAAAAAAGCAAATAGTGGGAACTTTTGTAACCCAGATTGATAGCAGTAGCTCTTTCTATTTTTTTATTTTTTATTTTTCTTTCCATAATTTTATTGAGAAACAAATAACAATGAGACAGTTTCAAACCAAACTGGTAGAACAGTTTCAATAATTAACACATTGGATACATTCTTCCTAGTGGTTAATTGCTGCACAAGATGTGGATATGATATCCTATTTACAAACACAATTAGAACAAATCCCTCTATTCATTAAGAGAATGTAACTATATATCTATCCTAACCACTTTGAATACGCAGATACAAAATGAACATTTATCTGTAACCCCTTTTTTTCTTAAGTTCTATTATTTGAATATTATAGGTGTGTTAACTCAGCAAAATATTCTAAAAGAGTCCAGTAGTCCATAATAGTATTGAGTCTTCTGCTTCACTGGCAATGTCAGAAATTGTTGACCTGAGTCCCCTACAGCTCAACATAACAGCATGGCTTTACTTCTTATACTTC
>NW_004524590.1:18215841-18217514 GCF_000260255.1 Octodon degus
CACTAGCTCAGCTCAAATGTATGAATTAATAGTATTGATAGTAAATAAGCAACAGCAGAAAGTCATAGAGGAACTCAGAGCAGAATTCTTTTCTACTAGCTCAGCTCAAATGTACGAATTAATAGTGTCAACAGTAAATAAGCAACAGCAGAAAGTTACAGAGGAACTCAGAGTGGAATTCTTTTCTGAAATAAAAAAAGAATTCTCAGAACTCATAGCATCTGAAGTAAAGAATCAACTACAGAAACATAGGGAAGAAACCCAATCTGAAAAAAACACTGCAGTAAAAGAATTTATAACTGCTTCAAAGAAGACATTGAGAAAAACAATAGAGGAGATTAGAAAAATGACAGATTCCTTGAATGAGCAACCAGAGTCAAAGAGATATAGAGGAATTTAAAATCTCAATCACAAGCTTGCAAAACCGTTTAAGTGAAAGTGAAGACAGAGTTTCAGATCTTAAAGACACTGGTGCAGCTAGGGAAAAGGTAAGAGAGGATCTCTTAAAAACAACTAGGATGCAGGAAAAAATAATCCATCACCTGCAAGATGGTGCAAAGATGAACAATGTGAGACTAATAGGCATCACTGAGAAAGAAGGAGTCAATACAAATGGCATTAAAAATATATGGGCAGAAGTACGAGCAGAAAACTTCCCAAATATGAGGAAGCAATCTGATATTCAGGTAACTGAAGCATAGAGAACACCAAGTAACCTCAACCCAATGAAAAACACACCGAGACATAAAATGGTCAAGATCCCTGAAAGCCAGCACGAGAATAATATACTGAAAGCCGCTAGAGAAAAGAAGAAGATCACATTCAAAGGAAAACCCATCAGAATTATTGCCGACTTCTCTTCACAAACTATGAAGGCAAGAAGAACATGGAGCAGAATACTTCAAGTCTTCTATGAAAACAAATTCCATCCCAGACTACTATACCCTGCAAAACTCTCTTTCAAATTTGATGGAGAAGTGAAATACTTTCATGAAAAAGAACAGCTAAAGAATTTCATGATGACAAAGCCAACCCTACAGAAGTTACTGAAAGACATTCTAGAGAGGGACCAAAATGATTAGAACTCCACGAATGAGATCAGAAGCAACCAACTAAACAGGGCAACCAATTAAACACAGGAGAAAAAGTAGAAAACAACAACAGGTAAATAACATGTCAATTGTAAGTCAATACATCTCAATTCTACCCATCAATGTAAATGGACTCAATTCACCAATTAAGAGAAATAGATGACAAAGTGGATTAGGAAACAAAATCCAAAATATGCTGTATACAAGAAACACATTCAACTCATAAAGACATTCATAGGCTGAAAGTCAAAGGACGGAACACAATACTACATGCCCCAACACCTCAGAAGAAAGCAGGGGTAGCAATCCTTTTCTCAGAGAGTCTCAACTTCAAACCAACAATGATCAAGTGAAATAAAGAAGGCCACTATATATTGGTTAGGGGAAAAATTCAAGAGGAAGAGGTAGCACTCATAAATATGTATGCACAAAATACTGGAGCATACAACTATATGAAACAAATCTTAATGGACATGAAAAATCTAATATCCAGTACTGCAGTCTGAACAGGAGACCTTAACAACCTCTTATCCCCAAAAGATAGATCAACCAGACAAAAACTTAGCAAAGAAATAACAGAAC
>NW_004524590.1:18223353-18223816 GCF_000260255.1 Octodon degus
ATACAGTTATATGTAGAAGATGGGCAAGGCAATGATCCTGAGAATCTGCAGAAGTGTTTTGAATCTAGCAGTTAATTGGAAAGAGTCTCACACTGACTAATTATATAGACTGATACCTTTGAACTAAGCAACTGCACTGAAGATGGTAATCTTTAATAGTAGTTTCATGCTTGGAGTGTCTGTCATTCTGGTCTTCTGAATATGGGCTGCTTGTCATGACATGCCAGTTGTTGCTGTGCTGTCTCTTAGGTAGATGATTATTCAGAAAGAAGGGCATGGTGAATGAAGGCAAGAGATAGGAAAAGGAATATTTTGGGACTGTCCTGCTTCAAGGTTGTATATGGTTAGATTTTTGGACTTATGTGTAAACATAAGAAGCATACAGTTCTTTATGCCTATTTTTAAAAATATATTCTAATTTTTTAATGATTTTTCATCATAATCTATAGGGACTTAAAGTTCA
>NW_004524590.1:18225121-18250058 GCF_000260255.1 Octodon degus
CATTCATCACCCCTTCTTTTTGAACAGTCATCTACTTGAGAGACAGCACAGCAGCAACTGGCATGTCATGACAAGCAGCCCATATTCAGAAGACCAGCATGACAGGCACTCCAAGCATGAAACTACTATTACAGATTACCATCTTCAGTGCAGTTGCTTAGTTCACAGGTATCAGTATATATAGTTAGTCAGGGTGAGACTCTTTCCAATTAGCTGCTAGATTCAAAAATCTTCTGGAGATTCTCAGGATCATTGCCTTGCTCATCTTCTACATATATCTGTATGGCTTGTCACTGTCATGTTTTCTAGCTTTTCTTTCCCCCTCTTAATTAGTGAGTCCTTGATTTCCTGCTTTCTTTTTACTTGTATTATACCTTTCTATTTGTATTTCTTCTTTTGAGTTGTTATACTAAGGAAACTATACGATATTTACACATGTGTGTCTGGTTTATTTCAACTATGAGTATATGTTCAAGTTGCATCCACTTGAATATAAAGACTTTGAGTTTATCATTCTTTATAGCTGAGTAATACAACATTGTGTAAAAATACCACATCTTTTTCAACCATTCTTCAGGTGATGGGCATCTTGATTGTTTCCAAGGTTGGGCTATCACAAATTATCCTGGGTAGCTCTTTTTAAATAGGACAGTTAAGCAATTATATTTACTAACTGATATGGTTGGATTTCTTTTGTTTCTTGTGGTTCCATCCATATCTTGCTCCCTCTTTCATTTTCTTGTCTTGCTTTAGACAAATCTGGATTTCATGTGTCATTTTAATTCCCAAATTATTTTACGAACTAATTTAGAATATAATATTCTTAGTGGTTACTCTAAGGTTTACAATATATGTCTTAGTCACCATCTATTTCATTCAGTTTTGGCAATTTGGTGAAATACAGCAACTTTGTTCCCATCCAGCTCCATTTTATCACCTGTCCTTTGTGTTATTATTGGACTACCTATACATATATATCACATAATTCCAACAGCATAGTGTTATAATTATTGCCTTGTGCAGTGATCACTCTTAGAAAGAAATTTACATAATAAAAGACAAAAATATTTCTTTATAAGGTCTCTGATGCTCACCCACCTATAGTCACCTCCATTGTGGGCTCTCCATTTCTTTCTGTGGATTCGTATCCCTGTCTGGCATCATTTTCTCTCAGCCTGAAAGTCTTCCTTAAGTATCTCTCTGGGCACATCGTGCTAGCTGCAGATAGTCTTAGTCGTTGTTTATCTTTGAATAATTTTATCCCACTTCACTTCCTGAAAGTTTTGCCGATAGCTTGGTTGCATTTTTCTCCAGCCCTCTGAGCGTGGCACACTCTGGCCTTCTTGCCTGCATTGTCATGGATGGAAACTCACTGCTAAACAGATTACTTTCTAGCCTGTGACAAGTATTTTTTCTCACCGCATCCAATATTTTCCCATTGCTTTTGGACTTTTTGCAATTTAACAATGATATGTAAATCCATGTTTTTCCTGCTTATATCCTCTGGGCTTCTAGATCCTGTGGGTTAACGTTTTTCTGCACATTTAGTAAGCACCTCAGGCATTTCTCGTCAGATATTTTTCCTCCCTTTCTTTTTCTTCTCTCCCTTAGGACTCACACTATGTATCTGCTGGTGTGCTGGGTGTTTTCCCGTAGGTATTTTTGGCTCTGTCCATCCTTAATCTTTTTTCTCTGTATTCTTCAGCAAGGATAGTTTTTATTGACCTATCTTCAAATTTACTGGTTTTTTTTTTCTGTCATCACATGTCTTCTTTTAAAACCCTTTTCACTTTGTTATACTGTACAGTGCTGATTTTCAGTCAGTTCTCCTTATGGTTTATACTGAGATTCCCTAGGTACGATGACTGTCCTCTTGTTTTCTTTCACCACAGTTTCTTTTAATTATCAATTCATCTTTATAATAGCTGTTTTGATGCCATTGTCTGCTATTTCCAACATTTGGGTACAATCAGAAATTTCTGTCGACTGCTTTTGCTCCTGAATATGTCACATTTTTCTATTACTTTGTAGGTTTCATAATTTTTGTTGAACATTGACACTTTGGGTAACATATTGTTGCAACTCTAGATTCTAATTATCACCCTGAGACTTTCTCTTTTCCTTCTTGTAAGTTTCCTATACCTACACTGCAGAATCTGTCTCCTTTGCAGGATGTGGCCACTGATGTCTTGGCTAAGCTTTTTACACTTACTTTAGCTTAATGTGGCAGGGGTTACTCCTGTGACTGCATCGCTTAGTGAGGATCAGAGAGTGATTAAGGCAAAAGCTTTGCTCAGTAGCTCTGAGTGTGTAAGACTGCCATCCTTTGGCAGTGCATCCGTGTGAGCTGGGGAGTGCATTCAGTGTTCTGCTGTTTCTCAAGCCTGCTTTGGCTTTCTCTTCGCATCATGCTCTCCTGCATCTTGCCTGCCTGCACGTATGTGTAGTTTCCCCTATAGGCAAGGATGTGCAGAGGCCTTAGCTAGCCCTTCCAGGCTTTTGCTTTTGTAGGCTCTCCACACATGCTCCTGGTTGTCCTCCACTTGTCCTAAGTGGAATTGCATCCCCAGGGCAGTCGAGCTGCAAGTGTTCATCATCCTTTCCACCCTAACTTTGCTACTTAAACTGACAACACTGCTTCTGCAGGCTCTGCTCTCTGCCTCAGATCAAGTCTTCCCCTCTGGGTGCAAAGCTGTTGGTCTTCTTAGCCAACTCTGCCTTGGTGTTAAAGCCTACTGTTCTTGCCAGCAGAGCCTGGGTGGGCACAGAGAGCTTGCCAGCCAACAAGGCTCAGACTCTTGCTTATTTATCTGTAGTTTGCATTGGTTCTCATTAAAAGAGCCTTTTAGTTTACTGTTGGCTTGTGCTTAGTTTCTTGCTTCTTGACAGTCCTAAAACAGTTGTTTTAACAATTGTATATTTTTATATTTGTGTTTGAGGTGAGAGGATTTGCCAACATTTTAAATTAAGCATACCTTGAAATATCAGCTCTGGTATGTCTATAGTTTCTTTTTTTCTTTCTAACTTTTTAAATGTTTCATCTTCCTGATGTCTTAATTTTGTGTATAGTTTACAATAGGGATCTAACTACTTTTCTCCCAGATAAGCAGATAATTTTAAACAACTTTTGGTTGATTGAGTGCATCCCTAGCCTGCATTTGTCTGTGTATATAATTTTTTGATGAGGCTAATGTAGCTTGAGTGTGTGTATGTTGATACAGCTGTGGAAGAAAAATAGTATGAAACTTCTTGAAATCAAATGAATCACCTCAATATATCAAAATTACATGGAAGAATCTGTATGCAGTGGATGAGATCAATCTGTGGAAAGCTCCCAGAAATCAGTAATGTTCAGACTGCTAGTGGTGATTGTGTTGAGTCAGAATTTGGGTGTTTTGTGACTCTATGCGTTCACCTTTCATGTCCTGTCTGCATCTTTTCCTGTGGCTAACCTCAGTCCAACATTCTGGCTTTAGCCTTTCTACTGTCTCAGTATAGTTGATAAAAACAGGACATTTATTTAAAAAGGAATTAGGGCACCTATGAAAGAGGCCCCAGAGAGCTCCCTCATCCTTCATACTAGGTGAAGGAGAAAACTCAGGAAGTGGCTCTCACTGGACACCGAATCTGCCAAGCCTTTGTCCTTGAACTGCCCAGTTTATAAGGTTGGGAAAAATAAATTTCTGTTGTTTGTGAGCAGCCCTGTTAGTAGTACTTTATTAGGAGAACTGACCATGCTAACATGGTGACATGCGGTTAAGGCTTGTGTCTAGCTGTCCCCACAAAGCCTCATGCAGTCATAGGTGGGGCTTTTTCAGAGGTGGCTGGATCTAGAGAGAGTGATGCTGGAATTGATTCATGGTACAGTGCTAGGATCAAGGGCACTAGGATTAAGGCTGTGAGTGCTACCTGCCCAGAGCAGCCTGGGTAAGATAAAAGGGATAGAAAGAGACGTGCTCACCCCTTGTTACTGTCCACCATGAATTGTTTCTGTTTCTTCTCTGTGATACTAGCCTGCCTCGGAGGCAGCTGAGTATGGCGGAAACTCTGCAAGCTGTGAATCAAATAAAGCTTTCCTCTTTCAACTTTGGGAGTCAGTAATGAGAAAAGTAAGATATCTATATCTATATCTATATCTATATCTATCTATCTATCTATTCCAACTTTTGCCAAATAATTTTTATAGCAATGACCCCTCAGAGAAAATATTCAGCCGATCATTGCAGAATGAGATGAAGCCTCATCCTGTCCTGAAACAATCGCCAAGAAATCTCTTAAGCACGATTCCACATGAGGACAAGCTCTGAGTGGAAAATGAGCTTCTTTTATGCCAATAGGTCTACTGTTATAATATATAAGACAATATACAAAGCACATCGTATGTGACATATACTCAATAAATGGTAGTTATCAACATGACCATTCTAATTATCATAGGATATGATTTTGTGACATGGATAGTAGAATTTATTTTTAAGAATATGAGTCCCTCTCAATGAAATGCGAAGGTTAACCTCCTGAATCCAACAAGCCGAGGCTCAGCCAGGCACTAATGCAGGGACACTAACCTTACATTGTGTGCTGAAAGCTCAGCTCTTCCTGCAAGAATTAGCTCACTTGCCCATTGTGCAGTCATTGAAATTAGGGGTCTGAGTGGTAAGGTGTTCTTTGGTGTGCAGCAGACTTATGCTGGGGCGCTTTTGCGATATTTACTTGGGCTGAAATGACATCGATGGCCACCCACATGAGAACAGTACAGGGGGAGCACACAGGCTTTGAGATTCGGGTGCAAGCCCAGTTACTCCCTGGCTCTGTGACCTTGGCAACCTGCTTCATTCTTTAGGGCCAGTCCTTCACCTGTGATACAAGGAAATGGTACATTGCAAAAGTTTTATGAAAACAGAAATTACTGAGTGTACCACAAGTTCTCTATAATAGTATTATTTAAACAGTTTATAAGCATCCATTAATTACCCCTATCTTGGAGGTTTTATGAGGATTAAAAGGAGAATACACATAAAGGACCTGCTACATAATAGCCCCTTAATAATTGCTGGATTCTGATGTAAATTTCAAGGCAGACAGTTATTTAATGGGCTTCATTAAGTGTGATTCTCAATTTGGACTTGAGTCCTGGTTCTAATGCTAATTAGCTATGTGCTCCCGAGTAAACCATTCTGGGCCTCACTTTCTTCACTTGGATAAATAAGCCAAAATATCTCTTTTTATAAACTAAAAGGGGGATGTTCTTATGCTTTGCTAGGAAGTGCTTTGTGGTGCTAAGGAACATTCCAGAAGCCTGGCTGTTACTAATAAGTTAGGGTTATTAAACTTGCAAAATGAATGAATTCATTGTAAATGAGAATCTTAGGACAGTAATTCAAACGCAGCCAGGTTAATCCTTCGAGGTTTACTTGCTGTGCATCTGAGTCATGGAGAAAATTCTTCTGACCTCCTGCAAAAGAGATCTTGATGGAGTCATACATGCTTTGCTTCCCACCTCACATCAGTATGTTTTGTTTCAGTGGCATTTTTGTTTTTTTCCGGAACTGGGGATTGAACTCAGGCCCTTGTGCTTGTGAGGGAAGTGTTTATTCTACTGAGCCATCTCCCCGGTCTTCACATCAGTATGTTTTGTATATGTTGAATTCAGATTCAGACTTTTCGTGCTGGTATTAAGGAAGCAGTGGACATATCACCTTCAACTTTCCATCTAATTGTATTGGACAGCAGCGCAAACCTACCTGCAATTCTAATTAAAAACAAAAACAAAAACAAACAAACAAAAAAAAAAACAACTTTCCACTTAACATTTCAAGTTTACCTTGCAAGACTCCTTCCTCTAAAATGAAAAGCTATTAATGGCATGCTTCACAAAGCATTTCTTTGGGTTGAGTTAAATATTGATGATGGTCTGTGTTGTAGGGGCAAAGGGAGAGATTTGTAAAGGAGAAATCTGCTTGGAGGATTTTGAAACAAATGCTCTTAATGGATTACACACGGTGACCTTGGCCAGCAGATACAATCTTCACCATGTATGTATGCATTTTGGTATGCTTGGTGTGTGATGTACTGCAGCTCCAGAAATGCTTGTTGGATAAGCAACCAAATAGGAAAAACATCTTTTTCTGGTCTCCAACGAGGAGAAGAGTGTACATGGTGGATACTGGTGTAGATCTTAATGGGCTTTGGGAAGTGAGGTTTAGGAGCAGCCAGAGAGGAAGAGAGACTGGCTTGGCATCTGCTGTTGATCCTCTGCTGAACGGATGAAGGGACGCATGGAATAGCAGGAAGGGTTATGTTGTGGGCATTAGCGTTCTTTCTCCAACCCAGATAAGCCATGTTGGCCTCACCATCCTTGGGTAGATGTTAGGCGTGCAGCGGTTATAGGAGTTGAAGGGGAACAGCCTGAGCTATTGGAAAGAGGATGCACAGCGGATACTCTGAGACTGGAAGTGTTTTTGTATGTGAGATAGAGCAGGTGAACTCTCACCAGGAACTTGATGTTGCTCTGTCTTTGTGGCATTTTATAGCAAAGTTGCACCTTCCCTCCTAGAGGAAGAAGAACTTTCATTATTCCTGACTGCCTGCAATGTCCACAGCAGCGCAAGACACCCTGATTAGAGACTCAATAGTACAAATCAGAAAGAAGAGAATAGACTGGAAGTCTTGGCTCATCCAATAAGCAGTGTGGCTTTGGGCAAATTATTTAACCTCTCTGCGCCTCTATGACAACATCTTTAATGAGAGGGATTTGGCTAGATGATTTTAATTATTTTTAGTGACATGTACTGGATTGAGTGCCTGGCATTAAAAGATCACTTTGATAAAAGAAAAAAAAATCATTTTGGTCACTTAATTGGCAGATAAGGGGTAAATTAAAAAAAAAAAGGAAATGGTCAATGTTGTTTACTAGCACTTAGAAACTGACTTCTGAAAAGTACAAATTCACTAGAAATTTATTTTGTTTTCATTCATTTTAAAAAAATGTTGGGGGGGGGGGGGCTGCCCCTTAGCTCAGTCCTTTAAGTGGCTGCTTTAACAAAGCAGTCAGGCTCAGGTTGCTGTGGTTTGATCCCCACAACTCCAGCCAGCCAAACCTGTCCTGAAGGCATTTGGAGAAAAAAAAAAAAAAAATCCTTATTCCATTTTTGGGGCTGCGGAGATGGCTCAGTGGAATGAGTGCTTCCCTGGCAAGTGCAAGGGCCTGAGTTCAATCCCTGGTTTCAGAAAAAAAAAAAATGTTGGTACCAGCCAGCCAGCCACAAGCATGCTTACTGCATATGAAGAGTGAGAAAATAGTTACGAAGAAAACAGGCAAGATCTGTATCTTCATCCAGTTCAATCTAAATGGCAGTAGTAGAGGGTGTAAAGAAGTGTTAATATCTAACACTGAATGAATATTTAATTTTACTTCATTTCACCCTCCAAGTTTGATGAGGAAGTGAGTATGCTCATTTTGATGAAAAACCCGAGGGTCAAGGAAGACAGAAGCAAACCATCTGCCAGTCACAAATAAGAAGTCCTTAGGTCTCAAACCTATGCTTGCCTGTCCTCGGAGCTCCAGCATTTAATTCTGATGCAATTTTATGAAAAAGAAGCTTCTAAAACCACAGCGCGTATGGATACTTCTTCCCATATACAACATTCTTTCTGTGGGTAACAGGGCGCTTGTTTTCTTTTGGAGATCTGATCTCTTCCTCTCTCAGCCTAGATTTGCAAGGGGGCATCGTCTCCCCCCCAAACTCCAGGCTTCAGAGGTGAGGTCATGGCTCAGAAATAGCCTATCAGAGCACACATCCCTTGAGGTATGGTGATTGGCCGGAAATGAACACATGACCAAGATGTACCAATTGGAATCAAGGTCTTTCAACCTTTTACTTGTGACTATTTAAGCAATTGACTGTGGTCCCATAGTAGCTGATGGCCTCTGTCTTCCCCAGAAGTGGAGAAGCAGTCTGCTTGAGAATGAAGCCAACAGTGCGGGAGCCAGACTTAGAGCAATGATTTCTGGAAAACATTTTATGCCCATGGGTCTAGTTTTGGCTGGAACAGATACTACTCTCATGGTTTTCAGTTACTTTTTTTCCTCTTAAGACTGAGTCACTGTCACTTTGAGCCACAAGTTCACAATGATACAGCCTCCAAGGATGTGCAGACTATTTCTCTTTCTTTGTTAGTATATTTTTCCCAATACAAAAATCTCCATCGGTTGAACTTAAACTTTTTAAAAAATTTTTCAACTTTATGTATTTGGTACAGGGTCTTGCTATGTAGCTCGGACTCATAGTGGTCCTGCTGTTTTCAGCTTCCCTAGTGCTGGGACTACAGGCATGTGCTTTCATACCTGGTGCTAGGCTATGGCCCTAGTATAAATTGCTAAATTATTATGGTGGTCATCTAATATGGCTGAAGCCCTTAAGATAACAGCATATCTTCCTAGAGACCACCTCCCCACTTCTTGTCCAACTCAGCCCGGGCTGCAATTTCTTTTCAGCTTTCCCTCCACCTCAGAGAAGACCCCAGGTATATCTAGACATCCCCTTCAAACCCTACCTCTGACGAAAGGCCATAAAAGCCTCAGTCTCCTTTTATTCTAACCCAGAGAATTTATCTTCCCCAGATTCTCTCTGTGTTCTCAAAGATAATAAGCCCCTTTCCCTTTTTTCTTCTGTCTGTTTGTCTGCTGCATTGCTGTCAAAAACCTATCCCATGGTTTTGGTGGCTGGTTTGGCACGGGGCTTGCATGGTATGCAATGCCAGGGATTGAACCCGGGTCCTTGCACTTGCCTAGGCAGGTGCTTAGACTGCTGAGCTATCTCTGCAGCCCTCACTTAAACTTTTGTTCTTGGGGGTGAACAAGATGTGGTCCTTTGCGTGGGCCTTTGCCTCTGTTATACTCACATCTCTGTTTCTGGAGTCCTGTTTTTATAAACCAGGCAATGCCAGGCTTCCTAGGCATAGGTATAGACTGGGAAGCCCCTTATTAGTAAAAAATAATGTCTCTGCTTCTTTGCACTCCAGGGCCTCAGCCATTCAGTGCTGGCTCCTTTTATTTTCACCATGTTGGGGCCCCAGACAGAGATCTTTCTGATATCGGGGTTGTCATCATAGGAGTCTGTGACCTGCTGTGTGAGTTATGAAAAAGCCAGAAGGTAGGGTGCAGATGGCCAGAACGATTGTCCCTGGCCCTGGTTCCCAGCAATGTATTCTGCAGGCCCAGAACCCCACCATCCCACTCTGGACAGCTGCAGATCTAGTCCTTCTCCTCACAAGTGGCACAAAACTTCTACATTACACAACTGTGTGATTTTTGGCTCTAAAGCATTGCCTCTGGAGACACCAGCTGCTCCACCCCAGCCACAGAGCTCTGTTCCACCTGAAGGCAGGAAGGAGCCCAGGTACAAGGGTCTGTGATGCTCTCTGCATCAGCTATGATTCCCCCTTCTCTGTTCTGCCTCCCTTATAGTGTCCTGGTGGTCCTCTAGCCAGGCTGCAGTCCCCTGTTTCTACTGTTTCGGGAGGAGACTCTAAAAGATGAGTCTTAGCTTTTCATAAGAAAGGACTTCACAAAGCACCATTGCTAGCCATAGAATGACTGTCTAAATGATACAGGGAAACCTCCAAATGACACAGGGAGAAGAACTGATCTCCCAACCTAAAAGGTACCTGAGAAGAGTGTATGTTCTGTAAAACTGAAGAATGAATTTTAGGAACAAAAGGAGGTTATGATCAGAATATATTTATTGGGGAAAAGAAAGCTCCTGTCCAAGAGAGGGACAAGAGGAAGGCCCGAAGTGGGTTGTCCCCCAGGAAGCTGTCTCCTTCAGGGACTTTTATAGAGGAACACCATGTGGTGAGGTGGGACTAAGGTGGTGAAGACAGAGGAACTCGCTTGGCTGGGCATGAGGTAGGGCAAAACTATGGTCAACCCAATGAGATTACAAGCACCATTGCCCAGGCAGAATTGATTAAATCCAGTACCAAATGGGGAAGTGAGTCACATAGCAAGTGGACATGAATACGGGACAGAGTCTCTTCCTATTGGGGGTTGGGCTAGTGACTTATTTGGGCTCTTTCAAGGTGACTGATACCTATGTAGAATATCAATCCCTGACGCCTTTCCCTAGGGAAGTATGTAGCTGTGTTTCCTCTTTTGTCTTGGTCTTGAGGTGTGGTCCATACAGGAGTGTCTTTCTCTTCCAAATTGTAAAGTCACCTTGTCTTCCATCTTGTCTCCTTGAGGGCCTGGCCCTGTCTGACTGCCTATAATATTTCTATCTAATGCAGCTGCCTACAACATCAAGACATGCCTATGAACTCTAGGAGGCCCTGTGGTAGCACTGGGCTGAACCAACCCTTCCAAATAAAGGGACTATAAATCTGGTACTTCTTTGTGTGGATAAAACCAGAAAATGCTGCATAGCAGGCAACTTGTATGTCATAAATGCCATTTCCACAAGGATCCCTGGAAATAGAGGATTCCAAGAAAGAGGGGATCCTGCATGCAAGGCATATTCTTTAGCAAAGTATGATACTAGTGAGGCATTAGGGCTTTGTGGGAGAAGAAAAAGTCTTTTCTACTTATACAACCTTCTCATATTACTGAATTAAACTGAAAAGAAATAGATTAACTTGAGAAAAGCATATAAATCTTACTTTGATTTTAATACTTGTATGTGTCTACTCTAGGAAGGGCCTGCCAGAGACAGAACAGGGGAAGCTGCACCAGGACCAAAACAAGGATACGCCCTGTGGCCAGAATGTGAATGTAAGGGTGCAAACAGAGGAATGCTGGGAGCATGCTCAGAGCCACAGGCAACAATAGGCTTCTGGGAGAGACCAGCAAGGAAAAAGACCCTGCAAGAAAGCCAGGGGTGCCCTAATTTATCTCTAAAGAACAATACTAAGGAGTCCCTCATAAATTTCTCTATTCAGGCTCAAAGACCTCTATTAAAATGCAAATAAGGTTTGATAAGGACTTCCCATTGAGCTGTTACCAGCAATTAGCACTTCAGCTGCCCCACCTTCCTAGGTGGAAATGAGCCTGGAGGAGAAGACATATGCAGTTGAATTTTGATCTCCCTAAGGGTGAAGCTGGGAAGAAGACAGGTCTGGAGAGGAAATAGTTTTTAGGAGGCATGGATGAGAGGGGACGGGAGAAGAATGTCGAACTCATCTGGTCAGGGGTCAGTACCTTTGGGGTTGGAATTGTCAAGGTTAGGCAGCAGCAGCCTTTTCCAGGCAAGAGTGATCCACTGAAGAGTCCCAGTTTCCCTTGGAAAATACAGATTTGCAAGTGCAGAGGAGGTACTGGTCATGTGGGACCAAGATTGATATTCCTTGTGTCCAAGAAAAATGTTCCCCTTTTCCCTTTCAGAACAGTAAGTTTCTTCTTTTATTTTCTCTTTTCTTTCTTTCTTTCTTTCTTTCTTTCTTTCTTTCTTTCTTTCTTTCTTTCTTTCTTTCTTTCTTTCTTCCTTCCTTCCTTCCTTCCTTCCTTCCTTCCTTCCTTCCTTTCTTTCTTCTTTCTCAGTTCTTAGCATTTTTCTATTTAAAAACTTTTATTCTATTTTAATTTACTAGTACATATTTGTAGTACGTAAGGTTTACATTTCTGGGGGAAAGCTGTTACTTGTACCTAACACATCTTAATTCTTTTTCTTTAAATTCCCTTTCCCTTTCCTCCCTGTCTACCCATCACCCATCTCTTGATCATCTTGTTGTTGGCAGCTGAGTTAGATAGAAATATTATAGGCTTTTATTACTTAGCTGTAAAGAAAGGCAAACTTGAGGCCTTTATAGGAAAGTAGATGCAACTAGAGGATATACTCATAAGTGAAATAAACCTGACTCACATGTATTGTCTCCCTAGTGTAAAAACCTGAAAGAATAAATAAAACCTGAAAGGTATAATAGATACAGTAAAATGAAAGAAACTGAACATAAGGATTAAACGATGAAGTTGAGGGAAAGGAGAAAGGATAGGAAAAAAAGAAGGGGGAAAATCATGCATCTATCTATCTATCTATCTATCTATCTATCTATCTATCTATCTATCTATCTATATATGATGGCTAGATGATTGTGTTGCAGGCAGCCTGAGTTAGAAACATTATAGGCACCAGACAGGATCAGGCCCTCGAAGGAGATAACAAAGACCAGACACCTTACAACTGTGGGAGGGACAGATGCTCCTGCTGTGAGCCAGACCTAAAGGCCAAACAAATGCTAACCTCCCTAAAGACTGGCATCCAGGATTGATCATTACTCAGGAAAAATCATTGTCTGAAGGCCACCAGATAAGGTCGTTTTACATTCATGCCTGCTTGCTACGTGACTCACTACCCCATTTGGTCCTGGGCCTAATCAATTTTACCTGAGCAATGGTGCTTGTAATACCATTGGTTGACCACAGTTTTGTCCCACCTCTTGCCCACCTAAGTGAGTTCTCATTCTCTCCATCTTAGCCCCGCATGGTTTTACACTATTAAAGTCCCTGGAAGAGATAGTTTCCCAGGGGAATTACCTACTTGGGCCCCCCTCCTGTCCCTCTCTTGGACAGGAGCTTTCTTTCTCTCAATAAATATATTCAGCTCATAACCTCCATTTATTCCTAAAATTCATGCTTTGGTTTTACAGAACACAAACTCGTGCAGGTCAGGTCAGGAGATTGTTTTTCCCTATGTCATTTGGAGGTCACCCACCTGAGATCAGTTTTTCTCCTTGTATCAATTGTACTGATTTCCATCAGATCTTTTGAAAATAGCAGTTAATGTTTAGAATTTTCACTTTGACTAACTCTTTATGCTGATATCTGCGATTTAAGCTACTACATTGATAACAGCAATGTGTAGTACAAAAACCATGGCTGAAAACCTCTCATCTTGGTCTTCTAAGAGTGCACCATTACTAATGTTTTACTGATTATTATACTCTCTTTAAAACAAATTTACAAAAAAGTTATAAAGTACAAAAAACAAGGAAAATAATTAAAGATTATTGAAAGCAAGCATTATTATTCAATTTTTTGTCCAGTCTTGCATAACTATATATGTTAATGTGAGCAACAGATTTGATGAGAAAAATAGGTAATATCACAACCATTGTTCATTTGCTATTGATTTGAAATTTTTTTTTTTTCCTTCGGAACCAGGGATTGAACTCAGGCCCTTGCATGATTTGAAAATTTGTAACATACGTATTGTTGTATGTTACTGTTTCTGTCTTTGTATCTGCTATTTTTTATTTTGTATATACTCTTCAAAGTAAGATAAATTATATTTTTTCAAAAAGAAATATAGGCATTCAGAAAGGGCTGGGCACTCAGGCAACATGGAAGATAACATACCTTGCAACAGCAGTAGTGACAGACAATCCTGGTGTGGGCCAGAACTCAAGACAAAAGATCAAACAAATGCAGCCCTCTTTAAGGATAAACATCAGGAATTGTTATTCTAAATAGGTCTGTCTGGAAGCTTCACTGACCCGACCCCCTACAGGAAAAGCCCCACTGCATGCCCACCTAGCGAGTTCCCGTGTTTCTCACATTAGATGTGCCTCACCTCATGGTTTTGCTCTTCAAAACCCCTTGGAAAGGCAGGATCCCTGCCAACCTATTCCAGTTCCCTTCTGTCCCTCTGTCAGACAGCTTTCTTTCCCTGAATAAATACATTCTACTTTTAAACTGTGTTGTTCTTAAAGCTCATTATTCGGTTTAGAGAACATGAACTTGTCCCAGATATCTTTCAGGTTGAAAGTTTTTTTTCCCTATATCAACTATCAATCCTCCTTTCTTCTTTTTTTTGCATGTTTATGCTACATAATGCTTACATTCCTCCTGTGGAGTTGGGTGTGTACGAAACACATCCCAATCCCTCTCTTTCACCCCTAACTCCCCCATCTCTTGATCTTTTCCCCTTTGAAAAGGGTCTACTGCCCTACTTCATATTATCTTTCACTCTGCTTATTATTTTTGCTCTGGGTTTCTAATACATAAGCATTATATATGTGGTGTTTAAGCTAACATGTTTGTTTTATTTCAGTGAACATTAGAGTTTCAAAGTACATCCACTGTCCTATAAATGACTTAAGTCTATCTTCCCTTATGGCTGGCAGCTCCTCTGTGGTGTGTAAACACCATATTTTCTTTATTCATTCATCTGTTCACAGGCATATGGGCCACTTCCAAAATTTAGCTACTATGAATTATGCTGCTCTAAAGATGGATATGCACGTATTGCTGTAATATGATGGCTTTAACTCTTGAGGGAAGACTCCGGAAGGGGAATAGCTGAGTCAAATGGAATTTCTAGTTTTAATTTTCTGATAAATCAGCATTCTGATTTCTGTAGTGGTTGTACTAGTTTACATTCCCACCAACAGTGTAGAAGTGACCCCTGCCTCCCCAAGCTCCAACATTTTTTGTTAATTTCTTCTTTCTTTTTTTTCCTTCCTTTCACAAAAGTGAACTAAAGAGCTTTATTGACATCACAGTATATTCAAGAATTAGTTTAATAACATTATACCTGAAAGAAAAAGCCACATTTATAGTCATATTATGCACTGTTCTTTTTTTTTTTTTTTTTAAACAAACTTATGATACAAAGAAATCCTGTTAAATAACTTGGAGCAGCATTTGGTAAAAGTACACCTATTCGCAGATTCTGGTTTCCCCTACACAGCCACGATGTGCCTCTATGATGAGACAAGCCCTTAAAACTCATGGAAGTGTTTAGACATCAGGGCTTGCTTGCTACCTCATTCCTCAGTGTTATGGCAGAAGGGGTTGCCAATCTGGATGAGGACTGAGACCTGTGTTTGCAGCTTTTCTTCTCACAAGACCTTTGAGGTTTCTCTATGGATGGAGAATGACTGTGTTTAGGCTTCTTAGCTTTCTTTTCTTGGCTACTTCCTGGAAATTCTTGATAATGGCCATTTTTTTTCTAAAGTAAGATGGCATCTCAGTGTTTTTACTTTTATGTCTCTAATGGCCAGTGATGCTGGACATTTCTTCATGTATTGATTGGCCATTTATACTTCTTGTTCTGTGAAGTGTCTATAAATTATGTTACCAAAATTTTTTTTTAATGTATTTAGTATAGGATCTCTGGGGTCTCACTACACGGATCAGATTCATAGTGATCCTCCTGTCTTCAGCCTCCCAAGCACTTGGATTACTGGCTTATGACACCACGCCCAGTCTTATGCTACCAAGTTTTGAGGTGCTGATGTCTCCTTCTGGAGGTGACTTCTAAGTTCTTTCTGTCCTGATCAAAGGACTGGTCAATACAAGTGCAAATGGTAGCAAAGTTTTATTAGAAGTAGGAAAAGAAACAGGCTCTGGAGAGTGAGTTTGCATCAAGTGAAAACCAGAAAAGAAATAAGAGCAGGCCACTATGAAAGAGGAAACACAGTGGCAAAACCGTAATGTGAACTGTTCTTTTTTTTCTTTAAGATTTATTTATTCATGTACTTGGCATAGGTTCTTGCTACATAGCATAGACTCATAGTGATCCTCCTGTCTCAGCCTCCCCAGGGTTGGGATTACATGTGTGCTACCACACCCGATTTCAGTGGCCAGTGCAGCATGAGAAACACAGAGCATGCAGTACTGGGGATGCACTTAGACTGCCAAGCTCCCTCCCCAGCCCTGGGCTGTTCTATTTGTGTCAGTCACTCCGCAGGCTGTCAGGTCCAGGCCATCCTATAGACACCTGCTGGAGTTTCATGTAAAGTCTACATTCAAGGCTTTAGAAACTGCTCTGTGCACGTGTCCTGGAGTTTTACAATAAACAGATCATGCCTACATCCCCAGACAGCTTTGGCATACCCTAATCTCTTTCAATTATGCTTGCCCATTTTTTAATTCAGGCTTTAGCTTGGGGATCTAATTTGTTGTTGTTTTTGTTTTTTAAAAATATATTCTAGATATGAGTCTTCTTTCTCAGGAATTGCTGGCTCCCCCCACCCCCCATTTTGTAGCTGGTCTTTATACTCTGGTGGTTGTTTCTTCCACTGTGCAGATTTTTAATTTAATATGATCCCACTTGTTGGTTTTTCAAAACTATTTACTATGCAATTGTGATTCTGTTGATAAAGTCCTTGTCTACCTGCTTGACTTCAAGAGTTTTACCTCACTTGTCTTCCAGCAGATTAAGTGTTTCTGGTTTAACATTTAGTTCTTTAGTCCATTTTGACTTTAGTTTAGTACATAGTAAAAGACATAGGTCTAGATGCAACCTGCTGCATGCTGACAGCCAGATATCCCAGGACAATTTATTACAGAGGGTATCTTTCCCCTAGTGTGCGGTTTTGACCCCTTTGTTACAGATCAAAAAGTTGAATGTACTGAGAGTTGTTCCTGTAGCCTCTATTCTGTTCCATTGATCTCTTATCTTTTGTTGTACCATGTCATGCTGTTTTAATCACAACAGCTTTGCAATTGAACTTCAAGTGCAAAATTGTGATATCTTCTACTTTCCCCTTTTTACCCAGGAATGCTTTTGCTATTCTGGGCCTCTTAGGGTTCCACATGCATTTTATTTACTTATTTTTTTTTGTCTCCTACTTGACAGTATGGCAGTAATTGGTATGACATGACACACAGTATGTATTTAGAAGACCAGAATGACAGGCATTCCAAGCATGACACTAGTATTACATGTTGTTATCCTCAGTGCAGTTGCTTAGTTCACAGGTATCAGCATATATAGTTAGTCGGGGTGAGAATCCTACCAATTAACTGCTAGTTTCAAACATCTGCTGAAGATTCTCAGGATCATTGCCTTACCCATCTCATGTATATAAATGTTTCCTAGCTTTTCTCCTTACCCTCTCTTTATTGTCTAATCCTTAAATTCTTGCTTTTCTTTTAATTCCACATGTGTTTTAGAGTTTGCTTTCTGCACTTCTTTGAGGAATGCTATAGGAATTTTGATTTGGATTGTATCAAATCTGTACTTCAATTCTGGAAGTGTGGTATTTTGTGATTGGATTTGCTTGCTCAGGAAGAGGATATATCATTCCATTTTCTTATGTCCTTTTTAATTTCTTTTTTCAGATTACTGCAGGTCTCATATAGTAGTCTTTCATTTCCTTAGTTATGTTTATTCCTAAGTGTTTAAATATTTTTGCTGCTATTGTAAATTGTGTTTTCACTCTAATTTCTTTCTCAGTGGGTTCATTATTAGTGTACTGGAAAGCTATTCTGCTGACTTTGGTTATTAATCCCAAGTCTTTTGGTGGACTTTTTGAGATCTTTTATGTAGAGGATTATTTCTTCTGCAAATAATGATAAATTTCTTCTTTTTCTTTACATATCACTATTATTATTATTATCATCATCATCATCATTTGCCTCATAGCTCTTGCTAATGTTTTGAGTATTATGTTAAGCAGAAATGGGGATAATGCAATGGCAAGCAGAAACACCAAAATGAAACCCAGGATTTGCAGGCAGATTTATTTACGATGATGGGCATTGATCAGGATTATTTCTAGAATATCACACCCTGATCTCTGGTGGTCTAGGGCTTTTACATGATATATAATTAGGAGGTACAAAGCTGAGATAGAATAGCCTGGCAGTTTTTCTGATTAACCAGCAGGGTGAAGTCATCAATTATAAGACTAGAGTAATGATCATAGTTCACAAAACTTGGTCCAATGGTCCAATTAGGCCTCCTATATGCCTGCTTATTCTCTGATGGTTACAGGGCTCAAGAAACTAATGACAAAGCCATGAAGCAGTTATAGAGATAGACAGTTTCAAAAGAACAAAGTTTAAGAAAAAATTTCTCTTGTACAGTTTTTCCCTTCATTTTATTTCTGATATTGGAGGGAAAGCTTTACATTTTTTCACGTTCAATATGATATTGACATTAAGTTTGTCATAAATGGATTTCATCAGGTTGAGATAATGTCCTTACTTATTTTCTTCAGTGTTTTTATTATGAAAGGATGTTGGGTTTTATCAAAGGATTTTCTATATCTGTTGAGATAATCATGATATCTGATTGTGTTTCTGTTTATGTAACATAATACAGTTACTGATTTGTGTATGTTGAACCATCCTTGTGTCTCTGTGATGAAGACTACTTGGTAATTATGTGTGATTTTTTATTTTATTTATTTATTTATTTATTTATTTATTTGCAGAACCAGGGATTGAATTTAGGCCCTTGTGCTTGCCAGGCAAATACTTCTACTGAGCCATCTCCCCAGCTCACTCTGTTTTTTATAATGTGGGCAATCATAGCTACATATTTTAATCTTAGCACCACTATATTGTGTCTGATAAGATGTGATATGTTGTACCAACATTATCATTTAGTTTTAGAAACTGTTTCATTTCTTCCTTGTTTTTCTTCTTTAACTTGTTGTTTCATTGACTGTTTTTACTTTCAAATTATTTACATAATTTCTGTGTATTCTTTTGTCATCGTTTCTAACTTCTTTGCACTATGGTCTTATAATATGCATGGTATAATTTGAATTCTTTTACACTTACTTAGTGCTGATTTAGTAACTATCATGCTGTCTAGTTTGGGAGAAAGGTCCATGTGCTGTGGGAAAAAAGTGTATTCTGTTGTTGTTGAGTGGAACACTACAAAGTCCCTTTGAAGATATTATGTGTTCCTATTAAATTTTGCCCTTATCCAATATGTACTGACATTCTTTGCCTCTTTTGGTCATTTTTGTCTTAAAATCTACTTGTCTGAATATGAGGTAGCTATAATTGTTTATGAGTACTTGTTGCATAGAATATTGTTTTCCATCCTTTGATTTTCAGTCTGTGAGGGATATTTTTTTGGCAGGGGTTAACTGTGTTTATTGTATACAGCATACAGTTGAATTTTGTTTCTTGAATGATTCTGCAAGCCTGTGTCTTTTGATTGGTGAGTTGAGACCATTTACATTGAGAACTATTGCTGCTATGTAGTCACATATTCCTGTCCTTGACTTAGTTTCCTCTTGTTGATTTCCTATCTTTCTTTTCTCTTTTCCTTTTCACTCTCCCCAGTATATTAACTCTGGGTAGAGTGATTACAGTTTCCATCATTGTTGGCTTGTCTTTTTCTAGGGTATTATTCAGAGGTTTTTGTAGTACTGGTTTGGTACTCATGATTTTTTTAGGTGTTCTTTAACATGAAAATATCTTATTTCTTCATCAATTTGGAAAGATGGCTTTTTAGGATGTATTATCCTGGATTGGAAATTGGTTTCTTTTAGGGCTTGAAACACTTCACTCCAAGCTGTCCTGGCCTTTGAGGTTTAATTTCTGTAATTTTAATGAGGTTTCCTTTATAAGTGATTTGTTGCTTTTCTATAATTGCTTTTAAGATTATGTTCTTTTATATGGTCAATACCTGAAATATTTCATTCTAAAAATCAGAGAGAAAGATAAGATTTCCATTATCACCACTCCTATTCAATATAGTTCTGGAGATACTAGCCAGAGAAATTACATATGAGACAGAAATAAAAATAGGAAAGGAAAAAGTTAAATTATCATTATTTGAAGATGACATGATACTCTCTACATGGAAGACCCCAGAAATTCTACTTTAAGGTTTTTAGACTTAATAACCATACTGTAGCACAGGTGGATACAAAATCAACACTAAAAAATCAATAGCATTCCTGTGCACAAACAACAAACTCACTGAGAGAGAAATTAAGGAAACAATATCCTTCAAAATAGCATCAAAAAAGGGAGAGAAATATTTAGGAATCAATTTAACAAAAGAAATAAATGACCTCTACATTGAAATCTACAGTACTCTAAAAAAAAGATCCAGGAAGATATCAGAGAATGAAAATATATCCCTTGATTTTTGGTAGGAAGAACCATCACAGAGAAAATGGGAATACTTCCCAAATTGCTATACAGATTTAATGCAATCCCAATCAAAATATCATTAGCATACTTCATGGAACTAGATAAAACATTACTAAAAATCATGTGGAACCAAAAGAGACCTAGAGTAACAAAAGCAATTCTGGGCAACAAAGACAAGTCAGGGGCCATCACAATTCCTGACTTGAACTTATACTACAGAGCTACTATGATAAAACAAAACAAAACAAACAGCCTGTTACTGGCACCTGAGGATCAATGAAACAGATTACAAAATGTACAAACAATGCTAAATACACTCAGCTACCTGCTGTTTTACAAAGGGGCCAAACATACTCACTTTAAGAAGGATAGCATCTTTCATAAATGGTGCTGGAAAAATCTCAGCTTTCTGCATGTCAAAGACTGAAATGAGACCCATATTTATCACCACATACTATACTAAAGTCAAAATAGATAAAAGGTCTAAATATTAAAACAGAAACACTAAATATGCTGGAATAAAAAATAGGTACAACTCTGGAAGACACAGGTGTAGGCAAAAACTTTATGAACAAAACCCCAGTTTCACAGGAATTATCAAAATGAATCAACAACTGGGATCTCATCTTATTAAAAAGATTTTGCATAACAAAAGAAATCACCAACAAACTAAAAACACAACTCACAGAGTGCAAAAAAATTTTATCAACTGTTCTTCAGATCAGACTAATATTTAAAACATATAAAGATCTGAAAAAAAATCAGATGATCCAGTTTCAAAGATCCAAACTAAAAATGGACATCTGAGATAAACAGACATTTCTCAGAAGTACAAATGGCAAATAAACATGAAAAAGGTTCCACATCACTGATCTTTCAAGAAATGCAAATGAAAATAACACTGAGATTCTATCTCATTCCAGAAAGAATAGTTATTATCATGAAAAAATTAATGATAAATTCTGGTGAACAGCAGGAGGTAAACCCTTCCCCACTGTTGGTGGGAGTGTAGGCTGGTGCAACCATTGTGGAAATCAGTGTAGATATTCCTCAAAACATTAGGATTAGAGGTCCCATTGGACCAAGATATTTCCCTTCTGGGTATCTTCCCAGAAGAACTAAAAACATCATAGCAGAGCAATATATGTGCACCAATGTTTATGGATACAGTTTATGATAGCTAATTCTTGGAAGTAACCAAAATGCCCATCAACTGATGAGTGAATTAAAAAGATGTGGGGATTTTTGCATGATGAAGTATTAATCAGCTATAAAGAAGGATAAAATTGAGATGTTCATAACTAAATGGATGGAGCTTGAGATGGTAATCATAAGTGAAATAAATTGGAAACACATGTGTAAATATCACATTATCTCTCTTGTCCCGAATCAGCAGGTCAGTCAATGAAGGTCACCTGGGAGAGGAGTGGGGAATTGAGGAGGGGACAAAAGACAGGAGACGTGAGAAGTGAAGACAAGACAGGAGTCTGATCAAGTCTCGTTTACTCAGGGGAGGTGCTGGGTATATATAGTGGAGGCATAGGGAAATGATATCAGCTGGTAAAAGGCACAAGTAACTAGGCAACTGGGTTATGACAGGAAGTCCCACCTCTGGGGCATAGCAGGAGACTTATGGGAAATAGGCGGGGTAAGAAGAATTAGGAGCTTAGCTCAGCAGAAGTAGGGGAAGAGGAACCCGGAAATCCACTTGCAATAGGATTGGAGGCCTGGAGTTATTGAGCCTCCCACAGGTCCCCCTTTACTTTTATATATGTATGTAAAATATAGCTTCTGTAGACAGCTGATTCCCTTGAGGGGGCAGTGCCTGTCTTAGGTTGAGGTGCCTTCTACACGGACCCGATTCAAATCTTACTCGTCATAGGAGACCAAGATGGCAGAAGGTCCCGTTCCTGTCTTAGGCGGCGAGTGGTGTCTCGTGTATGGCCCTCATTACCCATCTCTGGCTAGCCTGACCATCTCACCAAGGGTGGGAGAACTAAGAGGTCTCCAGACCTTCATCATCATAAGCTGGTTGTATTCCAGCGCAGTTTTCCCTTTCAGCCATCTCAAGCCTGTGATAATGGACCTGTATGTGTTGCATTTTAATGGCATGCAATTGTTTTTTAACGAAAGTCATCAGCCTATTGAAAAGACAGGGTCCTATTGATAAAAGTATTAATAGTCCAATCAAAGGTCCCAATAGGGGGAGAAGGTAGGGTAGTACTCCATTCCAAGTGCTCCAGAAAGGGTTTTTAAATAGCTCTTTTCTCCTCTTAATAAGATCTTCTTGAAGTCTCTTTATTTTATCTCGAACAATACCGGACTTGTTTGCATAGAAGCAGCAGCATTCCTGTAAAACCAGGCAGATCCCTCCCTGCTCTGCTGTTAGAAGGTCTAAGCCCCTTTTATTTTGCAAAACTACTTCTGCTAATGAATCTATCTGGTCTTGGATATCTTGGATAGTACCAGACAGTATGTGAACATCATCAATCAGCTGATTAGATAATTTGGTATAAGAATGTACTGCTACTCCCAATCCTGCTGTGCCTGTCCCCATGGCCACTGTGACTCCTAGCCCCACTAATAAAGGGATGAACTTGACTACCCTCTTTGTGCGGCCCATAGCATAATCTAAACTGGGAAGGGGTACGGGATCATTACCAGAGATGACATCTATATCAGCCAATACAATTGCCATGACACATAGCCCAGTCCAGTTGGTAGGTAAATATGTGAAGGCTAAACTTACCCACATACAAACACATGTCCCTTTTTTGGGCAAATAGGGCTACTGTAGTTAAGTATTTGATTGCAGCTGGTGAAGGTAACAAATCCAACATCAACAGTGAAGCTATCATTGTGGATGCCTCCCTGCATGCAGGAAGACTTCCATAGGAGATAACCCCCCCCAGAGAGGGTGGCTCTGGCTAATGCCTGCCAGTCCTCAGGAGTAAGCCAATTGTCAGCCACAGTTTCTAAAATGGCTGTGGTGTATGGAGCCGTGGCTCCGTATTGGGCAACCACCGTTTTTAGTTTCTTTAGTACTTTAAAATCGAAACTAGTGTAATGGTACCAAATCTGTCCTTGAGCACCTGTTGTTTCTGACACCGGAAATACCTCTGCCTTATCTAGATCTATGGGTGGGTCTAACAGAGGAAGCTTTTGGGGATAGTGCCCCTCAGGGGTGGTCTTTGAACACAGGGGACCTTTGGTCCGGTTGTATTTTCATTTTTGGGTTTTCCTGATTTTAATCTTTCTAATTGGATTATGAGGTCTTGGTGCTCTTTCTCTAATTTTATCTGTTCTTTGAGAAGTTCAATTTTGCCTTTTAATTCCTTTCTGGGGTCAGAAGCTGAACATGCTGAAGGAGGCACGCTGAGATCAGTGCTATATGGTCTAGGGCGCTGAACCTCAGGCGGCCCATCTCGGCCCTGATACTGAGTGGCTTCCTCCACTAGTTCATCCCAATCAACTTCATTATAATCAGCTTCAACTTGAAAAGGTTTTGGTAGTTCAGGATATATTTTTTTAACTTTGAGTGTAGCTCCTTCTAAATCAAAGGGGTTAATTTTCTCCTCGGGCTGTAATTTCAAATTTGGCGGCTCTGGCTTCCTGGTTTTGATTTCAAGATTCTGTTCCCTTACAGGAGGGCACACACCCTTAGGGGGTTCTTTGTCCTTTAAGATGAGTTTTATCTTTTTGTCCCTGTAGTATATTTTCACCCTTTTTTTTTTTTATCACAATAGCAACAACTGGGTCACAGTGTCTCTGGGATAAGATATCATCAATTAAATTCCAGTAGGAAAAGGCCATAACTGGGACCTTTTCAGGTCCAAAAGTCTCATAATAATCCTTAAGGTATTATTAAGTATTTAATAATCCAACCCTTTTCTATCACCTCTGATCAATAGTTCCTTCAATAGGGAACCATGGGCAAACTTGTTTAATATATTCAAAAAATTGACACAAATCCTTAATTTTAACCTTTATTCCTCACGCCTTTAATGCTTTGCTCAAACTTTCTGCAAATATCTCATGTTCACTTAATGCCTGTCCCATTGCCTAAGGGAAAAGAAAAGGGGGTGCTGTCTGCTTACCGAGGTTCAGATGTCGCAGCAAGAAACTGCGGCACGGGCCTCTTTTACTTTCTCTCTTGCCGGCTCTCTCAGACGGTTCTGTCACTGAATCCTCCATACCAGGTGCCCCATACGTTGGGCGCCACTTGTCCCGAGCCAGCGGGTCAGTCAACGAAGGAGGAGCGGGGAATTGAAGAGGGGACAAAGGACAGGAGACGTGAGAAATGGAGAGAAGATAGGATTCTGATCAAGTCTCGTTTATTCAGGGGAGGTGCTGGGTATATATAGTGGAGGCGCAGGGAAATGACATAGGCGGGTAAAAGGCGTGAGTAACTAGGCAACCGGGCTATGACAGGAAGTCCCACCTCCGGGGCATAGCAGGAGACTTATGGGAAATAGGCAGGGTAAAAGAACTAGGAACTCAGACCCAGGGCGAATGAGTGAGAAGACCTGGGGACCTCTGGATCCTGAACAGACCCAGAGCGCAGGCCCAGCGAATGAGACGATCAGGGCCATGGGATCCTGAACAGACCCAGAGCACAGGCCCGGTGAGGGAGTGAGCCGACCAGGGCCGCGGGATCCTGAACAGACCCAGAGCGCAGGCCTGGTGAGTGAGACCACCAGGGCCCTCCGGATCCTGAACAGACCCAGAGTGCAGGCCCAGCTAGTGAGTGAGATGACCTGGGCCTGCGGATCCTCATTCAACCCAGGCTGCAGGCCCAGCAGGGAACCCTTCAGCAGAACTCCCTGCAAAGAGGCTAGAGGCAAGACCCACCCAGCTGATACAGGAGCAGAACATCTTCCCAGAGACACAAAGTGTTCAACTCTAATGCCTGCAGCAGAAAGAAGTAAAACACACAGCCAGAACCAAACAACACCCACCTGGAGGAATCTGAACTTCATAGATCCAGACTTGGTTCTAAGGTAATAACTCTATCTAAGCTCTACACCAAAGGTCAGAAGACAGTGGTATACAAAATGACAAAGAGAAGGAACAAAATGCAGTCTCAGGCCCCAA
>NW_004524590.1:18251563-18253241 GCF_000260255.1 Octodon degus
TATTTCCATTTTCTTTTGACTTAAAAAAAAGAGATTTGTACCTATGTTGTTTATTTATTATTTCTTGCCTAGATCTTGTAATATGAGAAACTACTTTGGCAGTAACAATACACAATGTAGTAAGCATTGTTACTCTCCTAAAATCTTGTTTTGAGATTTTGTACCATTGTTTTTATTTTTTTTTCTTTTCTTTAAAATAAAAATAATTGATGTCAAAAATAAATAAATAAATGAACAGAAAGAAAGAAAGAAAGAAAGAAAGAATGAAAGAACGAAAGAACGAACGAAAGAAAGAAAGAAAGAAAGAAAGAAAGAAAGAAAGAAAGAAAGAAAGAACGAACTAGGAACTTAGCTCAGCAGAGTTAGGGGAAGAGGAATCCGGAAACCCACTTGCAATAGGATTGGAGGCCTGGATGTTAAAATGTAAAAATGTAAATAAGAACCAAAATATACAGCAGCTATAGTGAAATAGGAAGAAATGGAGAGGTTCTTTTTGGATCATGCTTATTTGGGGACCTATGTGCCTCACTTCTCTGTATTCTCATTTCTTTTACCTCATTTGGAAAGTTTTCAGCTATTATTTCAGTAGACAGGTTTCTTTTTTATTCAACTTGTGTCATGTTTTGATCTTTCACTAACTGCACTTAATCTTAGATTAGCCTTTAGTCACCTAGTAGCTGTTGGATCCATTTTTCATGTTCTGTTGTTTTTAAGATGTCTCTCATGAGTTAGTCACTGACAGCCACTGTGTCTTCTATTTCTGAGACTTCTGTCCTCACTTTGGTCACTTCTGTCAAGAGAATTTTTAATCTCTGGAATTTCTGTTTGGAACCTGTTTGTGGATATTAGTTCTTTTCTATGCTTGTCACATATGCTTTAAATCATTTTGCGTAGCTCTTTTTATTAGTGTCATCTTTAGACTTGCTAATGATTCTGTTTAATTGCCCCAATGTCATATTACTTACATCATACGTGATCTTGCTAATTGCTGTAGTGAACTTTTTGCTGTTTCTCCACTGGCACTGTTTTGAGTCATTCAGGTGTGAGGCTTTGGTTTTGCTCCCTCTCAGTACCCCATGGGTCAGCTTTGGGGGAGTTGGGAGGGCTTTAAGCCATTTTTTCAGCCTTTCTTCTTATGTATCCATTTTTTATTATTTATGTATGTATTTTGTGTTGAAGCTTGTGATTTTCCTGTAGTGGTGAGTTTGTTTCTGCTCTGGAGACATTCATGAATAGTGTCTCCTTTTCAGTGGTGTCATCTGGGGATGCCTAGTGCTGGCTGCTGCCTCTGCCCAGGATCTAATCCCACGCATTTGTTTGAGATGTCACAGCATGTTGTGCTCCACACCTTGTTCTCGCAGAACGTGCCCCAGCATTGCTAAAGACCCCTAGACAATGTAGATATTGGTGTTTCCAGAACACCAAAGAATAGCAACAACTATGATGCTTTGGCTGTAGTAAGAAAAGCAGTGTAAGTTATAGCATTAAATATAAACTGAATATTGACAGGCCCTAAGAATCAATAAAATATTATCCTTGTGCATAGAAAAAAGAACTATAATCATAGTAAACACACTAGCATGAACCAAATATTGCCCTCCCCTTGATCTGTAGTCAATAGCTACTAAAAGGAACAACTTTACCTTTACTAACAAAAGTGTATGTGTATAAATTATAT
>NW_004524590.1:18253524-18261252 GCF_000260255.1 Octodon degus
ATAATTTGTTACAGGGTCTCACTATGCAGCTCAGGAAGAAGATCATAGGGATCTTCCTGTCTCAGTCACAACAGTACTGGGATAGGCATGCACCACCACACATAATTTCAGTGGCTGGCACAGCATGCCTGGGGTTCTGAAGTTGGGAAGTTGGCATGGTATGTGGTATCGGGGATCCAACCTTGTCCTTGTGTTTGCCAGGTAGGTGCTAAGACTGCAGAGCTATCTCCCTAGCCAATAGTATATTATTTAACAGCAATAGCATAAATTAGGTATTTATCTAGAGACAAAACTTAGCAGTTATGTTAGTAAAGGTGTTTGTGAGGGAGCCAGAGAATGAAAACAATTTTTTAGATTCATTGATGGGATAGGAGAAGAAAGAGAGAAAAGTAAGATAGGGATTCCTATTTGGAAGGAAAAGGAAATTATTAGTGATAAAGAATAGTTACTTGAAAGAACAAATAAGAAAAAGAAGAAGAAAATGATAAAGAGCAAAAACAAGATAAAAAAGAAAAACCAAAAGGTTAGAACAAGAAAAAAAAAAGGAAAAGAAATTTAACAAGAAAAGGGGAAAAATGTCACAGAAAAGCTCAGCCCCTTCCAAGTGAAGGAAATATAAAAATAATACAATATAGTATTTAAAAATTTTTTTAAAAAGACTGAGTCAAAGAAAAAAATGCCTGTGCTATTGTTTGAGTGGCTTTCTTCCTGTTATCTGCAGTCTTGGGATCTAGCCAGACATGATTTCCTATGCTTAGCTTTAGGGTCTGTGGGTCTGTGAGGCAGCCTCCTTGCACTAGGTGTCCTCTGTTAGATCTTCCCAGGCTCTTTGCACTAGGGGTCTTCTGTTTGGTCCTCCCAGGTTCTGGTTGTTTCCATGCAAGCCAAGGCATGTCCTTGCTCCCTTCAGTACCATAATTGGAGAACACAGTCAGCTATCTGACCTGCTGGATGCAGGCCACAAGGCAGGGTTCAAGTGCACTGTTAGATTTAATACCCACAGATGTGGAATCTGAGAAGAGTTGTTCTCTTCTCTGTCCAGGTGTTGTCTTTGTCCAGGATCAGGTCCCTGTTCAGTCTTTGCCTCTGCTGCCCCAGGCTACACTCTGTGGGGTGGGGTGCTGCCCCCTCACAGTGGTGCTCTTGTGTGGGACTGAGCTGCCCTTTCTCTGGTACAGACCTGCTCCCTCTGCTGCTTGGGGTTATTTTTGTATTTGTGATTACCTATTCAGATGATAACAACTTTATCTCCTAATTATCCTTCATGCATTTCCTTACTTGACAAATGTCCCTGTAGGCAACTAATATTCTTTCACCACTGCTGTCCTTGTGCCTGCATAAATCAACAAGCTTTGTCTTGATGCTTCTCAAGGATGTTTTTTGGCTCGCCAAACCAGCCTTTCTACCTGTGTAACTTTAGAATATCTACCTGGAAGTTGCACCGGTGAAGTATTGTAGACATATCTCACTTCATGAACAATTCGAGAAGTGATGTGCTTTCAGCTTCAAATTATTTTGTGACTGTAATCAGGATAATAAATGTAGACTCTTCACTCTTGCCCTTGAGTTTCCTGACCCAGAGGGTTTCCCAGGCTGGTTGCCTCAGATGGGCTGTGGAACTATATGGTATATTTTTCAAAGTATTGTTTGGCCACTGAGGTAATTTTAAGTGTCTGCTATTGAATGATTTATGGAAGAAAAGTAAAGCATATTACAGATGCTCCAACTTGACATCATTTTTCTGGTCCTGAGACATCTAAATTGGTCCTCCAATTACTTCTTAATTTTATAAAGGAATATAAAATGCTTAATGCTTAAAGCTGACATATTAATTTTATATATCTTTTATAATAGGGTTATTATGTGCTATATAACATTTTATAGAACATTTGGGTCTGTTGAATAACTAATATAGTTAGGTTCATTTGTGACTGTTTTATAGGAAAAGAAGCATAATTTTGCTCTTTTAATATTATAGACAATTATAGTTATATCATCATATATTGCCGGTCATATTTGTAATTTTCTTGATACCCATTTCCTAGCCAGAATACTAGCCTCTGTCTTCTGCTCTCCACATCAATTCTCTTCCAACTGGCTGCAACTTCTTTTCTCATATTTGGGTGACATCTCTTAGATCAGTGGTGGCAAACCTACCGTGCCTGTGCCTCAGAGGACTCTTTGTATCATTGAAAGATCTAAAAGAATCACCTTCACTGTCCTCGATAGTCAGTCCAAATTGGGGTCCTTTGGAATACGTGAGTTTGAATACTTTTTTAAACAATGAGTCCCAAGAAGCCAGTGCTTTTGCAGCATTCTCAGTATCAGAGCATGAGCAGCTTCTTACAATGTAACTCGGCTTTCAGGCTTGGGAGCCCATCCTCTCTGCCTGGAGTCACGGCAGTAAGGGGGTTGGAGCGTGCTGGAGTGGCTCCTTAGGAGCAGTGGCACATGCCTCTGCATCTGCTGCCTTGCTTTCCTGGGCTTGTTTTGTTTGGCTCAGCTTCACCTTTTCTTTTTTGAAACAGTTGGTATGCACTTCCAAGAGGGAACAAACAAGCAGGCTTGATTGAGACCTTAAAACTCAAACTTAATTCACCTCCAAATGTGGGCTCTGTTTTCTGTATGATCAGCTCTGAGCTTCGCTCTTGGTTTATTTTTCCACCAGATTTCCTCAGCAGAGCTGTGTTTCTTTAAAATAGGGGTAGTGAGAATCTTTTGTTCATCCCTGAATCAGGCTGGATCTTGAAGTTCTCTGGAAATATCGATGCCATCACTTCATGTGTTATGCCTGGGATCTCACCGTGGCTGGCAACAGAGCAGAAGTGTTGGAAGCCCTTCAGAGACTATATTAGGGATTGGTATTTAGCAAGGGGGAAGAGAGCCAAGACAGGCTCTTCTTTTCCTTGAAGATTGGTGTGATGCAGGGAGATTTTTATGTGCCAGAAGCCACATACTAGGCTGTAATTGAGTGTAATTATTGCTCTGCATGCTGCAAAGACCAGGACTTGAGGCCTCCTATAGAATCCCAACACCTTCTTCATTGTGCTCTAAGAAACAGCATCCCCAACAGAGCCAGAAGTACTTGCCTTTCTTGTGTCTGGTCTTTAACTGAACAAGTCACTGGCCATCCAGTTGGGTGATGTTTTCTTGTAACTCTGGGCCTTTGATCTCTGTCCTAGGATTCCTTTGACAACATACTTTCTTCTGAGCTTTGGGAATATTTCCATACAAGGGAACTGAAATGAACAATAGAAGAATTCATATGAATAATTCAAACATGACCTAAAATACACCCAGAATACAAAATAAGTCATTTGTAATTATCTGGTTATTTCCGCTGAGAGGATTGAAAAAAAGGCTAAATTATTTGGGTAATTACCTTCTCCTTTTTATTCAACATGTAGAATGGTCCCAACTTCAGGGTACAATCCAGGATTCTGCCTCTCCCTTGGCATTCTGTACTGAACATTGTAAGAATGTAGTGCTCACTCTCAGGTGTCATACTGCAAGGTTAGGTAGATTTTTTAAAAAAATTTAGTACAAGGTCTACAGGATCTCACTACACAGCCCAGACTCATAGTTATCCTCCTGTTTTCAGCCTCCCAAGTGCTGGGATTACAGACACACACCACCATGCCTAATCTCAGTTGCTGGCTCAGCACGCCCTAGGGGCAGGGCCGGTATGGCAAGCCAGGAACCAAATCTGGGTCTCTGTACCTGCCTAAGCAGCACTTTAGTATGCTGAGCTATCTGGCTGGCCTGGTTATATAGATTTCTTAAAGATAACTTAATCATATTAAAATTGTTCCATCTGTTTGTTATTAAAAAATCTTTGTGTCTGGTGTCCTGCCTTCTTAAATACAATCTGTAGCGTGGAAATTAATTTTTACTGATTAAATTTGTCCAGACTTCCTGAGTCATAGTGTTGATTACTAAATCTCCCTGTTCATGCTGTCATTGCAAGTGGAAACTAGGACAAATGTATACTGCCTTCAGGACTTTCTTGGAAGATGCACATGTTAAATAATCAAGGGTAGATGATCAGAATTTGTGTTTTGGCTGGCTATCTTTTCTTCTCCTAATAGAAACAGCACTGAGAGACTCTCTATCAGCTCCATTCCAGTTAATTTAAATGTTATTGGATTGTAGGTGACCTAGAAAAGTCAAATGACAGTGAAGCTCCAAAGTCTTCCATGCCAGGAATGTCTTCAGGCCACTTCCATGGTAAGCTTTACTTCTCACCACCATGGTAGAAGATGGAGAGAAATTCTTTCTTGCCAGCTTGCAGGAAATCAGGCCATGTCTGATATGCTATGGGTTCAACTGCTGCTAAATCATCATTTTCCTGCAAAACACATTTAGAGTTAGTTGCTGCTTTGAATCTGAGATACTAGGAACACATTTACTGTGATTCACATGTACTGAATCACAGGCCAAAACTACTTCCTCTGTGATGCAGTACATGCACTGGAAATCTTTCTGCAGCACATTATTGATGTTTAATGCTCTTCCTGGTGACTAACATAGCATTTTAAAAATACCTTGCAGTCTAGTTAATCAAAATTCTCCTTTACAGATGCTGAGTTCTGTGCCTTGTTTTGGAAAGACTACTCCAAAGAAAGTTAATTGAAAGAGAGGTGAATAAGGTCAATTTGTTTTTGGTTCACTGTGTAACAAATTATCATGGGTTTGGCAGATGAAAACAACATGTACTTATTATTTCCAGGCTCTCTGAATCAGGAGTTGTGTTAGTCAGCTTTCTTTCACTGGGACAAATTACCCCAGAGAAACTATCTTAAAAAAATGAAAGGTTTACTTTGGCTAGGATTTCTGAAGTTTCAGTCCATGGCCACTTACCCTACTGCCTTGGGCAGAGCATCATGATGGCAAGTGCATGGTAGAGCAGAGGTGGGGCAGGAGTCTTATCTGAGGTCCACAGTGCTCACCTCATGGTGGTCAGGAAGGGAGAGAGAGAAAGAGAGAGAGAGAGAGAGAGAGAGAGAGAGAGAGAGAGAGAGAGAGAGAGAATATCCAGGGCAATGGTGTACTTTAAAGGCACACTCTCAGTGACCTGCTTCTTTCAACTAGGCCCTACCTTGTGAGTTTCCATCCTATCCCAGAATGCCATCAAAGCATGACTCCATCAGCAGATGAATTCACTGATGAAGTCAGGGTCCTTGGGATCCAATCACTTCTAAAGGCCCCCACTGATAATTATGTTGCATTGTGGACCAAGATTTCAGCATATGAGCTTTCAGGGGCTTAAATCTGAATGATAGCAAAATTGCAGGCATGAAGTAGTTGAATATGCTGCTGTGAATTTTCTAGGGCTGTAGTCTGGTGTTGGCTGGGGTGTCTCAGCTGAGGCCTGAGGTCCTCTTCTAAGGTCCTACAAAAAAATCCATTTCCTTGCAGCTGTAGTAATCATGGTGGCTTGCTTCTCCAAGTCCAGCTGGAGCATCTTCGACCTCTAGGCCTCTTTTAGAATGTTCATGGTTAGGTCAGGCCTTTGCAGAGTAATTTTCCTTTAGATTGACTCAAAGACACTGGTTATCTGCATTAATTACATCTACAAATATCTCTTTGCCTTGCTACTTAGCTTAACATCATGGTAGCCGTGGGATTCATCATAGTTGGAGGTCCTGCCTGTGCTTTGTATAGGGCAGGAGACCATACAAGGCTTGTATGCCAGGAAGGGGCAAATTGGGGGTCATTTGAGAATTCTTCTTACCACCTTGCTTCAAAAAGTAGCTTTTAGAACACTATTAAAAATGTAAGCCTCGGGAGAGAGCATGGCGGTCTAAGTGCCTGCCTGGCCCAGGTTTGATCCCTGGTACTGCGTTGGCCTAGTGTGCTGTGCTGGCTCAGAAACCTGGCATGGTGGTGCACACCTGTAATCCCAGTACTTGGGAGTCTGAAGCAGGATGATCACCACTTTGAGGCCAGCCTGGGCTACATAGTGAGTCTGAGGCAAATCTGCACTACATAGTGAGACCTCTCCAAAAGCATTTAAATCAAGGTCAGCAAGATAGCTCAGTGGACTAAGTGCCTGCTTAGGCAACCATAGGGATCGGGGTTTGATCCCCAGCACCACTTGCCACAGGCCTTGACCAAGGAGCACTGAGTCAGCCACCAAGACTAGGCGTGAGAGACTGGGTGTGGTGGTACATGCCTGTAATCCTAGCACTGGGGAGGCTGAAAACAGGAGGATCTCTACGAGTCTGAGTGGCAAGCTGTGCAGCAAGACCCTGTACCTCATATATAAAATAGATAAATAAAAATAAATCATTTGTGGGATATGATAAAACATATAGCTAAGCTAAACAAAGCACAGGGACCACGGTTCGATCCCCCAGCACCACATGCCAGCCGGCCCCGCCCCCTGGTGGGCTGAGCTGGCCACACACACACAAAATAAATAAATAAATTAAAAAAAATAGCAAGCATTTAGATTTTTAAAAATGTATTATGGTGAAAGACACAATGCCATATGCCCAGTGTTGCATTGTTAGAATGCTCAAAATACGCCCTCAGAATGCTCCTTTCAAAGTGCTCCCCTCTGCTTCCACTGTGTTTGTCCCCTCATTCTTGCCACTTTCTGAAGCAGTTTGGACAGTCTTTTGTGTCTTTACTTACTCTGTCACACCTACCTTGGCGTTCCCAGCTGTTAAAAGTATCTCCCATTCACGGTCAGTTAGACTTTAAGGAAGAGCCGCAGTGATCCAGAGTCAGACATGGTGCACCGTAGGGGCGTGGCTGCACCGCAGGGCTCGCAGACATGTCTCCCCACAGGGTAGTTCTGGGCAGCAAAGTTTCCCATGTTTTTGAATCATACATTGTGAAGGCACTCACTGAAGAAAACTTCCAGAACAGCTTCAGGAAACAGTAAGAACAATGGGATAAGTGCGTTTTAAGTGAGGGGGATATTTTGAGAAGGATTAATGGTGATTTTTTTTATTGTAATAAATTTTTTAAATTTAACTTATACTATGTGTTTCAATCATGACTCACGTTTGGTATTAAGTTGGTATGAGAATTGCTATTGTACCGTGGTAAAGCTTTCCTGAAGATCTTGATATTCTACAAAATCACATACTAAAAATAACAAGTTTATGGAAAAAATTGAAGAGATCACTCAGAAACCTAAGCTACTCTGCAACCGGAGCATCAGAAGACAGTTAAGAATCCTAATAAAGCTTGTTGGATTGTTTAAAAGACAGTTTAAGTGCCTAATAAATAATGATGTATGGCAGAAAATGTAGTGCAGAACAAAAAATGAGCGTACTTTCTTGTTGGGGTTGTAGCAAAGGACAGTGAGTACTAAGTACAGCAATAAAGAAAATGTCCAGGGCCCGGGAAAGCCTCAGCATGAGCCTGTCATGGCATCTTCAATCAAGAGAAAACTACAGGGCAGACAGGCATTCCACGCAGACCTGGGCGCCTCTGCAGACGATGCATTCAGCTGTTTTACTGTGTGCTGGGGTCAGCAGTTGCTACTTGATTTCAAAAACTGTAGCTTACTGAGAAATGTTGAGTATAACTGTGTCTTTCACACTACACTGAACTGAATCTTGTACTTTACCATTGGCATTTGAGCTAATTTCTGTTATAGAAATGCATATTGTAATAGAATACTGTAAATAATTTCAATTTCCCTTCTGTTGTTATAAGACTATTTATTGAATAGTCTTATCATCTCTCTTCCAGTTGTGTCTTTACATTTCA
>NW_004524590.1:18261607-18272681 GCF_000260255.1 Octodon degus
TTTTTTTTTTGCAGAACTGGGAATTGAACTCAGGCCCTTGCACTTGCCAGAGAAGCGCTTATTCCACTGAGCTGTCTCCCCAGCCCCTTTTTTCTTTCTTTCTTTCTCTCTTTCTTTCTTTCTTTCTTTCTTTTTTTACAAACATAGGTATCTTTGCGGCATCCTACATTGTTTCTTGTCTCCCAAGACAACTATTTCAACTCTTTCAGTTGATTATTTTAGTAGTTACTTCTGTCTTTATATAACATCCTTATATTGCAATTCTCAATAGTTTTCACATTGTAATATTGATTTTTTAATTAGGAAAGGTAGACTTGGTTCATTATCAGTCTTCTGCCTTGTTTCTACCATTCTATCTACTCTCCATCTTCCCTATATAATTCTGTTGTAAGATTTATTTATTTAATTATGTATTGGAAAACTGACCTGTTTTAATTATTTAACAATAATGCAACACATCAAATTTCCCTTACATCTACAGTTCAGTTATATCCACACATCCTTAGACCAAATAGTCCCCTTCCCAGAAGCACGGCATGACAGTGAGATGCTAAAGACACACGGAGGTGAATGTTGAAGATTAGAGTTTAGCTGTCTATCAAATGGAAGTACAAATTTTATGGAGCTGTATTTCATTGAAGAAGCCTAGTGTCTGAGATGCAATTATTCTGAAAAAACTTCCTGTAAAACATTTTAAACTGAAAAGAAAAGGTTTGGAGTATGTTCGAGTGGAGGACCTGTGATTTTTATTTAATCTGTATATAGTATTGTTAAATTGAATAGTTTGACCTAATTCTCTATCCGTACACATTTTAAGTTTGGCTTAGAGTTTTCTGTGTCTACAGCACACCTACCCTAACTTGATATACATATAGACTTATAACATGTACCCAAGTCTCAGCACTCACAAGCAGCCAACTGATGAAACCATGTTCCAGCTAGACATGAGCTGTTACCAATGGGGCTGTCTATGTACCTCACTTCTGATTTCTTTTTCTTTTCTTTTCTTTCTTTCTTTCTTTCTTTCTTTCTTTCTTTCTTTCTTTTTTTTTTTTTTTGAACCAGGGATTGAACTCAGGCCCTTGTGCTTGCCAGGCAAGTGCTTATTCTACTGAGCTATCTCCCCAGCCCCTCACTTCTGATTTCTGTATATTCCATTCTTTTCTCTGCCTAGAAATATAACTTGCCCATGTTTTTTTTTTTTTTCAGAACCAGGGATTGAACTCAGGCCCTTGTGCTTGCCAGGGAAGCACTTATTCCACTGAGCCATCTCCCTGGCCCCAACTTGCCCATGTTGTGGCACAAAATACTCTGAATCTTTTCTTTTTCTTGGTCTAGACTGCTGCTGGATTTTGGAATCACAAATAAAGCCAATTACAATCTGTAAAAACTATATTTATCATCATTTTCTCTTTACCAGGATTGGCGTCGGTTCGGCTATGTAAATGTTAATCATGCTGCCTCAGTTACTCTTCTCTTATTGCTGGGATAAATACCCAACACCCAAAGTGAAGGAAGGCAAGGTTTCTTTGGCTTACAGTCAGTGGAAGTTTTAGTACATACTCTGCAGGCTCCAAGGCAGAGTGGCACATGACAGAAAGCAGACTTTCATGGTGGCAGTAAAGAGCAGGGAGCAAGGGAAGGGCTGCAGCTCAGGCTGCCAGCCAGCCTCTCTCCCCTCCTCACATTGTAATGCAAATTACCTGCCCCAGGGCAGGAGCAGCAGCCACACCCACCTGTGACTGCCTGAGGCTTTGGGGGACAACTAGACAAACCATAACACATACCCAATCCATGAATTAACCAGTGATTATGTTTTCTTTCTTGCCCAACATTTTGTATTGCCTAGAGATAATAAATAACTTACATTTTTGTTTTGCTTTTATGTACATATTAATACAACCTTATAACTTCCCCAAAGACATGTGTATGAATCTATAATTTATTTCTTTGTCCTATGTTTCATGTGATTAAATTTAGCTTTATCCATTAAAGTCATTAAAGGAGGAGAATTTAAATGTAGCAGTTGATGATGTCACTCTTTTTGTATCTAATTCTTACAGATGGCTAGGTGGTATTTTGTAGTTTGTGTAATTATAATCACCTTGTTCCAGAAAAGATGTGAAGTAGCTTGCTATCTGATGCTCACATTTAGACATTTGTCCAAAAATCACAACAAAACCACTAGAGTAATAAATACAATAAATGTTAGCATTTCTAGAGTGCTAGGAAATTAACATCACCCATCTATTTCCCAATATTTCATTTTGTGCTTGTCATATAAACTCAAGGGCCCCTCCATGGTGGAGAGAGAAGTCACAATTTAGACGTAAACATGCTATGATGATTACGAGCCGTGCTCATCAAGCAGTTGGCGCTGGACCACATTTATTTGGTGACCTATTTTTTGTGTTACCAGAGAATAACAAAAGCCTTTACATTTTAAAAAGATTTCAATAGCAAAATGCAAAACAAAAAACCAAGATACAGGCCATATATATATATATATATATATAATTTTTTGATTTTTTTAAATCACAACTATGTATTTCCTTTCTTAAAAATTAATTTTATTGAGAAACAAATAGCAATGAGACAAACTGATTAGTAGGACAGTTTCAACAATTAATACATTGCATATTGTTGTTTAAGTAGTGGTTATTCATAGTACAAGATACAGACATGATATCCTGTCCAAATACTATTAGTACAAATCTTTCTTCTCATTGAATTAAGAGAAAGTAGCTATAGATCTATCCTAACTGTTTTGTATATACAGATACAAAATGGTCCTTTATGTATATCCCCTTTTTCTGTTTAGTTTTGTCAGAGATGGGTATTCCATTGCCATTTAAATATTGTAGGTGTGTGAATTCAGCAAAATAATCCAATATAGTCCAGTAGTCCGTAATAGTAGTGAATTATCCGTAGGACTGGCAATGTCAGAAGTTGTTGACTTGAGCCTTTTACAGCTCAGCATATTAATATGGCTTTACTTTTCATACTTTGTTTTTATACTTTTCTACTGGATGGTTAAGACCAAGATAAAGCAAGACCTATAGAACAAGAACTGTAACTTTGGTATCTGCTGAAGTCAGTCAAATCCCCTCAGGATTTACCCTGAAACCCTGTACTGCAGTTTGTAGATCCTTTGTCAGTGTCAGCCATGTGGATGAAGGCCATATATATTCTTAAAATATAAAATATTTACTATCTCAGACTGAAGAAAAAGAAGTTTACTGACTCCTAAGAGCTCAGGTCCTAGAACTAGACGGACCTGGATCTGAATCCCAGTGAGACCCAGGGAAGCTATTTAATGTCTCTTGGCCTCTGTTTCTTCATCCATAAAATGGGGTTCATATAAGGCATAGGGAAAACTGGGCTGGAGAGGCTGTTCCCAGGGCCTGGGAGGCATGCAGTGCACTTTTACTGTTCTTAAGGTCATTATTTCTATTTGAGCAAAACCTCCAGGACGTTCCCATCCCCGCAGAGCTGCAGAGGCTTCGGCACCTCTGGGTGCGGGCTGTGTTGTGTGCCCTTTCTCCTCACCCTGCTCCTGGCTGTAATCGGGAAGGCACTTTGGCCCTTGCACCTGGTCACATGATTTTGCCACTTCACATTCAAACACTTCTTATATTCGAGACTATCCTGTGAAACATGTATTTCCATCAAGAGCTGGTAATTAACACCAGCACAGTTTCTCCAAAGTCATGATTGATGACAGTGTGATAGGGAGCTGAGTGACTCCACTTGCCAACTCAGGCAAAAACCTGCTTTGGGCAGTGTTGTGGGGCTCCCTCAGCAGCTCCTTCCAACACCCGCCCGCTTCTCTGGCCATCCAGCGCCATCTGGACATGGTTCCCTTCCCCGGGTACAATGTCAGAGCCAACAGGCCGGTGTTGGGCATGTTCTCTCCTGCTTCCTTTTATGCCATTCTGGGGGCAGAGTACTGATAGGTTGTGACTCTAATCCATGGAGTCTGAGGTATAATTGTCCTCTTTTTATGCAAGTTTGTTTTAGCAGAAGATAGGATCTGTGGGTTTTTTTCTTCTTTAACTTTTGCTCCTATTCTGTGTGAAGGTCTTGAGTTTTTGTTTTGTTTGTTTGGCAGAGAGACTGCACTGGGAATTGAACCTAGGGCCTGGCCTTCTGCATGCTAGGCCAGAGATCTATGTCTGTGTCTCCAACCCTAAGTGTCTTGAATTCTTGGAGACAGAGTAGAAAGAACACCAGTGGTGTCTGTTCCAGAGCCAAGATGTGATAGGATAGGGAGGAACCAGAACCCTGGTCATGGTCACCTAGGCATTTGCAGGTTGCATGGCCATTGCCCCATCCAGGAACCCTGTACCCCCACAGACTGTGCCCCTGCCCATAAATTCCAGGTCCAACCAAACCGCTCTAAGAAGCAGCACCTGGTGCTAGATTTGGCACTCTTTGGGGGTGTGGTCCTCCCCTCTACCACAGCAGAAAAGCCCTGGGTATGCTGTAGGGAACTCTGGTTGGTCAGGTAGGAGACTGAGTCATTCAGACAAAGAGGCAAAGCAAGCAGGCTGGGGCAGAGGACCTCCACGGCGAGGCACGTTTGGAGAGGGGCGCAGTGCCAAGGACTGTGACAGTGGCTAATATCAGAGTTACACAGCCTCCCTACCTGTGGGTTCTGTAGCTGGAGATTCAACCAAGAGCAGATGGAAAAATATTCAAAAAAATTTCATCTCTCCTAGAGCAACAGACTTTTTTTCTTGTCCTGATTCCCTAAACAATACAGTATAATGATTTACATAACAATTACATGGTGTCCTATATTATAGATCATCTAGAGACTATTTAAACACATAGAAGGCTGTGCAAACACCACATCATTTTATGTAAGGGGCTGGGGCACCTGCTTATAGCGGTATCTTCAGGGGTCCTAGCAGCAGCACCCTGTGGGTACAGAGGGAGGCTTGTCTGGACTGAGATGGAAAGTGAAGTCCTTGGTGACTGCTGTGACCTGAGGAAAGGGGCTGTGAGCATGCGTGCCACCCGCCTCCGACTAGAAGGGGACTGCGTTGTAGAGGGATGACTTTGTTTCCTTCCCATGAGGCCCTGGCCAGAGAGAACTGACGGGCCATACAAATGCTCCAGGGCTCCGCTGCTTCAGTGGAATTACTTACACCCTCTTTCTCTCCATCTAGAAAGCCAGGCCCAGCTGGCTAGGAGGGATGTGTGTTTGGTGTTGACCTTTGCTAATGGACAAACTGTTCACAGACATCTCAGGGGCATTTAGGTGGGGCGTGGAATAATGGAAATGGGTTAGAATGGGGACTGATAAAACATGTTCCCTTTTATCTTAACATGTAGAAAGGCATTTCAAAATATATTTTTTCCTTTCTCCTATTAGATTTTCATTTGTTGCCAGGTCACAGGGCCATAAGGTGCCAAAACAGTGAACAATGTACCTACGCCTTTGCTTTCAACAGATTAGAGGTGAAGGGGGAGGATTTAGTTTTGTGGTGTAGAGTAAAACCTTGGCACTGCTCCTAGGAAGTCAGTGAACAGAGAGGGAATGGGAGGGTTTTTTATTGTTCCAGTGAGAGAAAGTCTAAAAGAAACAGATGCAGGCAAGGCCAGAAGAGTGGGCGAGCAGGCAGCCAGGCTGGGAAGTGTCACGTGGCCTTCAGGGAGGTCCTCTCCTCTCTTTTCCCCCCGGAGGCCCTAGGGCCCTTCTTTGGAAGCCACCTTCATTTTACCTTGCTGTGTCTGAATTATCTGGGGTTATTTTTCCTTTCCAAAGTCACTACCAGTGAGGGGTTATGGGGTGATGCTGATTAGAAAAAGGAGTTAAAAATGAAAAAATTGGGGAGATAGCTCAGCTATCTAAGCACCTACCTGGCAAGTACAACGACCTGGCTTCGATCCCTAGCACCACATGCCAGGCTGGCCCCAGAAATGGGTGCACCATACTGGCCAATGAAACCAAACATGGTGGCACATGCCTATAGTCCCAGCACAGGGGAGGCTAACACAGGAGGATCGCTATGAGTCTGAGCTGCATAGTGAGATCCTATACCAACTAACTAACTGCAAGATTTTTTTAAAAATGCAAAAATTGCCTCAACATTAAATTTAAGCTACTTCCGCCTGACCAGATGCTCTCTGGGGTTTTGGAATGCTCCTGCCATCAGGAAGCGGAGGTGTCTCCTTTAGCCATGTGCATGGTGGATAGTCCTGCTGTAGAAGTCTCGAAGAGACTTGAGAGGCAGGCTGCAGATAGTGACCCTTTGCCCCACCACCAGCTTCCCCAGATGCTGACATCCCCAGAACTGCTCCTGTTTTACACAGTGGCAATGATACGGGAATCTAAAGAGCTGCTCTATTCCTTCCCTCCACACTGGCCTTGTCACCTGCTTCCATGAAATGTAATGACACTGTATTGGTCAGTGTTCACTAGAGAAAGTGATTTAATGCAAGGTATACGAGTATACAAGGATTTACAAGGCAGGCTTATGAGGCTCGCCCGCAGAGCTGGTGCGCAAGAGTGCAGGCGGGCCGTCTGCGCGCTGGAGGTCCAAAAGTCTGCAGCTCACCGTAGTGTCCCACGTGAGTCCCTCTCAGGAGGCCGAAGAGTCTGCGCTGGAAGCCAGGAGACAGCGTCCACGGTGAAGCGTGGCGCTCCTCTGAAGCAGCAGAAGGGAGCCTGCCTTCTCCGTGACCCTTTATTCCATCCGGGCTGCCGGCCTGTGAGCTGGTGCCGCTCACCCAGGCTGGGTCTTCTGCTTTCAGTAAAGCCCTTCAGCGACACCTAAAACTGTGCTGATACAACAGTGTTGGCCTTTTTAAAAAATTTTGGCTCATGTTGACACAATCAATTAACTGTCACAGACATGCTTACCTACGTGTGTGTGCGCGTGTGTGCGTGGGTGTATGTGTGTGGTACTGGGGATTACACTCAGCACCTTCACATGGAGCTATATCCCCAGGCCCATTTTTGTTTTTTTAATTTTGGGACTGTGTTTGTCTTTCTGATGCAGAATTATACCAGTTTAAATCACAGAGTATTGCAAATCCAACGCCAGCTCATGGAGGGATGGAATGAGCCAGTTTTTATGCTTTTTCACGTGTGCTTGGTCTCATTAAGATGGAGAACAGCAAGTTGTCAGGAGGGTTAGTAGAGCAAAGGTTGCCAGGACCGAGAACTTGCATTTCTAGCAGGTGCCTAGATTTAGTTGGTGCTGCGTTCTGCAAGCGCGTCTTGAGGAGCCGGGCACTAAAAAGGCGGTGGCTTTTTCTTCTCAATTTCTTTTCTCAACAGAACCCAGCAAGTGTGTGTTCCCTCGAGCACACCTGAACATGTTTCCAGAGGACTCATCTCCACCTTTTATTTATGTAAGAAATAATCTAGCCTCCAAATCAGACATCTGCGTGGCTGCCTGCGCAGCTGCTCCCCAGCACAGAGCTGCTTGGTTTGGAGACCGGCTGGCACGGTCCTGTCAGAAGCCCAGGAGAAGCAGGGGCTGCGGTCTGCCTGCCTGTGCTAGGATGTCCTGAGGGGCCTGATATTTTTTCCTTGGCACGTTCAACGCCACCTTCTCCGTCTGGGACCAGTTGCAGGGAAGGTGCCGCCAGCAGGAAGGAAATGAGAGCTTGGTCTCTGCCGAAGGCTCTTGAGTGGGATTTTTCCACCATAGTTGGCTGCTTCCAGGGTGTATGCTTCAGCCTGGACTTGTTCAGTGGCAACTGAGAAGACACGAAGCTCAAAATATCCTAAGCAAGATCACGCAAATGCATTGGCTCAGGGGTAACTGGAAAGGTCGGAAGAAGCTCTGACTTCACAGCCAGAAGCATCTAGACCTCCCTGAGCTGGATGCACAGCTGGTATTGTCACCTGTGACAGGCATGCCTGCCATAAGCAGAGAATTGTTATGGCACTAAGAAGAGGGATTCCACATGCCAAAGATCCCCAAGAATAAGAGGACACATGATGTTTTACCTTTCTTAGTGCTTGTGCCTTTATCCCAAGTGCTTTTCCTTCCTAATTGCTGGCTGTCCAAAACCTGTAAATATTAAAAAATGCTCAAAACTTTCTCCAGATCCTTAACGAATGACATCTCACTCTTAAAAGCTATCAGTGGTTACTTGTGCAGGGCAGTGTCTCTGCTCTGGTGGGCACTGTCTGTGGACACTTTGATACGTGTGCATGCGTGTGTGTGTGTGTGTGTGTGTGTGCATGTGTGCGTGTGTGTGTGTGTGTGTGTGTGTGTGCGTGTGTGTGTGTGTGTGTGTGTGTGTTCTGGGGTTCAGTGGGTTGTCACAGTGCTGGCCTGTTGACTCCCTGTCCCTATGCACATCATTTTTCTATCTCTTGGGCTTGTCAGAATACAAAACTATTAATAAAGGAAGTGTTAAGTTGGTGTCCAGCTCAGAGAAAACCTGTAAAACGTTTCTTTTCATTAACTTAGTTACTTCCATGTGTTTCCTTCCTTTTTAACCTTGAATTAAGGTTTCTGAGCCCCACTTCTCCCCCGTATAGGCTAGGCAGCTTTGGCCTCTCACTTGCAGAAGATCCCTGTCTGTACCACGATGTTCTGCGAGGTCCCATGGTGGCCAGCTGTACCCTGGCCAGCTGGGTTGGGGGACAGCTCGTTGTTAGGGCCTCTAGTTTTGTACCTCATCTTTCAGGTCTCCTCTGTCACCTCCAATCTTTTCCCATACCAACTACCAGCCTATGGGGCACAGATAGATTTCCAATTTTGTATTATTCTTACTAACACGTGTTATCTGTGCAATCGATGGCATTCCCTGTGGCAGCTCCATACGTACGTGTACCGTGTGTACCTTGGCCCTGCCCACCCACTCTTCCTGCACCCTCTCCCTGAGTACCTCTCTTCTTGCTCCATTCCTTAGCCTGAAAACAGAATTCCCTAAAAAGAGGCATTTTGGCCAGGGACATAGCTTAGCGCCTTACACACCTCCCTGGCAAATGCACGGCCCTGAGTTTGATCCCCAGGACTGAAAAAAAAAGGAGAGATTTTAAGTTGCTCTTTCAAGAATCATCTCTTCACCCTAAGACTGTCATTTTTTTTTATTCCCCAAAATTGAGATATTAGATCCTTAAGACCAACCATCCCAACCCTCTTGGTGTTTCCAATTCCCCATAGCCATGAGTTGCCACGTGCATTTTTGTATTATACCTCATCTCTGATTAAAAGAAAGACAATTTATTCTGCCTTCTCAGGAATTCACCCTCAGAGCTTGGTTTGAATGGCACTCTCTATTTATTTTTCATATGGGGTATCAAACTTGGGACCTTGCGCTTGCCAGGCAGGTGCTTGAGCTGCTGAGCTACATTTCTAGCCCTCTTTTAAAAAGGCAGCGTCTTATTCTGGAAATCTTCCACTGACCTGTTACTGCTGATTGAAATGTCCTTACTTACAACTGGTCAAATAAACACTCTCGGATCATCTTTGAAAAGAAAATGCAGCCGAGGTCCATTTTTCTAGAAGGGTTCCCAATCACTATCACCAGGAGAAAGCACAGCTCACAGTCAAGAGAATTCTAGAGCGTTTTCTGGGGAAGAAGAGATCAACGGGCAGGTAACTGTGGGATGGAAGGGAGAGTTGAGCGTTTCAGATGACCCAAGCTGAGAAGCCCTGTTTTAGAACTCAGATGAAAGCGTGGGGCTGAATTGAAATTTTTTCCCCAGGGACACCTCTTACACCAGCACTGGATTTTGAGCCTGTGAATTTTCTTTCTCTTTTGTTCGGAGACTTGAACTCAGGGCTTGACTGCTGGACTACAGATCCCAGCCCCCGCCCTCGGCTCAGTGTGGCACTGAGGACAGAACCCAGGACCTGACCATGGTAGGCAAGAGCTCTGCCACTTAGCTACATGCCCAGCTTATATGCTGGAGGGAAGTTTCTCTATTAGGTCCAAACCAAACAAGCCTCCTCCTTTTATTCTGCTTAGGAAATGAACCAAATGTGGTGAATCACTTTCAGGCCCAATACTGAGGAGGCTGAGGCAGGAAGTTCACCTGAACCTAGGAGCTTAAGATCAGCAACTTAGCAAGACCCGGTCTCAAAAAACAAACCAACCTCAAAAACAAAACCAAACCAATCTCTTGAAATCCAGAGAACATATGGCTAGCACAAGAAGCATGTCTAATAAGGCCTGGGCTTAGTCAGTTCACTGGTGGAATCCTCGTGTAGAAGGAAGGAGGTCCTGGGTTTGGTCCCCGGTATTAAAGAAAAATGAAAAAAGAATGATTTTAATTGTGAATATTTAAAGCTCTGTGCATATCTCAGATGGGTCCAAGATTCTTTCCAGATGGTATGTTCTCAGATGGATTCTGAAGCTAAGGATAGACAGATGGAGAAGACAGAGTTGTCCTAAGGGTGGCAGAGAGGATGGATGAATGCTTGAGGTGATTCTCCAGCCTCAGTCTCCCAAGGGCTGGGATTATAGGTGTACACTGTCCTGTCTGTTTTTTTGTTTTGTTTTTTTTTCTTTTTACTTTTGAGACAGAGTCTTGATATGTAGTTCAGGCTGACCTTTAACTCACTGTGTAGCCCAGACTGGTCTTGAACTCTCAATGATCCTTTTGCCTCAGATTCTGAAGTGCTAGGATTGCTGGTGTGTTGCTGCCGTACCTGGTTCAGACTTTAATGCATAAGGATGAACATTAAATGTGATAACATGCTAGCCCAGGTCCGGTGAGTGTGCAGAGAGCTTCCTGCTACCCTGCGCCGGCGGGACCAGTCCCAGCCCACGTGCAGCGTGGGCCAGACCCTCTCCCATCCCCTTGGGACGCCCCCCACCACTCCGCAGCACCGCCCCCACCCCGCATGCTGAGTAGGAATTTCTGCCGCGTTCCGGGAACCCCCAGACCCAGTCCTAGCCCAGACCCAGTGAGTGTGAGGGAGACCTTCCTCTCCCCCCTACTCCACCTTGCCCCCTCCAGGCACAACTCAGGCCTGGCATACAAGCCTGGGGTGTAAACCTGCAGCTGCAATCCCTGCAGAGTGTGTAGAGGATGGATCGAACCAGCTAGTCCAGGAGCAGAACATCTTGCCACAGGGGCACAACAGGTTCACCC
>NW_004524590.1:18279721-18295708 GCF_000260255.1 Octodon degus
GTGTGTTAGTTATTGAAACTGTCCTACCAATTTGATTTGAAACTGTCTCATTGCTATTTGTTTATCAATAAAATTATGAAAAGAAATAAAATAAAAAAAAGTGATAACATGAGGGCCGGCCAGATAACTCAGCAGATTAAAGAGCCCGCTTAGGCAGACACAGGGACTGGGGTTGGACCCCTGTCGTGTGGTGCTAGCCCCACCCTCAGGACCTGCAGAGATGACGGTTGACACTGGGTATGATTGTACAAGCTTATAATCCCAGCTTTTGGGAGGCTGAACACAAGAGGATCCCTACAAGTGCGATCTATGCAGTGAGACCCTGTAGATCCTGTAGACAGTGTACGAAATACACTACAAACATGTGGTAACATGAGCAGAGGGGTGGGGTGGGGTCAGAGAGAGAAGTACTTTTCATTGCCTCTTGCACTGGGTACTTTGATGAATTGTTTTAAGGCACTAGGAATCACATGTTTCTTCAGCAAAGCCAGCAGTGTGACCCTTGCCTTTCAGAGGTAGGCCAGGGCACTTTTTATTCTAAGTGAATTTGAAGACCAGACCTTCCTGAAAGTGCCTGCCACACCCAGGGTTGTCCCGGGGGATCTGTCGGTTCCTTTCTTGTTAGTCAGGGGGGTTCGGTGTGTGGTGTGTCAGGAACCCGGGGCCAATGGCAACCACAACGCAGGTGGTTTCTGCAGCTTCCTGGGGTGTCTTCAACCCAGCCTTCCCAGCACCCAGGAAGCTACTTCTACTAAACCCCGGAGGACATTGTAGTGCCTTAATCCGGGGCTCGGCAAACTTCTTTTCATGGCTAGAGAGTAACAACCCTAGTGGAATATCCTAGTGAAGTATCTGTGAGGGCTGTATGGTTCCTGCTGCAACACCTCAGCTCTGCCCTGACAGCCCGAAAGCAGCTGCAGGGGATCCAGTGCAAAGAACGCGGCTGCATTCTCACAGAACTGTCTGTGTGGAGGCTGAAATTGAAACTCATGCAGTTTGTCTTTTTCAAGCATTTAAGAGAAAAAAAAGATCTATCCTTAGCTTTTGACCATACAAAAACAAAGAGCCCTGGGGGCTATTGTGGATTGGCTCCTGTTCTGTGGCGCCCGGGCTGCCTCTGAAGTGCAGCCTATATTGGGAAACCCTGGCCTGCCTTTCCGTTTCTTGCACAATGGACTAATTTATCTTGTACCTCCTGTGGCAGGCGTGTGCCTGGCAAAGGTTGCATTGAGACAGGAATGTATCAGAAGCTCTAAATGTGATATAAGGGAAATACTGTAACTCCCAACCTGTTAGCTGTCCCAGACGCTGCGTTCATATTCTCTAAAATCGAAGAATGAATTCTAGGAACAAGAGAGGTTAAGAGTAAGAACAGCTGGGATGAGGGATAGGAGAAGAGAAAAGAACGAAGGAAGGGAAAAACATACATGTGCACACACAGGGTGGCTTGGGTACTTGTGTTGCTGATTTCTCCTGGTCTATTGACAGGAACAGTTAACGCTTACATTTTTTGACAAAATCTTCATGCTTATATCTGGAAATCTGAACTAATTTGAAGACAACAAATATGCAATATAACAATTGCTGAATTTCTATCATTTTGTTCAGTGATTTTTTTTTTTTTTCCCAGAACCAGGGATTGAACTCAGGCCCTTATGCTTGCCAGGCAAGCGCTTATTCTACTGAGCCATCTCCCCAGCCCCTGTTCAGTGAAATTCTGTATCGTTTCTTTTCCTTTTTTTTCTTTTTTATATTTTAGTACAGAGTCTACAGGGTCTCACTATGTAGATTGGACTTGTAGTGATCTGCTTGTGTTCAGCCTCCCAAGTGCTGGGATTATAGGCATGCGTTGTCATCCCTGGTCGCAATCACTGTCTCAGTGCACCCTGGGGGCAGGGCCAGCATGGCACACTGGGGATCAAACCCTGGCCTCTGTGTCTACCCAAGCAGGTGCTAATTGTGTATTGTTTCTAATGTTTTTTGTTTTTGTTTGTTTGGTTTTTTTTTTTTTTTTGCTATTTTTCATTCTCTTTAAAATAAAAATAAAAAAGAGTAAGACAGATAGAGAGAGAGAGAGAGAGAGAGAGAGAGAGAGAGAGAGAGAGAGAGAGAAAGCTTCTGCCAGAGGGACAGGAAGGGATCTAAATGGGTAACCCAAGGACTCCTGTTCTCAGGGGAAGTTTCACAGAGTATAGCAATGTGGATGCAATATGGGTTATAACTTTGAGCAACCACTGAAGTCATTAGTATAGCCGCATCAGCAGTACTGATCCAGTGGGGAAGGAGTCATGTAGTGAGCAGGCGTGGAAAGAGCAAAGACCCTCTCAGGTAGGTGAGGGGCCAGGGGTCCTGGTGCCCCCTGAGGTGGGTGATGCTTATCTGGATTTTAGTAGGCTGGGTGTTATCACCCTGTCATCCCTTTGTTGTTACAGTGAGGCCTGCCTTCCAACTGATGCATCTGGAGCCACAATCCTGGTGCATTCTCATCTTCCATCCTGGCTCTCTCAGGGCCTGTCCCTGTCTGACTGTATTATTTGTATCTCATTTAGTTGTCAATAATAGGATTAGTCAGTGGTTGCAGCACTCCTGCAGTTCTCTGCTGAAGTAGTATTTATTAAAAGGGTTAATATGCTGAGATCGCCAGGTTGCAGAGAGCAGAGCAGGTCATGCTTGGGAAGGTGAGGGGGTGGAGCAGCAGGGGGCAGACACGCAGGGACGCAGGGAAGCTGTGGCACGGCTCCGGTGTGTGCCACTCCGGCACCCACTCAGGGAACCTGTGGTGAGGAGGATGGCTGGTGGAATTCACTGGGTGCCACACATACACACACACAACTTGACGGTGATGGGGGATTGGGGCAGAGCCCAGCCATTCCTGCCCAGTGTGGACACAGCCCTGGGCCATCCTTAGCCTGGCGTTCTCATCAGCCCGGCTGCAGTCAGTCTCACCTTTGTGCCCCATCTTTCCTTCCCTTCTGCACTCACAGCTGTCACACCTGCCTGGCCTCTGAAGCCGCTCCCAGCCACATCTGCTCCCTTTTCTCAAGGAACAAGTCTCCAATAAATGTATTGTGAGAGGACTCAGATCCACATAGGGACAACCAAGGAGGAGCCTTTGTGAAAAGTAGGTAGATTTAGTTTATCTGCAATTTAGCATTCCTTTCCATCCTTTTTTTTTTTTTTTTAATTCTCTCCTCATTTTTCAGAAGATGGAATCAACAGGGTTAGCAAATGGCTCTGCTGATTTTAATGGAACCGATGAACGAATCTCAGTCAAGTGTGAAATTTCTTCCTGAGCTCACAGGCATTCTCAGCATGAGACCGATAATTCCTTCGGGAACTATTACGTTGAGTTCATTGCTTCAAGTAAAAATTAATTCTTCTTCCATTGTTTGCGCTGAAGGGTGTGGAGTTGCAACCTCCTCCAGGCATTTGGGAGGGCCGAGTGTGGGAGGCTCATCTGTTCTGTGGTACAGGCCAATATTTCCTCCCTTTTGAAGGCTGCATAATATCCTATTGTATGTATCAACCACCCTTTGTGTATCTATTCCCCTGACAGTGGACTCTCAGGTTGCCTCTACCTTGGCAACTGGGGCTAATGCTGCTATCCATCAGTGTTCAGATGTCTCTTTGGGGGCTGGAGAGATGGCTCAGTGGTCTAAAGCACCTACTTAGAACAAGCTTAGCAAAAGCATCAGGGACCGCAGTTCAATCCCCCAGCACCACATGCCAGCCAGCCCGCCCCCTGATGGGCTGAGCTGGTCTCTCTCTCTCTCTCTCTCTCTCTCTCTCTCTCTCTCTCTCTCTCTCTCTCTCTGTCTCTCTCTCTCTCTCAAATAAATAAATAAATAAAATTAAAAAAAAAAAAGAAAAAAAAAAGATGTCTCTTTGGGACTTAACCTCTGGCCCACGGGACAATTTTATTTTTCTTGAGTCTCTATTAACACTCAAGATTCAGACACAGTATACTAAAAGCCTCTAGAGAAAAGAAACAGATCACTTTTAAAGGAAAACCCATCAGAATAAGGGCAGATTTCTCTTCACAAACCATCAAGTCAAGAAGAGCATGGAGCAAAGTACTTCAAGTCTTGCAAGAAAACAAATTCCAACCCAGAATGATATACCCCGCAAAATTCTCTTTCAAGTATAATGGAGAAGTGAAATACTTCCATGATAAAGAACAACTAAAGAATTTCATGATGACAAAGCCAAGCCTACACAGACTACTAAAAGATGTTCTAAAGAGGGAGCAAATTGATCACAACCCCATGAATGAGAATGGAAAGAACTCGCCAAATAGAGCAAACAATTAAACAGAGGAGAATAAGAAGTGTACAATAGCAGTCTTTCAATTTCCATTTGTATATAGCAGCAAAATATTTCCATCAGCATACTCTACAAATGGACTTGTCCTGCACCCCAGAGTCATGATTCTATCCGGGTCTACAGGGTGGATATCAAGGAAATAGTAGTAGCTTAGTCCCACAAGTGACACCTGGTCACCAGTAAGCATCATGGACACGTCCACGTCCACCACATAATAGAACTTTGTGAGATATCCTATCCCCAAACTGTTAGAAGTGCTAGTCATATATTTGCCATTTCAGTATTTTTGTTATTTTTTTTCTTAACTTGGTCTAATCCATACAGCAGAAAAGTGTTATCATGAGATGTGAAAAGTAATGCCATACTAATATGGTAATCTGTGAAAGGTTCAAGTTTCCAACAACTTCTGGCAATTGTCAGCTGCACTGATAACTCACTACTGTTATGGACTATTGGTATATATAGGGTCAAACTGCTGAGTACAAGTACTAAAAATCTTTGGACTGAAATCTGGAATAGAAAGATTCTTCTAAAGATTTCTCAAAAAATAAATAAATAAAATTCTTTACTATCATGAAAACTTTTTCTTAGTTCATATTTTTGTATATATTAACCTATTCAAATACTGTGTGAGTGCTCTGAATTGATCACAGGTTTGTGCATTATGGTACACTACATTCTGACCTCTTAGTTGGACACACAATTTAATTTTAATTTTTGAATATTATTTTGAAACATTTAATTTAATTTTGCATTAAATAATATTTAGTTAAAAAAAATAAAGACTGCTGCAATTGGCTTAGTCAAATAGTCAAGAGTGGGTACCAGACTCAAATTGGAACTCTCATAGGAAGAAGCAGGGAGGTATATCTGAAGTTTAGGCTACGGGTTTTTATTCCTCCACTTTTCCTGCTTCTTTTTTCCTAGTTAATGAGCCTGCTACCTATAGTAAAGACAAAATATTCCATAATCTAGCCCCCTTTTAGTAGGAGTAATAAGGTGACTGCATTCTGGCATAAAATAGGTGACCAACTCAGGTTTATGAAATATGTTGGTTTCAGGGCTAAAAGATTGATATCCCAGAGTACTCTAGGAAAAGATTTTATATCTTATTACAGGAGAGAAATATATGATAGAAACTTCCTAATCTCCCTCCTTCCTACTCTGAGTGAGTGTAAGCGAGGTTATGAGGTCTCCATCTCTCGCAGCCGTTTTGCTATCACGTGGTGGTCGCTTAAAGATAAAAACCAGGCTCCTGAGTAGAAGGTGTAGAAAACCCATGTACTTAGTGACAAATGTGAGCAGTGGATTCAACCCTGGGGTTGCCCTCTATCCTCACCTCCAACTGTTCCCAGTGTTATATGTGTGAGGCTCTAGACTTCACAAGGAGCTGTGGAGGCAAGAACTCCTACTAGCCTTGTTTTCCACAAAAAGGAGCTAGTGCCCTTTTTGTTAAGTGAATTCCTTGAGGTCACATCTCTAGTATGTGCAGAAGTCAGGATTTGAACCTTGGCAGTTAGCAGGAAGCAGCACAAACCTAGGGACGGATGCTCAGGAAAGGACATATGTATGGAAGGGGTGGCAGTTGGGGAGATCCATTTCTATCAGAGAGGAGCTACTACTTCTTCTCCAGTATTGGTTATTCAAACAAAGGGAAACAACCTCCATTAATTATCTCCCATGCATGGCTCTCCTGAAGCAGTCAGCTTCACCTCTAGCTCCCATAAGTGGACTCTGGTAGCCTAATGCCAACCAAGCTGTGCCTTCTGTACTCATTGCTGATTGGTTGAGGGCTATGACCTGATGTAAGGTAGGTAAATTAGAGCTCTCTCCTAGGGCTGTGGGTTTCTAATATTTCAGAAAGCCAAGTAGCTGTGAGAAACCAAGGTGCAAGGGTACTGTCAGGATAAGAATCAATGCTTGGGGTTTTACTGGGAATTCATGCTTGGCTCTAGCTTATTCTTAAATTTGGCCTTACCAAGATGGATGCTCAGTGATACTAACTTCAGATCAAAGTGGGGTAAAATTATTGGTGCCATTCTAGAATCCCAGCAGAACCTTGAGAAGTTGGAATTTGTAGTCATAGTTCGCCAAGGGAACAAAAAACATCCTCAGGGTCTAGGAAGGGTTGTCCTGGAAGCTAAGAAGTGTACATAAAGGAAGGGACATTGGCCAGGTGATTCTCCTTGCTGTCCTGGTCAGCCTGCTAGATACACACTCAGGGGGCTCTATACTTACTCTGGGGGAGAGGAAATGGTTTTTATTTTTTAGCATAAAGTTGTTATGTCTAGGTATCAGCAAGGCTTAGGTAGGAAAGGTAGAGTATGCACTTGTGAGTGGGTTACAAGGTAGGCTGGAGAGTGCAGGCGAGCTGGTTAGAAAACTGAACTTTTTCTTATTTTATACCTAGCAAGGTAGAGCCATGAGAAGTTTAAAATTAGTAGGAAGCATAAGTGGAGAGTGTTTCATAAAATTCTCACTTACATCGAGGCAAGTGAGGGATTGTACAAAGAAAAGAGAAGAGGAGCACTCTAGACAAAAGTGGATTTGTGTGCTGGGGGTTGGGCTTCAGTCCCCTCCAAGTCATGAACCTGCATCTTCTGCTGTATATCTATCTTCTGGCAGGTTCTGTGGAAGGAGACCCTGAGGCAGGGACTCCTCTGCACACTGTTTAGTAATCAGGGTTCCCTGGAGGGAATGGAAAAGGAGAAAGGGAAAAGTGGGGAGGTCATTTCTGGTGAGATCTGTGCCCCTCTGCACGACCCCCACAGAGTTCTGGAAATTTCTTCACAGTGAATCCTGTTTCCGGGAAAGGAGGTGAGCTTCTATGCTCCAGCTCTATGTAGCAACTGAGATAGTGACTGAAGAAGGCTATAGCTGCCAGTCTCTTGGCGTAGGCAGAGAGAAAGCAGCTAAGAGACAGGCACATAGAACTGGGGAGGAGGCTGCAGGGCATTTAGGAGGCGCACTCGCTACACCAGGCAACCTTTGTATTCTCATCACATAAGGTGGAACACACATGCCCACCTCTGACTGTGGTCAGAGCCGAGGGAACCAGCCCAGGTGTGATAACGTTGAGAGACCCCGCATTTCCACACACACTCTTGCCTTTCCACCATCACTAGGTGGAGGTTTATGGTTTCAATAGGAAGTGACTGCCAAAGGTTACTACTGAGGGCTTGACTCCCCAAGTCAGCGGTGTTATGAGGTAGAGCCAAGAGAGAGATCAGGATCCTGACGGTATTAACCTCATTCATATATGGGTGAATTACAACTGATTGGGTTACTAGAATACAGCCCAGTTGGTGGAAGTATGTCACTGAGGTCATGCTTGTCACTAGCCACTTACTTTCTCTCTGGTGTCCTTGCTTTCTCTGCTTCCCAGCTTCCACGAAGTGGGCAGGTTTTTCTACCATATCCTGTCACCATGACAAGTCTGCTGTGGGCTGGCTGACCATGAATTGAAACCTCTGGAACCACAAGCCAAAATAAACCTCTCATCCTTTATTTTATTTATTTAATTATTATTCAGGTACCAGGAATTGAACTCACGGCCTCATGCTTGCCAGGCAAGCACTGTACTACTACTGAGCTGAGTGCATGGCCTCCTCTCCTCATTTAAATTGTCTAGGTCCAGAAAGCTGACCATGAGAAGATTATACCTGGTTCGTAGTTTTCCCAAGGAGGCTAAGAAACATGAACCATGCAGACTCTGGCCTGCGATAGAGTTCATACAGTCACGGTAACCCCAGACCAGCTGTCCTCTAGTCAGCAAGGTGAGCTGCCCTGAAACCAGAGCTGCCACAGCCAGCATTCAGAGGAGTGCAAAAGGCAGCCTTAGTGTCTATGCCGCCGAGGGTTTGCTGCTCTTGCTATGTGCCACGCATCATATTGAAGCAATAGCTAACTCAAAGTTATTGGGGTTTTCCAGACTTGAGTGGTTTTCCACTGCTTTGAGATCCAGTTGAGCACTCTACCACTGAGTTCTGGAACATGTAAAAAAAAAAGAAAAAACTTTAAAACAAAACAAAACAAAACAAAACCCCAAAACGTCATTGTGGCTAGTTTAAGGGACTTTACCCTTTCTTGCAACCAAAAATTTCCCATTAGCAGGAACATAGTGCAGGCTTCCAGGTTAAGGATTAATCTGGTGTGATGAGTGGGTCCTTCCTGACTTAGAATTTTCCTAGAAAACTCTTGAAAGATGTCTCAGCTACTCTTCTCTTGTTTCTGGGACAAATGCCCAACACTCAAAACTAAGGAAGGAAAGGTTTATTTAGCTCATGGTTACTGGAGGTTTCAGTCCATATTCAGCTGCCTCCCAGGCAGAGTGGCACATGGCAGGGAGCAACCAGTCATAGCAGCAGCAAAGAGCAGAGGGCTAAAGGAGTGGCAGCAGCTCAGACAGCCAGTTAGCCTCTCTCCCCTCCTTACATTGTGAAGCAAATTACCTGCCCCAGGGCAGGTGCAGCATCCACACCCACAGTAATCAGTCACAAACTCCAGAAGCTGCCCCATGACTGCATGAGGCTTTCAGGGGATAACTAGGCACAAACCTTAACACAAGAATTATCTCTTCAGCTCGGTCAGCCCACAAAAGCTCCTTGCTGCAACCACTATTCAGATGTTCTGGCTTCTCGGACGGATTTAATAGTTACAAGGGACCCAGAATCTTTATAAAGGTCCTGGAGGAGATGGCCTCTAGGTCTAGGTTAGAAAGGCTCCCTGCTCCCTCTCCACAGAAGCCCAAATAGCAGAAATACCCCCAGCCTAGAGCTAAGGCCAAAACCAGTGCTGTTAACTCTTTATTTTTAAAGCCCAATTGCACATCTGGGCGGAACACAGGTATTAGAGCTGCCCCTCTCCCTGGGTACCTCGCCAAGCCTTCACTCTCAGAGAAGGTGGATGCTTAAGGATCCTGTGATTCTTCATTAAAATTTCCCCAATGATTTCCTATAAGGCTGTCTTAGAGCCTGAACTGGGAGCATAACTTCCTTTTGTGTTTGCTGATAGCTCATATTCCAGAATTAAGATACAGCTATGTCTCCTCACCTCTAGACCTGGTGAGAGGAGACTTCAGAGTGTCAATTATGATCTTGGACTTAGAAAATCTCTAGAAAAGAAATGAGAGCTGTCCCAGCTAGGGGAGTAAAATATCCCACCACGGTCATACTCCCTTAATCTATCAAAGTGAGGGAGTTTATTGTTCAGAGAAACTGAAGACCTCTGTAGATACAAGAATCAGTATGAAAGCTTTGGTTTGTGTGAAAAAAAATTCACATCTGCTCACATTAGGAAGGGATAGATGTTAGCAGCCACTCCCTGAGCATTCGTCCTCTGCCTAGCAAGGAGCTTTTAGTGGGAAGCAGAGTCCCCTGCCCAAGTAGAGCTGGGCACAGGGCCTTCTGCTGACTTACCTGGAGGCCATCTGCATTGCAGGGCAACCCTTGCTCACAAGACATGTTTTTTGCTCACCAGCCTATAACCCGTCAACACCTCCCATCACCGCCAGAACCTCACGGATCTACTCTGTAGCACCACGCACTGTTTAAGTGTCAGCTACCTAGAATTTCTTTGCATCTTACTCTTCACGTGTGTGGCTTGTGTGTCTATGTACATAGTGCATCTCGTTTGGTTTTTTCTCTCATTAATGTGTCTGCTGTAGGTTCATTTTGTAGACTAACTTTATCAAACCTTCAGAGACAAAGTGTGACCTTCCTTACTCCACCATTCATCTCAGTTCATCATCCACCATTTGCAACATTTTCTTTCTTTCCCTTGTGATGCTAAGAATGGAACTCAAGGTCTCAAACATGTGGGACAAGTATTCTGCCACTGAGCGTCAAAGTAGTGACTTTGGGTTCACATGTTATTGGTTGCTGAAACCAAGAATATACTTTTAAATTATGATTTCCTAGTCTCCTTTCTACCTATCTTTCATTTCTTTCATCCTATCTCAGTCCCATAAATCCAGTCAAGGAGATGAGAATGGTGAAGAGTGGAATGGAAGGGGTTTTTTTTTTTTTTTTTATGTGTTTAGTACAGGGTCTACAAGGTCTCACTATGTAGATCAGACTCATAGGGATTCTCCTGTTTTCAGCCTCCCAAGCACTGGGATTACAGGTGGGCTTCACTATGCTCAGTGTCAATCACTTTCTCAGAATGCCCCAGGGGCAGGGCCAGCATGGCAAGCTGGGGATTGAACCTTGGCTGCTGCGCTCTTCCTAAGCAGGTGCTTTAGTCCCCTGAGCTATCTGTTTGGCTCTGGGAGCTTTCCTCAATATGCCATGCTGAGAAGGAAAAATAAAGAGGCCCAAGATCTGTCTACTGGGGATTTAAAGAAATACTGGGGTTTTCTAGAAATGGGGGGTGGGGAAAAGGCAAGTATTGGAGTTTGCCTAGCTGAGAGATTTGCATAGCTGTTTAGGTAGTTCTGGTCACATCTTAATCTGGAAGATCAGTATCTCAGGATTAGTTCTGTGATGTTTGAGGAGATGTTCTCTAGCGTGCCGATCTACATGGTGAGACCCTCTAGACCCTGTACTGAATACACTAGTTCTGTGATGTTCATTGCTTCAGGGGACAAAACTATTCCAAGCATGAGTTGACCTATGCTGCTTAGAGGACAGTCCCCATTTCTGTCCCAGTGTACCTGATTTACACAGGGTGTCACCTTGTATAGGAGGGTCTTCAGGGATCTGCTTCTCCTGGAATCTGGAATTGACTGCAGGTTTAGAACAGTGACTCTTGACTTCTAACATTCCAGGGGATCTGGAATGGGACATTGTAAAAGCTTGAAGGAGGATGAGATACACTTTGGGGCTAATCAACCTTACATTACAGACACTGCTTGGGGTTGTGCCAAATGCAGAGCAGGATGTGACCCAAAGCTTGAAGGTAATAAGGAAGACAGGCATAAAATGAGGGTGCAATGTCCAGTCTCATCTTGCTTTAACAACCCCTTGGGATTCTGTAGACCCGGCCTCTAGGTAGAGCCCTCTTACACATGCAGCTAAAATCTTGGAAAGCTCTTAACTAGCTGTTCTTTGACCTTCCTCATGGATTTAGTATTCTAAAATCCTGTTTTCAGCAAGTTCAGCCTTAGAGAGTTAAATTTTATTAGAAGACTTCTTAATATTTTTTATGTTAAAAATAGAACAAATATTAGCTTTAAAAACAGAGAAGAATGTTTCAGAAAGCAAAGTGTATGCTAAAGTACCCTTGTTGGAAGTATTTTGAAATTTTTCCACAAAAAAACTCATTTTGAAGGAAATCTTGAAAATTTCAGGTATCCTTAAAGAGGGCTGGACCCTGTGGTATAGTCTGGGTGGAGATACCGCTGGCCTGCCTGACCACCTTGATCAGCTGCTGTCCTTTTGAGCTCTGCAAGGGGCTCAAAATTTGGGAGAATAGAATTAGGATTGTCGGAGAAACTAATAATCTCTTCTCAGAGATAAAAATTTTCACTTTTACAAAAGAAAATGGATTTTCCATTTCCAAATATGCTTTTTTCTCCCCTTAAGAGTGAAACTTTTACATTATTGAGTCTTTCATTTTATTTATTCAGTTACTTTCCTGAAATTTCCAACTCCTTTAGCAGTTTGACAAAGCCCACTGCCATTCACATTCAACTTATCCACATAATAGTCTCATTTAGAATTGATGAGCACACTGAAGGAGGCAGCTGTCCCTGGGAGGTTCTTTTGACTTCCACCTGCAATGGGACCCATTTCAGTTGCCAGGTAACGGGTAGGGAAAAGGGGTAGGGGGAGACGGTTGTACTTCTCCAGCCTATAGAACCCAGGCTTTCAGGAATCTCAATGTCAGAAGCTCACCTCTCTTATCAGAGTTTGGGCATTATTCCAGAAGCTCCTCACAATAAACTTCGGAGCAAAATTAATTAAAGAGTGGCTTGATAATTTCATTCCAAGGCATTCCAATGAAAGTAATTTCAGATACATAATGCACAATTGGCTTTTCCACTTAACTTCCAAATGAAATTCTCAGGGTAGTTAGTGCCATTTGCATTTATCAGCAAAACCATCAAGTCCTCAGGCAGAAGAGACAGACTGGAAATTTTGGGGAAGAAGTACAGTGGTCAATCAGTGATTTAAATGAAGAATGGAGAGGTTATAGGGCCACCCACTATCATTTTTTTTTCTTTTTCTTTCTTTTTTTTTTTTTTTTTTTTTTTTGAAAAGAAAAGGCACTTTATAAGTGAATGTAAGGGCTCCAGTAGGAGAGAAAAGTATTCACCAGACATTGAGTAAAATGGTAAAGAAAACTTTATTCAAGAATATTGTAATTCGAGGCAACTGCACTTCAATAGGGGAAAGAGAAGGCATTCAACTTCAAATATATCAAAGAGCTGGGGGTTTATACCTGAGGAGCAGAATAAGGAGTTGGTGGACAGAAAATTGCTGAGAAGAGACATCAGAGGGCTTCTTAAGAGCAGTCAGCGCAGTTAGACCCTGATGCGGGCAGGGGATGACGAACTCGCCGGTTATGAAGATGGCCAGATAGACCCCAAGGGCAGAGGGTGACTCATCTGCAGAATTCATTCTAAACTGAGCTGGCCGAGAACAGATACAGAATGCCAAGGTGGAGGCTTGACAAGAGGGGAGTGCAGGGGAGCCTACCTAAAATTAGGTCTGGAAAGAGTCATTGTCACATCTTCAGCTCTTTTGTGATGACATGATGAAAAGGAGGCTCAGGAGGAAGCTGCGAGGCAGCAAGCACATTGTTAGGCACTAGGAAAAATGAGCAATGGGAGCTGCTGTCTGTGAGAGGAAGGGAACTAATGGAGACCACAGAGGCCTCACCTCCGGGCGGCCCTCAGACTTCACTGGTGCCTCTGTGGAACGGGTGGGGGCCGTGCCAAAGGCATCTGTGACGCCATCATGCGTCACCGCCAAGTATGGAGTTAGAGCCCAAGATTTAGTCAGCTATTGTGGGCACTTTCCACCACAGCAAAGCTGCTGCTTAGCCCCACAGGGAGGCTGACTCAGCTGCCCCTGGTCGCCACTCCAGCAGCAGGCATGCAAAGCTCTAGGGCAAAGTGAGGGCCTGCCTCATCCTGGGTTCCTAAATGCCACGTGTCACAGCTCTGCTCCTGCTGGGCTGGCGCAGTCCTGTCCCTTGGTCACCGTGAATCTCGTATGTTTTGTTTCTCTGACATTCATCCAGTTGCTCAGGTCTCTCTTCCTCAATTTGATCTGTACAATTTGCTTTGGCTGGGTCAGAACTGGACTGCCGAGGCACTTTGTGAGTAGGTATCGGAGGGCCACAAACTCTAAAAATTTGACATTCTGTGTCTAGAAACTCACAAGTGATCTTGTCCTTCATGTGTACCATTTCCTTATTAATAAGGCACAAGAAGGACATGAATCATGCTAAAATTCAACTCTGGGCTGGGAGGAAGCTCCAGAGGGCAGGCCATAGGAAGCCATGTGAATGTTCCATCTTAAACCTGGGATTGACAGTTGTGAGCTTGGTGGCTTCACCAACATGTGAAACTGATATGATATGATGCTTATTAGTGCATTAAGGAACATATTAAATACCCAATTGAAAGCCAGCCTGACTTGCCACTTGCCACCATCTGCATCTTGTCCATAGAGCAGGAGACAAAAACCAGTGGCTTCAGCAGGCCAGGAGCCCCCCTTGGGGCCCCAGATCCACTCATAGAGGCCCATGCACAGTTATGGAGATCAGCTTCACAGCATGGACTTCTCTTCCAGATGTCCCCACTTTAGCTTGCCGCCTAGGTTTTGGCAGGAGGTTTGCACTGACCCTGTGAAGAACTGATCCTGCTACACCATGAGTAAGCTTCTGGTCTTCATCAACCATTTTTTTCCAGGCTTCTGCTTCCTCTCAGCCTATCCTGTGTCTCCAGCATCAGATGATGTCTATTGACAGCTCACTAAAGCCCTAGTGTGGGTTCCTCCTGGAACAGACGAATTCTCCATTTGGCTTAGGAATTTTGAGTTTTCAGCACAGTAGGCTCCTCTGTACTCTTTCATCCTGAAGCCTTCAGGGCATGCAAGATAGCTCTTGCTCACAGAAAATGGGGGAGCTACACTCGCCCTGCTCTGCAGGTGGCTCTAGCTAAGTTAATCTCCTCTGTGCTGCAGTCTTGTCTTGGTGCTCCTTAAGGTCTTGTGTACCTGGGGGAGGGTGAGAGTGTTGGCACTGGCATAAACTATACTGAGGCAGCAGACAAGAAAGAGGTGTCATTGTTAGTCTCAGCCTGAGTACCTGTTTATAGTGCAGATTTTAATGACCAAATCCTTATCAATGGATACCACAAAATTGCTCCACTCCATTTTACTTTCTTTTTCTTTCCTTTTAAGAATGCTGGCTGAGTGTTCTAGTCATCTGTGCAGTTGGCTTCTGACTATGATCCTCTGCTTCCCTCTGGGCGCAGTGCTGGGCTTTACATTCCTTCTCGACACCGTGTCTTCCATCTGCTTTGGTAAGATCAGGGTGTCCATGGTGATGTTCAAAGGAGCACCTTTCACAATCTTCCCACCCCTCTGCCTTGGTGGAAGAGCAAATTCTTCACTGGGTAGAACAGCCAGATTTCCTGTATAATAATAAGCATTATGTATTAATAATTGTTTTTATTTATTTATTTTTATGGTTTTGGTACAAGGTCTCACTACACAGTTCGGACTCATAGTGAGCCTCCTGTTTTCAGCCTCCCCAGTGCTGGGGTTACAGATGTGCACCACCATGCCCAGGCTCAGTGGCTACCTCAGCACATCCAGGGGCTGGCTGGTGGGCAAAGCATGTGGTGCCAGGGATTGAATCCTGGTCTCTGCACTTGCCTAAGCAGGCGCTTAGTCCACTGAGCTATCTTGCCAGCCTTTTATCTATTAATAATTGATTTATGCCCATTTTTGTGAGAGTAAAAGAAACACACAAGTATCATAATAAGTGAACTGGACTTACAACTCTTCAATAGGGCATGTGGGAAGAAGCGCTGTGGGCACAGCTATGTCTTTCCCAGTCCCAGGTGGGATGCAGGTGAAGAAATGACTTGCGGTTGGTGGTAGTGAGAACCATTCTTGGAAAATACCCTCAGTTCCTAGTGCAGTCGCCTTGGAGGTAAGTAAGTGGAACATTTTGAAGCCCCAGATGCTAATTTCTTTTCAAATTAGGGCAAGAGTTCAAACACTGTTTGGTTGATAGGAGCATCTACCCCAGGCTCTGCCAGCTGGGCCCTCTAGTGCAGCCTCAGTGGCCTTCCTGCTGCAAGTTCAAAGAGCAAGCCCATAGGAACAGTGCAGAGCGGCTCCATTTGCACAAAAGATTGAGGGCCTTTGGGGAATGAAACCCATCCTAAGAGAGCATCCGTCAGCAGTCTAACTGCGGCTAAAGACAATAGGTTATGCTGGTAACAGCCTACTCACATATTATTCACACACTAAGCAATTCACTCATTTAAAATGTACAATATATTTTTTAACATCTATACAGCATTACAGAACCATCACCACAACGAAATGTGGGAAAATTTCCAATCCTCTTCCAAATAAATGTTGTATTCTTAAGCTGTCTTACTCCAGTGTCCGTAATTTCTTAGCCTAAGCAAACATTAACCTACTTTCTGTCTTTATGGATTTGCTTATTCTTTTTTTTTTTACAAATTTAATTTTTTTT
>NW_004524590.1:18295808-18305514 GCF_000260255.1 Octodon degus
TGGCATGTGGTGCTGGGGGATTGAACCGCGGTCCCTGATGCTTTTGCTAAGCTTGTTCTAAGTAGGTGCTTTAGACCACTGAGCCATCTCTCCAGCCCTGGATTTGCTTATTCTTGACATTTCATGTAAATAGAATCAGACATGTGGCCTTTTGTGTCCGAAATTTTCCCTTCATCATAAAAGCTTTCAGGCTGACTCATTTTTATGGCTGAATTATATTCCACATACAACTATACCATGCCAACATTATAATTAAATATACTATACATCAATTTCTTGAATCAATGTGAGTTTTTTCCACTTTTTAGCTTTTTGTGACTAAGCTGCTATGAAACTCAGTAGAAGATTTTGTGTGGGTATATGCTTTTATGTGTCTTGCTACATACTAAAGAATAGAATTGCTGGATCATATAGTAACTGGGAAGGTGAATTTGAGAATCCTTGAGTTGTGGAATAGTTTGTCCTGTGGAAGCCACTGACTGGGAGTGCCCAGGACTTGAGAAGTGGCAAGTACTGCCCACAACAGGAGGAAATGTGGATGGGAGGCCGAGCCATTTCCTACAGCACAGGCCAATTCACCGCAGAGATTGCGCAAGGACAGACAGGAAGCAAGGAGGCCAGGAGCCGGCGGAGAGGCGCTGCCCACACCTGTACATGAAGTGGTACCGTGAGCGTCCTGAATGCGGGAGGAATGTGGCCAGAGAGTCCCCTGTGGGGCTAGGAGAATGCGTGCGTCCCGTGAGTGCAGTCCGCAGAATTGGGCCGGGACACTATGCTGCTAAGCACGGGCTCCCAGCCTGGGCGCAGATCACAGACCTCTGGCAAGCCTGGAAGCAGCTCCGAAAGCGAGGGCCGCGAGGATGACAACCCTTACCATGCTCCGCTCCTAACCCGGGAATGGCGGTTGGCCACATGCGAGACCCTGAAATGTTGATGCGATTTCATGTTTGGGCAGAGCACCCAGTGTGGCCCAGGCAGGATTTTCTAGGAAAGTAGTACTGGCTAGAACTTGTTGCTTAATACAAAATGAGAAAATATACCATTTCTTATATTCTTAAATTTATGGACTAAGAGTTCCTTTACCTAGTGATCCAAAAGGGGAGCCTTGAGTGGTGTATTTCAGGAAACAGTAAATAAATCAGCTCTGTTGGAGTAGAAAGTTCATGTACAGAAAATAAAGAATTGAGGATAGAAAATAATGCCATGAGAGAATTTGGACTCTTTTGGTAGCGGTAGACAGGTACGTCTGAGGAAGACCTGAACTAGCTATTTTTCTTCTCTGTTGAAAACAGAAAAATTGCCACAGCTATGTTCACAACAAGGTGACTTGGGACAATGAGGTAACCATTTATTTTCGAATTATAATGTAATGGTCAAATAAGGACATGAAAAATTTTTAGCATCATTAAGTGTCAGGGAAATGCATATCAAAGTCACAACGAAGTACCCTTCTCACACACTGGGATGACTGTGATTGAAATGAACGATGGTGGCAAATTTTGGTGAAGTGCAGAAACTGGGACCCTTGTGCATCGCTGGTGGGACACGGCATGTTGCAGGTCCTCAGGAAAATGGTTTGGTGGTTCTTCCAAAAGCCAACCATAGCAGATAACTCAGTAATTCTGTTTCTGGAGATCCTCTTAAGAGGAATGAAAGCGTAGGTCCACACCACCTGTACATGACTGTTCACAGAGGCACTATTCATAACACCTAACAAAGGAAAAGCAATTTAGATATTCAACATGGAAAGTGAATATGGTGGAATATTATTCTTGTACAATGAAGTGCTGATTTATAATTTGGGTGACTGTTTATGACACTATGTCAGTTAAAAGACCACATATTGCTTGATTCCATGTATATAAAATATGCAGCATAAATAGATCTATAGAGATAGAAATTAGAATAGTGACACTTGGGGGATGACTACAAATGAGTTGCTTTTTAAGGTAATGAGAATTTTCAGAAATTAAATAGTCATGATGGTTGTACAATCACTAAAAATCAATGAATTGTACACCTTAGGCAATTTGAAACAAAGTTATGGCTAGCAGGGTCTCTGGAGCTCCTGTGTTCAGAATATGTCTCAGAGTAGCCAGTGGTCATCATGCATATTAGGGTTAGAATGTTCCTGGGGTCTGAGGCTGTCGCTGCTGAAGTCAGGAAGGTCCCAGGCAGAGTAGCTGATGGGGTTACCCAAAGTCTTGATGGCTGTAGATTCACTGCTCAGAAATGACAATAAATGCAAGCAATATCATATTTAACTGTGACTCCTCACCCATAATATCATTTGGTGCTTATTTTTTCCTTATGTAGCAGCTGCTAGGACAGGTTTTCCTTAATTCCTATTTATGAACAAGGATAATCTAAAGGAACAAGAAATTTGCATAAGATCATACGGAAAATAAATGACAGCACTGGACACCAGCCTAAGCCTCATGATTTCTGGGACAGGCCCTTTCCTACAAGTGGTAGTCATGTGTGCACATTGGCCACACTAGAAGTGTGTCCTTCACTTCCCATAATTGCTTGTTGCCTGGATTCAGAATTCAGGCACACGGCCTTGTGTCTCCTTCTCATCCCCAGAGGATGCATGCTATAGAGACTCCTCTAATACATCGCTTACACTCAAAGTCATCTTCAAGTCCATCTTTGTTAGTCCACTGCAATTTCTGGAGGCAGGAGACATCTTGGTCAGCTCTTTTGTTGGCTTCCCTTTCCTTGCCTTGAATATCATTGGTGCTCTTAGAGTTTAGATCAAGAATGTCCTCCAGAGGCCACATGCACACACAGGCAAGGCTTGTGGAAAGTGATTGGATCAAGGGATGCTGAGTTCATCAGTAGAATTATATACTGCTGCATCCAGCAGATGAGTGTGCTCCTGGAAGGGGGTGCCTAGCTGAGAGGGGCAAGTCACTAGGGGAGGTCACGTCTCCCTCCTTGGGTTCTCCCTTCCCTCTGCTTCCTGGCTGCCATGACATAAGCAACTTCTTTTCTGCTCAGGCTCTTCTACCATGTTGTTCTACCTTGGAGGCAGCCAAGCATGAGCTGAAAACATGAGTTAAGATAAACTTGTCTTCCTGTAAATTGTAGGCATCTAGTATTTTGTATCAGCAATGAGAAAATGACAAAGACAGATTTTGGTACACAGAAATGGGGTCATTGTGGTGATTATACCTGACCACAAGGCTCAGAAACCTGACAAATGGGTTCTTGGGAGGAGCATGGGAAGGTTTCAATATGCAAACTTGAGAAGTCCTGGAATGCTGTAAGCCATGCTAAAACAAAGCTTCTGGTCAAAGCAGAGAATACCTGTATGCTAGTAAAAGTACAGATGGTAAAGCTCAGGCTCAGGAGGTTTCAGTTGGGAATACACACTCAATTGGCATTTGGACGCAAGACCACATGTGTTATGCTTTGTCTACATCTGGCTTATGTCCTGAGACTTGGGAGGTCACTGAAACTAAGTATGGGAGATTAAATAATCTGGCATAAAGGCCAGGGAGTTAGTTTAGTGGCATAGGCACCTGCCTAGCAAGCGTAAAGTCCTGCAATCAATCCCCAGTATGAGAAGAAAAAAAATTAGTAAATAATCTAGCATAGGAAATTTCAAAGCAAAATTTAGGCTTTGGCATGGGTCCTTCTGGAGGTTTTTAGTTAGGTCTATAATGAAAACCAAGGGTACAAAAGGCCATTTAAAAGTTTTCAGTTTCCCCAGGTAAAAAGCATAGTTGCTAAAAAAAATTAGCACTAGAAATAAATCAAATACATTGCATCAAGTCAATAGAAAAAATGCCTTGAATTCACCTAAGAAATCTCAGTAAGACACTGCCTTTCACCATCTCAGAGATGCAGATGTGACTCTTCTTTGAGAAGACAACCTCAGCAACCCTCCTTGAGAACACTTCCTAGGGCATTGGTCTCCCAGGATTCAGTTCCAGTACTCAATTATCCAGTCATGCAGAGACCTCTTTAGCCATGATATCAGGGGGCCTCTCTGGTGCTTCAGTTGGCAGCGGACCATAGATCCATCTATGTAGTGCTGGCCTTATGGGCATACAGAATGAAAGCATTATAGTGTCATAGGGGCTTCTTCCCAGATTTGAGAAGGCCTGTGCCATCAGGCAGCACGCTCCTGAAAAGGCATAGCATGCAGTTGTGATGTTGAGGGTAAATGTATACTGGAGACCCTAGGAAATTAGATTAATTTGAACACAGACAGCAAGGCTATCAATCCTTGCAAGCCAGTGGTGTAGCTAGTACAATGCAGCAGATCTACACTCTCCGCAAAAGGACACTGGTAAATATGACCTTGAGAAATGTACTAAGTACGTGCATGCAGAAGCACAGGTACGCAAGCAGAGAGGTGCTCAACACGTCTGTCTTGGTTTTGCTAGAACCTATTGACAGAGGTCAACAACATTCCACAAAGATGTTTGGTACTAATATATCATGGCTTGTGTTTAGATGCCTCCCAAACCCTCAGGCGGTCAATTGGGATTTTTCAGAGGTGGTTGAATCTACAGTGCTTCATTGATTTATGGTGCACTGCTAGGATTAAGGGTGGTGGGATTAACTCTGATTATTAATTCAGTGCTTTGACTGGTTTGGCAGTGCCATAAGCCCAGCAGCATAGAACATAAAAGGGGCAGAAACAGGCTATGGAGGTTTCTTACTTGCTTGCTTTTGCTGTCTTCTGCCTTCCATGAGCTGTTTCTCCTTACGGTGCCCTTTGCCAGACTACCCTTCCTTGGAGCCAGGTGATTGTGGCCTGAAACTTCTACAAACTGTGAACTAAATACACTTTTCCTCCCGTAACTTGGTGGTGGTGTGTATTTTGTCTCAACAACAAGAAAAGTAACTAAGACACAATCATAAATTCTTCATATAACCTCAAGCAGCCAGGTCTCTAATGGTGTGTTAAGTGGTGATTGTTTGTTTCTAGCATTTTGGATGGTATGAAGAGCAATGAGTTGCAATCCTACCCCAACATGTACCTGTTAAGGGAGGAAATTGAGAGAGGAAATGAAAGTCTCTGTGCTTGATTGTTACTCATGTTTTATTCTTCCTATCAGACCTGTGTGTAAAGTTCTTTAAAAATGCTCCATTTCCAGCCCTTGCCATCCATGCACATCTGGAGTGTTGCCTGTGACCTTCACCAACACGTCAGCTCTTCATTAGTGCCGTTTTCCTCTGGTAGCATCAAGAAGTGACACTAGTGATCTTCACTTCAAAATTCTGGTTTGCCAAATCAGATCATGTAAAAAATGATATGTGAATCCCACTCCTCCTCCAATTAAAAAATAATATGCATGGCTTTGAGCTCTGGGACACCCAGATGTGGTACGACTTGGAACTAGTGCTTTCTTCCTGAAGGTAGGAAAGCTCTGACATTTGGGGGTTGAATAGGAAAACTCAGGGTATGCAGCATATGCTCCCAAGTTGTTGAACTATTTTGTTGGAAGAACATTTTTTTAAAAACCTGAGAATTTCAGTTCTTTCTGAAAAAACTGTAAGAGTTGGCCATGGTGAACTGGGCGTAAGTACAGGCTGCCCCTTTTTAATAGACAAGGGGTTTCTTCTTTTAAAAAAAATGTTGGTGTGTGTAATTACATTTGTTTTGAAGGATGGGTACACACATGTAGCATATCCTGATCATTTCTGAGCACACTTCAGTCTTCCCTTGTCCCCTTTCCCTTCACCTGAAAGTCTACTTCTTGCCATCTCTCCTTTATTTCACTCTTTTTTAAAAATTTATTTTAGTACAAGGTCTCTACGGCCCACAAGCTCTCACTATGTAGATCCGACTCAGGGATCTGCCTGTGTTCAGCCTCCCAAGAGCTGGGATTACAGGCATGCACCACCTCGTCCAGTCTCAATTGCCATCTCAGTGCACCCCGAGGGCGCTGGCATGGTGCACCAGGAATTGAACTCCAGCTGCTGCATCTGCCTAAGCAGGTGCTTTATCCACTGAGCCATTTGGCCAGCCCTATTTCACTCTTCAATTTAGTTATATTGTGGGTTCTTGTATTAGCAAAACCATTCAGTATTTGACCTGATTTAGTTCATGAAACATTACAGTCCCAAAAGCCATTCATTTTACTATTACTGATTCAAATCCACCATTCCTTATGACTGCATAATAGCCACATTTATGATATTTCCTTTATTCATTTGTCTGTGTATGGGCATCTTGGTGGTTTCCATAACTTAGCTATTGTGAACTGCACTGTTATGAACATGGGTACCCAGATATTACTACACTATATCACTATAGTACAATGTTTTCAACTCTCTTTTTGGGGAAAGATACCCAAATGAGGTATAGCCAGGTCAAATGGAATTTCAAGTTTTAGTTTTTGAACAATATTTATGCTAACATTTATAGAGGTTGCACTAGTTTACCTTCCAACTGTCAACAATCCTGCCCTCCCATATCCTCACTGGCATTTGCTTCTGTTGTTATGTGAGTTCTCGATGAGTCATTCTGTATGGAATAAGATGAAATATCAGGGTTATTTTCATCTGCATTTCCATAACTGCTAAGAAGCTTAATATTTTTGACATTTGAGAAGTGCTTTTCATTTCATTTGCTCATTTTTTATTGGATCATTTGTTTTATGGGCTCTAATTTTTTGAGTTCTTTATATAGTCTAGATATTTGTTCTTTCTCTTCACTCTGATGACTGTTTCTTTTGCTAAACTGAAACATTTTATTTTTTTATTTTTGAAACATTTTAATTTAATATAACCCCATTTGTTATATTTCTCACATTATTGTAATTCTATTTAGGAAGTTCTTGCCTATTCTTTTTTTTTCAGATTTTCTTTTTTTTTTTTTTTCAAATCAAATTGGTAGGACAGTTTCAATAATTAACACATTGCCTATTCTTTTGTCTCCAGGAGTTTTCCCTATTTCCCTACTTACCAGTAGTCTCAGTGCTTCTACTTTTTATTTCTAGGTATTTGACCAATTTTAATTTGATTTCAGTATAAAGTGACAGAGATGGATCTAATTTTATTTTTTCTGTATGTGGATAACAGGTTAACAGATAGTCACTCCTATTAAATAGTCTATCTTTGCTCCTATGTATGTTTTTAGACCCTTTATCAAAGATAAGATGGCTAAAGGAAAACAGGGTCATCTCCTATTCTATTCTATTCTATTCTATTCTATTCTATTCTATTCTATTCTATTCTACTCTACTCTACTCTACTCTACTCTACTCTACTCTACTCTACTCTACTCTATCCTACCCTTCTACATATCTATCTTTGTGCCAAAATCATTCTGCTTTTATTACACAGCTTTTAATATGCCTTGAAATCCAGGATTGTGGGCCAGGGAGATGGCTCAGTAGAATAAGTGCTTGCCTGGTGAGCGCAAGTGCCTGAGTTCAATCCCTGGTTCTGTAAAAAAAAAAAAAGAAAAAGAAAGAAAGAAATCCAGGGTTGTAATGACTCTTGCTTTCCTCTTTTTTGCTCAGGATTACTTTAAGGATACTGAGTCTTTTCTAGCTTTATATACATTTTAGGGTTTTTTTCTAGGTGTGTGAATAATGTTGCTGTGTTTTTATTGAAATTGCTTAAATATATATTCTTAATATTGACAATATTAATTCTACTCATCCAGCAACAACAAGGAGGGATGTCTTCCCATTTTCTAATGCCCTCCTCAATCTCTTTCTTCTGGATACTATAGTTTTCCTTATAGATTGTTCATCTCTTTGATAAGGATGGTTTTTTGGCTTTAAATTTTATTTAAGGAACTATCATGAATGGTATTGTTTTCAGGATTTATTTCTCAGTGGGTTCATTAATAGTGTACAGAAATACTCTTGATTTCTGTGCATTTATTTTGTATCCTGCAACTTTATTGAATTCATGTGTTAGCGCTGAGACTGTTGACTGAGTGGTTTTTGTTTATCTTCTGTGTAACAATCTTATCTTCTGCAAACAAGGATAATTTGACTTCTTTCTTTTCTTCTTGCATTCCTGTTATGTATTTTCTTGCCTGATCTCTCCTGCTAAAGGTTTGAGTACTATTTTGAAGAGCAAGATATGGGTTTCCTATAGTCCCTACCTATTCTTATTGCACCCTGCCAGCTACATCATTTGTCTGTATTCATCTGTCTGTACTGTGGGGAGAATCTCAATGTGCAAGCTCATAGAACAAGCACTTACCTGAAACCGCTGGATTATGAGTGACAGGCCATTCTATTATCCTTTCTTCCCAATCTCCACAACCAAAACAGAGATCACCGTAACTCTCTCCTTTTCTTTCTACTTTCTTTGCGTCCTCCAGACCCTGGGTTTAGACATTGGTCTCTTCCTTTTTTCTCCAGCTGTTCTAGATAACTCATGTGTTCTGTGGTCGACTGATTTACTCTTGGATCATGATCCAAGTCTCCAAATTTTTCTCTAACTTCATCTTTTCTCTCTCAGGGTCCTATTTTAGGCTTAAGTTTGGCATGTAGCAGGCTTCACCGTGGGACAGATTGGAATCAAATTCTAGTTTAGTAGGAGACCTTGGGCAAAATCTGAACACCCTTGAGCATCCATACCTATAAATGGCTATAATATTACTTACAGTTATTGAGAATACTGTAGAAAACTTGTAAAGGTGCTTGGCAGTGGCCACTTAGTGACAAATCCCTGTTTTCTCCACCTGATCATAGTGCACCATCCCAGAGATGGTGGCTTTATAAGTGGCTTTTACATCGACCTGTCAGCACTGCTTCCCTCTCAGTAGACAGGGATGAGGACAGCCACAGAGCAGAGCACGGACAGCCAGCCAGGCCACTCTGAAAAACAGGACAAGGTAGAATTTTCTACAAGACAAATTGCCACAGAGCTATTGTGGAAGTCTGAAAGTGCCAAGAATGGCAGATTTGCTCCGTGGCTCCCTTCACTCCTGCCTCATCAAACTGGAGCCATTTATTCTCATCATTGCAAGCAAAGTAAGCAAAAGGATGCTTGGATGCTTCCTTACTAACAATTATGGCCAGCAGATAAACAAAGTCAGGGGAGCGAAGAGTGTCAACGACAACCCGGAGGCTTCCTCTGCTGGTTCCCTCTGCTTCCAGAGCAGTTCCCCTGATTAGCAGCTTACAGACACTTGGAGGAAAGCCTTGTTTTATGTTTTGATATAGTACTTTCATGCTTTTACTTAAATAGTAAAAGTTCTGCACAATCAGGAGAGTCACTTAAGGATAGGGAGAAAAGGGCGTGTAAGGTCTGGTATACTTCTGACAGTAGGCTTGTAGTGTTACTTTTATTATTTAATGTTCTATCTGGGCCAATCTTTCTAAGATCCTTGAATGGATTTAATCATAGAAATATGAAGTCCTAGAATACAACAAGTCAAGTGATCTAATCTCTTCATTCAACAAATGAGAGAGAGAAGTCACATGGTTGGTCAGTGATAAAAACAGGTAGGGCCTCCTGCTTTTGTAGCATAAGCCTTGTAGGGCCAGCGAGCTAGATCAGCACACTAAGCACCTGCTTAAACAAGCTTAGGGACCAGGGTTAAATCCCTGGCACCATATGCCATGCTGGCCCTGTCCCCAGGAGCACTGAGTCAGCCACTGAGTCTAGGTATGGTGGCACACATCTGTAATCCCAGTGTTGGGGAGGCTGAAAAAAGGATCGCTGTGAGTCCAAACTGTGCAGTGAGACTGTGTGCCAAGTATATTAATTATATATA
>NW_004524590.1:18306164-18308059 GCF_000260255.1 Octodon degus
TTTATTTTTAATACTTTTATTGAGAAACAAACAGCAAGAGACAGTTTCAAAGCCAATTAGTAGGACAGTTTCAATAATTAATATACTGCATATTGTTGTCTTTTTTATTTTTTTGCCATGGTTTTATTGATAAAAAAAAGCAAGGAGACAGTTTCAAATCAAATCGGTAGGACAGTTTCAATAATTAACACACTGCATACATTCTTCTTAGTGGTTAATTGCTGTACAAGATGCGGACTTGATATCCTATTTACAAACACCATTAGAACAAATCATTCTATTCATTAACAGAATATAACTCTATATCTATCCTAACCACTTTGAATACACAGATACAAAATGGACATTCATCTTTATACCCTTTTTTGGTTAAGTTCCATTATTTGAATATTATAGGTGTGTAAACTCAGCAAAATATTCTAAAAGAGTCCAGTAGCCCACAATAACAGTGGGTCTTCCGTTTAACTGGCAATGTCAGAAATTGTTGACCTGAGTCCCCCACAGCTCAACATAATAGCATGGCTTTATTTCTCATATTTCATTTTTATACTTTTCTTCTGGATGGTTAAAACCAAGGTAAAGCAGGACCTATGCAACAAGAGTTGTAGTTTTTGGGTCTGATAAGGTCAGTGAAATCCCCTCAGGATTTATCTTGAGATCCTGTACCTCAGATTGTAGAACCTTTGTCAGTGTCAGCCATGTGGATGAGTCACGGCCATTGCTTGGCCAATGTGTTCTTTGTGAAAGCCTGAGAGAATGTTTTCTCTCCATGTGACTGTCCTTAGGCACACTCTACATAATTGATCACTTTCCTCTTTGGCCCCATAATCTCCTTGATCAGAAAATTTGTGACACTACCAAGTTACGTGACATTACAGTACAAGTTCTCATATGTCCTGAGTCTTAATTGATCTTAGAAGGGTAGGGCCAAAATGTTGGTTTTCCTTGTAGCCCTCCTTTTTCTCTAATTTTGGTCTGCAAACTTAGGTTGTTAACCATCCAGAAGACAAGCTTGTTATTATCGAACAACTTAGGCTGTTAAGCTTAACCTCACTGTCTGCATATCAAACATGTTAGGCATAAAATGGAACAGGTATTTTTCATCAAGTATTGATATGTTCAACTTTAAGTCCCTACAGAATATGATAAAAAACATTTAAAAATTAGAATATATTTTTAAAATAGGCATAAAGAATTACATACTTCTCTATACTTCTCATGTTTGCACATAAGTCCAAAAATCTCACCATATACAACCTTGAAGCAGGACAGTCCCACAATAATACTTTTCCTGTCTCTTGCTTTCATTCACCAAACACTTCTTCTTGAACAACCATCTACCTGAGAGACATCATAGCAGCAACTGGAATGTCATGACAAGCAGCCCATGTTCAGTAGACCAGAATCACAGGCACTCCAAGCATGAAACTACTATTACAAATTACCATCTGGAGTGCAGTAGCTTAGCCCACAGGTATCAGTATATATAGTTAGTCAGGGTGAGAATCTTTCCAAATAAGTGCTAGATTAAAAAATCTTCTGAAGATTCTCAGGATCATTGCCTTGCTCATCTTTTACATATAACTGTATGGCTTGACGTTGTCATTTTCCTAGCTCTCCTCCTTTCCCTCTCTTGATTAGTTAAGTCCTTGAGATCCTGCTTTCCTTTTACTTGTATTATATCTTTCTATTTGTATTTCTTCTTTTGAGTTCTTATATGAGGGAGACTATACGATATTTACACATGTGTGTCTGGTTTATTTCACTTATGAGTATATGTTCAAGTGGCATCCACTTCAATATAAGGGCCTGCAGTTTATCATTCTTAATAGCTGAATAATACTCCATTGTGTAAAAATACCACATCTTTTTCAACCATTCGTCAGGTGATGGGC
>NW_004524590.1:18313230-18337762 GCF_000260255.1 Octodon degus
GAGATAAGGGTGTTGTAAGGTCTCCTGTTAAAATTGTGGTATTGGATATTAGATTTTTCATGTCCATTAAGATTTGCTTTATATAGTTCGGTGCTCCCGTGTTTGGTGCATACATATTTATGAGTGTTACCTCTTCCTCTTGAAGTTTTCCCCTAACCAGTATATAGTGGCCTTGTTTATTTCTCTTGATCATTGTTGGTTTGAAGTTGAGACTGTCTGAGAATAGAATTGCTATCCCTGATTTTTTCTGAGCTGGGGCATGTAGTATTGTGTTCCATCCTTTTACTTTCAGCCTATGAATGTCTTTATGAGTTAAATGTGTTTCTTGCATACAGCATATTGTTGGATTTTGTTTCCTAATCCACTGTGCCAGTCTATTTCTCTTAATTGGTGAATTGAGTCCATTTGCATTGATGGTTAGAATTGAGATGTATTGACTTACGCTTGCCATGTTATTTACCTGTTGTCGTTTACTCCTTCTTCACCTGTGTTTAATTGCTTGCCCTATTTAGTTGGTTGCTTCTGATCTCATTCATGGAGTTCTGATCATTTTGGTCCTTCTCTATAACATCTTTCAGTACCCTGTGTAGGGTTGGCTTTGTCATCACGAAATTCTTTAGCTGTTCTTTGTCATGGAAGTATTTCACTTCTCCATCAAACTTGAAAGAGAGTTTTGCAGGGTATAGTTGTCTGGGCTGGAATTTGTTTTCATAGAGGACCCGAAGCACTCTGCTCCATGCTCCTCTTGCCTGCATGGTTTGTGAAGAGAAGACGGCCGTAATTCTGATGGGTTTTACTTTGTATGTGATCTGCTTCTTTTCTTTAGTTGCTTTCAATATATTATTCTTTTGCTGAATTTCTGGGATCGTGCCCATTATACGTCTCGGTGTGTTTTTCATTGGATTGAGATTTCTAGGCATTCTGCATGCTTCAGTTACCTGACTGTCAGATTGTTTCCTCATATTTGGGAAGTTTTCTGTTATTACTTCTGCCCATATTTTTTTAATGTCATTTGTATTGACTCCTTCTTTCTCATTGATGCCTATTAGTCTCACATTGTTCATCTTTGCATCCTCTTGCATGTGATGGATTATTCTTTCCTGCATCCTCTTTGTTTTTAAGAGATCCTTTCTCACTTTTTCACTAGCTGCACCAGCATCTTCAAGGTCTGAAACTCTGTCTTCATTTTCACTTAAACGGTTTTGCAAGCTTGTGATTGAGGTTTTCATTTCCTGTATATCTCTTTGACTCTGCTTCATGCGATCTATTTCTTTCCTGTATTGCCCATTCAGGGAATCTGTCATTTTTCTAATCTCCTCTATTTTTTTCTAAATGTCTTCTTTAGAAGCAGTTATAAATTCTTTTACTGCAGTGTTTTTTTCAGATTGGGTTTCCTGCCTAAGTTTCTGTAGTTGCTTCTTTACTTCAGATGCTATGAGTTCTGAGAATTCTTTTTTTATTTCAGAAAAGAGTGGTGCTCTGATTTTCTCTATATCTTTCTGCTGTTGCTTATTGTTATGGTTTGTGTCTAGTTGTCCCCCCAAAGCCTCATGCAATCATGGGGTGAGGACTTCTAGAGTTTGTGTTGACTCATAATCCACTGGGATTATGTGTGATCCAAGGCTGGGATTATGGGTCTTAGTACTGCTGGGATTACCCATAGCTGGGTAAATACTGGGAAGTACCCATAGGTGTGAGTACTTCCCCTACCCTGGGGCAGGTAATTTGCATTACAATGTAAGGTAGGAAGAAAAGGCAGCTGCTTGAGCTGCTGCTACCCCTCCCTTGCGCTCTTGCTCTTTGCTGCCACCATGAAAGGTTGCTTTCTGCTCTGTGCTGCTCTGCATTGGACCCAGCTGAGTATGGACTGAAACCTCCAGTAACTGTGAGCTAAATAAACCTTTCCTTCCTTCATTTTGAGTGTTGGGTATTTGTCCCATCAACAAGAGAAGAGTAACTAAGACACTTATTTACTATCGATGCTATTAATTCATGCATTTGAGCCGAGCTAGTGTCCTCTGCACTTGTTCTGGGTGGGTACTGTGTTTCCTCCATATGTTTCTGCATTTGTTTACTGCAGATGTTATTAATACAGGGATTTCTTTTTTTATTTCTAATCTGAGTTCCTCTATACCTTTCTGCAGCTGTTTCTTTATTTCAGAAGCCACTGATTCATTACTTTCAGCTGTGTGATTCCTAGATTGTTCTGTATTAGTGTCCTCTGCACTTTTTACAGGTGATATTGGGTTCTGAGGTTGCATTTGGTTCCTTCTCGTCATTTTGTGTAGCACTGTCTTTTGACCTTTGTTGTAGATCTTTGCTGTAGTTAAAACCTTAGTACGTACTGAAGTTCAGGTGCAGATCTACAACGTCTGGATTTATCCAGCTTTGCCTGGCTTGGGTCTGGCTGCTGTGCTCAGCTTCTTCCTGCTGCTGCCCTTGAGGGTGAACCTGTTGTGCCCCTGTGGCAAGATGTTCTGCTCCTGGACTAGCTGAGTGGTTCTACCCTCTACCCTCTCTGTAGGAATTGCAGCTGCAGGGTTACACCTCAGGCCTGTATGCCGGCCTGAGCTGAACCTGTAGGGGACAACGTGGAGTAGGGGTAGAGGCAGCTCTCCCACACACTCACTGGGTCTGGGCTAGGACTGGGTCTGGGTGTTCCCAGAATGCGGCAGAAATTCCTACTCGTCAGGCGGGGTGGGGGAGGTGCTGAGGAGTGGTTGGGGCTTCCCAAGGGGGTGGAAGAGGGTCTGACCATGCTGCGCCTGACGAGTAGGCTGGGACCCGGAGTTGTTCCTGCCGGCACAGGGTAGATGGAAACTCTCCCACACACTCACTGGACCTGGGCTAGGACTCAAGCTTTCTTTTCTTATGCTACTTTTTGGATGTTATTCTACTTGTGCCAGGTGTCTGGAACCGAGAAAGGTGTGTTGTGGCCACTAGGGGTTCTCAGCTGGCATCTGAGGTGGAGTCTAAAATGATGGGAAAACTCAACTTTTGAAGATGAATATGAGAAGTGACATTATTCTCTCTTGGAAGTGACATGTTTTCAACCTTTTTAAATGTGAGACATTAATGTTTCTCATTTTTAAAGGTGAAGTAGTTAGAATTTTTACATTCTGCCAATGAAGGAATCCCAAGGAGATTCTTTGAGCTTCTGCAACATCATCTACTAAAGAAAAATAAACAATGGAGTACTGAAGCCAGCTCACAGAGCCAATTGTCAGAACCTCTCTCCAGCCTCGCCTTCAGGGGCAACATATTGGTGGTTTCAATGAAGTCATGTGGACGGTTAACAATTAGGCATGGTGAGGATATTTGTAACATGGGAATTGGCAAATGCTACAAATCCAGATCTTTGGAGATTCAATTTATGGGTCACTAAAAAGAAAAAAAATCACATGAATCATTAACAGAGATAATATGTCTAAAGCATCCATTAATGTGCTAGTTACAGGTAATATATAGTGACTATATTTACTAACTATACCAATAAAATATTACCCTAAGAAGAGTAATTACATCAACAAGAAAAGGTTACAATACAGTTGAATATGATTTCCCAGTATAGGTATGTGTAATAGGTGATAGAACTCTATCCCAAAAGTTTGAAACAAAATAAGTCCTGGTCTTTGTTTTTTTTTTTTTTTTGTATTTAGTGCAGGGTCTACAGGGTCTCACTATACAGATCAGACTTGTAGTGATCCTCCTGTTTTCAGCCTTCCAAGCACTGGGATTACAGGCATGTGTCACCATGCCCAGTCTCAAACACTATCTCAGTGTGCCCCAGAAGTGAGGCTGGCAGAGCATGTGGTGCTAAGGACCAAACCCCAGTCCCTGTGCTTTTCCTAAGCAGATGCTTTAGTCCACTGAGCTAATCTGGCTGGTCTGGATTATTCTTTTTTAAATCCAGGACGTTACATATCCAGCTGAGTTATGGTGTCAGCTTTAGGCTCAGGGTATAGTGAGTGAGCTGCTCGCAGCAACTTCCTGGAGAGGCAGTTAAATGAGCCAGCCCACATGTGGACAGGAGTCATGGCTCTGCTTGTCTTGCCTAAGAGGACAGAAAATGATTCCTGTAATGAGGTATGTGTGTTAATCAGGTTTTCATTGCTCTAATAATGCACCTGAGATAGCAACCTAAAAGCATGAAAGATTTAGCTTAGCTCTTGCTTTCAGAGGTTTAAGATTATGGTCACTTGACATCATTACTTTGTACATGCAGCAATGCATGGTAACACACAGTGGAGCAGTGACCTTCAGCTGTGGGAACTATGAGACAAGAGGAACAGGAAAGGGCTGGGGTCTATAGTCCCTGCAAGGCCGTTCCTCCTAAGCCCAACTGCTTCCCCTTAGGCTCAGGCCCCTAAAGGTTCCACCAACTTCCCACAGTGCTACAGGCTGGTGGCCCATCCTTCAACATATAGGTTTGGAGGGGTGGAATTATGATCCAGCAAATGTCCCATGTTAGAGTTTCTAGAAGACACACTGTACTGGAGAAATGCATACAAGATGATCTACGTGAAGGAGGAAGAACTCAGTGATGGAGGAGAAGCTGAACTCTGCTGCTGTGACATCAAAGGCCCCAGCTGATCCTACAGGATGGAGAGGCTGGGATGGTTCTTTAGTACTATCATTGATACAGGGAGAAAAACTGGTCTCGGGTGGGTGACCTCCAAACCATATAGGGAACCTCCAAATGACATAGGGAAAAACGATCTCTGGACCTGACCTGCACAAGTTCGTGTTCTCTAAAACTGAAGAATGAATTTTAGGAACAAGTGGAGGTTATGAGCAGAATATATTTATTGAGAGAAAGAAAGAAAGCTCCTGTCCCGAGAGAGGGACAGGAGTGGGAGGCCTGAGTGGGTAGTTTCCCCCAGGGAAGTTGTCTCTTGCAGGAACTTTTATAGAGGAAAACCATGTGGTAAGGTGGTGGAGAAGACATGGGAAGTTCCTTAGTTGGGCATAAGGTGGGACCAAACTATGGTCAACCAATGAAATTACAAGCACCATTGCTCAGGTAAATTGATTGAATCCAGTATCAAATGGGAAAGTGAGTCATGGAACAAGAGGGCACGAATACAGAACAGGGTCTCTTCCTGTTGGGGGTTGGACTAATGACTCATTTGGGCTCTTTCAAGTTGATTGATACTATTTAGGATATCAATCCCTAATGCCCATCCCTACAAAAGTATGTAGCTGTGCTTCCTCTTTTTGTCTTGGTCTTGAGGTGTGGCCTATATGGGAGTGTCTGTCTCTTTCAAGTTGCAAAGTCACCTTGTCTTCCATCTTGTCTCCTTGAGGGCCTGGCCCTGTCTAACTGCCTATAATATTTCTATCTAACTCGGCTGCCTGCAACATCATTGCTGTAAGAACTAGTCATTGGGTATGAGGCCCCTTTGGAGAACACATAGTTCTAGGTGTAGAAATTTCTTTGCTGAAGATGATTCATAGAGTAGAAGCTACCATGTTCTACCTGAAGCCAATATTCTTAGTAGCCAGGAAATGAGTGTCTTGGAGCTGAAAGGGAACTTGAGATGAATCATAACACCCACTAGATTGGGACTGGAGGGACTTCCCAGAATGCTTTATTGTTAGCTCCCTCTATAACTCAGGTTAAATCTCACTAATCTCTCCACTATTTTTATTATTGCAGTCCTAAAATTTAGGACCAAAAATCTCACCTGTCTCTAATACTGTCTCACTGTCCACAGACTGATGACATGCTTTGTTTTGTAACAAGAATCAGTCAAAGATCTTGACTGCAAGCAGCAGAAACCAATTTTAAATCATTTAGTCATATAAGGAATTTGTGGATTAAGCATGGCTGGTAGTCATCAAAGCACTAGAAAGTGAAGAGAAAAATCCAAGGAAGGTTGGGAAGCAAAGTCTATCCTGACACACACCTGCTGATCTCAAACCACCAACTTGCCAAGAATGTCCCCCAGGTTTTGGATCAACTTCCACTCTATATCCCGCTGTTCCTGAACATACCCACCAGGCACCCCCTGGTGCCCATAAGCCTCTCCTCTTCTGTAACCTCCCCATAATATTCAATGCAGTCTCTATTACTGTATGAAGTCTCTACCACTGCCAATCTAATGCAATAGTATTTTTCACGTATCTGTCATCTTCTAAGATTTAGTATTTTTGTGGGAGCTCTCAAATGGCTGAGCCAAGGTAGTGCATTCATACTCTCCTGCTAGAGGTAGGAGGAGAGCTGGTGTCTCTGCTATGATTGCCCACTACTATGATTCATCATGGGGCAGTCCAAGAACTAGGAAGGAGATTCAGGTACTGGGTCAGAGTAGAACTCGATGAATACTCACTGTCCAGTGCACCTGTGTGAGGTGACTCATCTTACTGCTGCAGTGATGTTTCCTATCCATAGCATTCTGAGCAATCCCAGGCATTTAACTTACATACATTCTCAGGTAATTAGTGACTACTCTCTGCAATGCACACACATTTCTCACAAAGAGGCAAGCAAACTCTGTATTTTCAGCCATTAAAGTAGGTTAAAAATATATTTGAAGCCTGCCTGGTTCTAAGAAACAGGCTGATTCAAGCCAAATGAAGAAAAATAGCTTATTGCTTCAGAACATGTGGGTTATTACTCGATTTGGGAATTCTGTCAAGAAACAGAATGACTCTAGAATAGGCTTCTGTCCTTCCGGGTGAATTTGGTCATCCTCTTGTGGCTCATATGGTCTCTGTTATTTGGCACCCCTAATTTCTCCTACTTTGGCCCATTTCCTGCTCCAGAAATCTGGTTCAGATTCTAAAGGAACTAATTTCATTGCTTGATTCATTATTATTTATTTGCTTGACAGAGTTTTACCAGCTTTTGGCCAGCCTTGCAGGTGAGTTTTGTGCCCACTCAGTCTATTCAGTGGTCACTGTCTTGGTTACTTTTCTTTCATTGCTGGGACAAAATACCCAACACCCAAAATTAAGGAAGGAAAGGTTTATTTAACTCGCAGTAAGTGTAAGTTTCAGTCCACACTCAGTTGGCTCCAAGGCAGAGGGCACATGGCAGAGGGCAGCCATTCATGTCATCAAAAACAGCAAAACTACAAGAGCAAAAGGGAGGAGTAGTGGCAGCAATGGCAACAGAGAGCAGGTCTGTCTCCCTTATCTTTCACTGAGGCTATCTGCCTCAGGCTGGGTGTAGCACTCACACCCATAATCCCAGCAGCAAGCACACCCATAATCCCAGCAGCACTCACACCCATAATCCCAGCACTGGATCATGAATTAATCACAAACTCCAGAAGTCCACCCCAGAACTGCATGAGGCTTTGCAGGGATAACTTGACACAAACCATAACATTCACTCTTCCATTCACATAGAATCACCCTGAGCTTCACCTGCTGCTTGAATCACAGTTACATTAGGATACTGGCTATGGCAGGTACCCCATCTGATATGTCTATTTCAGGGCATCCTAAGTGTGACTCAGCTCTCTCTTAGTACTTAAGAAGTCACTGTCACTTTTCAGAATATAAAGGAGTCGTTATTTTGTAAGCAATATGCTTTGTGTTTGCTATAATATTTTGTAGGGCTGGGGATGTGGCTCAGTGATAGAGTTCTTGCCCTGGCATGCACAAGACCCTGGGTTTGGTCCTCAGCACCACAAACTCTCTCTCTCTCTCTCTCTCTCTCTCTCTCTCTCTCTCTCTCTCTCTTATATTCTGCAATGTGCATCTTATCTTATTAAGCCCTCCCACCTTCTCTGTGAAGTAGCTATTATTCCTGTTGTACATATCAATAAAATAAGGGAAAACAGTGGTTATGAATCTGAGCTTAGGTGGTGTGTCTTGTTTTCTAATCTAGAGTGGTCTTGCTTCAGACCTGTGCATTTTCCCTACCCAATGTTACCTTGGACAACATATTCAAGACAATGGGAGGCATGCCTATCTTAGTTATCAGTGACTTTTTGAATAGAACTTCCAATGAGAGAACTTTTATTCTAGGGAACAATTCAAGAATACAATAGAATGAGAAGACAAGATTAGAAACGAAGCTGTGTGTTCACTTTAGGCTGTTGCAGAAAAATTATTTATTTCTATTTTTTCCTTTTATTTTCTTTTTTTAATCTAGCTTTTTCATTCATTCATAGGCTACTAAATTTGCTTATTAAATCTAGAAGTCTTTTGGTGGAGTTTTTGGGGTCTTCTATGTAGAGTATCATGTCATCTGCCAATAATGTTAATTTAATGTCTTCCTTTCCTATACTTATTCCTTTTATTTCTTTCTCTTGTCTAATGGTTTTTGACTTTGGCTTTGTTAATATGATGTATTATAACTATTGATTTGCATATGTTGAACCACCCCTGCATCTGTGGGATCAATCCCACTTGGTCATGGGGCATAACCTTCTTAATAGTCTGCTACATTCTGTTACTAGTATTTTATTGAGGACTTTTGAATTTATGTTCATTAGAGAGATTGGCCTGTAGTTCTCTTTTTTGGTTGGATCCTTCCCCAGTTTTGCTATCAGGGTAATGTTTGCTTACAAGAATGAATTTGGAAATATTGCTTACCTTTCAATTTTATTCAAGAGTTTTGAGAATAAGTGGCATTAAATCTTCTCTCAATTTCTAAACTTATTTTAAAATTCAGCAGTGAATCTATTAGGACCTAGTCTTTTATTTGTTGGTAGGGTTTTAAATACACTTTCAACTTCATTGCCTGATATTGATTTGCTTAGATTTTTATATCTTCTTGATTCAGCTTTGCTAATTCAATATGTATCCAAGAATCTGTCTATTTTCTCAACATTTTCCATTGTATTAGAATATGGGTTCTTGAAGTAGTTATAGATATTTTGGATTTCTCACGTATCTATTGTGATTTCACCCCTTTCATTCCTTACTGTATGGATTTTTAAGTTTCTTCTTTCCTTTTTTGATAAGGTTGGCTAAGTGTTTGTCAATTTTATTTAATGTTTCAAAGAACAAACTCTTCAATTCATTGATTCTTTGAATTGTCTTCCTAGTCTCCATTGCATTGCAATTTCCTCTGTTCTTTATAATTTCCTCCCTTGTACAAGCTTTGGCCTTGACTTGCTCTTCTTTTTCTGGGAACTTAGAGTTCAATATTAAGTTGTTCATTTGAACTTGCTCTGTTTTCTTGATATGGGAATTTAGCACTATAAATTTCCCTCATGGGACTACTTTCATTTTGTCCCATAAGTTCTGGTATGTTGTAGTGGCATTATTGTTCAATAGTAGAAACTGTGTAACTTCTTTAATTTCATCTGTAACCCTTTGGTTGTTCAGGAGGGTGTTGTTTAATTTCTATGTATTGATGAAGTTCTTGTGGTTCTTGTGTCATTGATTTCCAATTTCATTGCACTATGGTCTGATAATATGCATGGGATAACTTCAGTTCCTTTGCATTTCCTACAGCATGTTCTATGAGCTAATATGTGGTCTATTTTGGAGAATATCCCATATATATTCCTATTAAGAAGAATGTATATTTTGATGTTGGGGTGGAGAATATTATAGTATCTAATAAGTCCATTTGTTCAAAACTTTGACTCAGTTCTAATAGTTCTTTGTTAATTTTTTGTCTAAGTTGATCTATTTGTAACAGTGGGGTTTTGAGGGACCTTAATATAATTGTTTTAGTGCTTATTTGATTTTTATGTCTGTTAATATTTGTTTTATATAGTTGAGTACACTCATATTTGGTTAATATATTGGAATGATTGTTTTTCTGCCTCTTCCTTTTAATAGCTCCCCCTGCTTTTTGCTGGGTTTTAAAAGATAGTTTTTCAGGCTATATCAATCTGGGTTGGAGGTTGCTTTTTTCAGGACTTGAAATTTTGCTCCTGGATCTCTGTCTCAGTTACTCTTCACTCATTGCTGAAACAGATACCTGACACCCAAAATGAAGGAAGGAAAGGTTTATTTATCTCAGTTAGTGGAGGGTTAGTCCATACTCAGCTGGCTCCAAGGCAGAGTGACAGATGGCGGCACAGAGCAGTTGTTCATGATGGCAGCAAAGAGTGAAGAGCAAAAGGAGAAGCAGCAGCTCAGGCAGCTAGCGAGCCCCTCTCCCCTCCTCACATTGTAATTCAGGGTATCTGTCCCAAAGCACTCACATCCATAATCCTAGCATTGGATCATGAATCAATCACAAACTCCACAAGCTGCCCTTGACTACACGAGGCTTTGGGTGGATAGTTAGACACAAACTGTAACAATCTCCTTGACTTTAGGGTTTGTGATGAGAAGTCTGATGATTATGATGGGCTTTCTTTTATAGGTGATTTTTTCCTTTTCTCCAACAGCTTTTAATATTCTATTCCCGTGTGGAATTTCTCAGATCTGGGCTATTTTATGCCTTGGCACAGATTTTTTTTTTTTTTTTTTTTTTGGTCATGGCTAATTGTAGTTCTGCATGCCTCACTGGGGAAGTTTTCTGGCAGAACCTCTGTGCACATGGTTTTTATGTCATTTATGCTACCTGCTTTTGCACTGACTCCATTCAGTCTTGTTATTGTTCTTTGCATCTCCTAGCACCTGCTAGATTGATTTCTCATGGTCTCGAGCTATTTTTAAATCCACTTTCTTTTCCTAATCACTAATTGCAATCCTGTCTTCTATATCTGAGATTCAGTTCTCACATCAGCTCATTCTGCTGTGTATACTTTCAGTGGAATTTTTAGTGTGGATATCTAAATGTGTTTCACTGCTTCCACTTCCTTCCTAAGTTGTGTACTCATGATTTCCATCATTTTCCTAAGCTTCGCTATTTTTTTTTTTTAAATATGTGTCTGCCCTAGAGTCACTAAGCATGTCTTTTATTATGGTCACCATCCCTGTGGCTATCTGAGAAATTATTTCTGATTTGATTTTTTTTCTATAGAGTCTCATTTATTTGTTTTCCTACTTCTACTGTTACCCCTTCAGAGAGTCCAGGTGGATGGTTTTTATATTTTTTCATCTCAGAGAGCAAGAAAATAGGAGAAAAATGCCCACTTCAAGGCATCTCTGCTATTGCTGGTTTACAACACAAGCAGACAGAATACAGATCTAGTTGATTAATCCCAGCAAGTGAGCTGTGGCTTTAAGGCAGGGCATTAGATATTTCTAGCATGCCTGTACCTTTAGTTCCATTGAAGCTCAGGCTGGTTTCCCGTTGTCAGGCTAGATGCAGACCTCTTCAGCTTGCAGCAGTCCCTGCACCCCTCCAGCTTGAACTTGGCCCCGTGCCAGCTCAAATGTGGCTCCCTGACTTCCTGCTGACTTGCACTTGGTTCCTTTACCCCAACACTGGAAGTTTATAGATGGAGCCAGAAGTTGCTCTGAGTTCTGAGCTCAACTAGCCCCTCTCCATGATGGCTCACAGTCAACTGCTCTCTCCTGTGGGATGTCTGAACCCAAATAACTCACCAGCCACTCTGATCTCTGTGTCCACTGCTCTGATCCACTGGAATATTGCTCCAGGGAGTTCTCTGGGGTCCCCAGGAGTCACTGTGCTTCTTCAGGTTCAAGCTGTTCTTTCCACACTCTTGATCCAGGTTCAGGGGAAAGTGCCACCTGCCACCACCTACTTCTTTATTGAAGGCTTTCTCTTCACTGTCTCTATGGATTGTAATTCTCAGTTCAGATACTGTCTGAGTTTTGAGAAACCACCTCCCTCCTTCTCCTCTTCATATTGCCGTGTTCCTGTGTTTGGACACCAAATATCAGAAAGAGTGTTTCTCTGTTGCTCACCACTCTACTATTTTCCCTACACCCCAGTTCTTGGAGATTCAATGTCCAGGTCCACAATTCTCATTTATCTTCCACAAATCCAAGCCTCTCTTACTCTTATTCATGGTTCACATTGTGAAGGATGCACTTATTTCTTTTTACTGTTTTACTTATAATAAACCTTGTTAAATTATCTTCATCTTCCATTATCATAGATCTTATAACATTTTTAAAATTTCATTTAGTTTTGCTGGGTACTTTCTCTCAGAATCCTTATAAAGAGAATAACTTTGTGATAAATCTATTGAGGCCTAGAGTGTCTAAAATTACCTCCACTGTGTCTTTAAAATAAATAATGATTTTACTATATGTAAATTGCTCAACACAATTAAAAATGAACATAAGGTACAAAGAGACATTATACCAAAGAATATATATGGAAGGAAATAAACACATGGAAAGATGTCCAACATCACTAAATGCCAGGGGAATGTAAATCAGGTCATGACAAGATTCCACGACACGTCTATTAGAGAGATAAACAAGAGTGACAATGCCAAAAGCTGTTGAGGATATAGAGATACTGAATCTTTCACATATTTGTTGATGGGCAGGTACAATCCTATAGTCATTTGGATGTAGTTCAGCAGCAGTTTCCTCTACAACAAAGCACAACTTCACCATGTGGGATAGCAATTATAACTACTCAATTAAATGAAAATAGCTGTCTAAATATACGTCCAAACAAGAAATGTTCACAGTTTTGTTTGCAATAGCCCAATCTTGGACCAAGCAAAACACCTTTTTTTTTTTTTTTTTTTTTCTTTTTGGCTTAACTTTTATTTACCTGATCTTTTGGAAAGCAAACTTCAGCTCTAGTCATTCTGACTCCTGGAGGGAACTATGTTCACAGGATAGCTGACTTCACTTCTATCTCTTGAATTCTACCTGTGTGTACACCTTGGTGATGTCATTGTACCTGCCTTCAGGGGGCTGGTAGTGAGAGACTGGTGGCGTGTATTGTGGCCCTTCCTTCTCAAAAGGGAACAGTCTGGAGTCCTGCTTGATGGCCTTGGTGTAGAGCTCTGGGGACTTGAGTTTCAGCTCCTGCAGGGCTTTCTCTTGGGCCTCCAGCATGGTCCTGATGGCATTCCTTTCCATCTCACGCTCTTGCTGCTTGTATAAGTCCCACTTCTTCAGGAGAGCTCTCTGGTCACTCTCCTCAAAGGGAAGCTCCACCTGAGGTCAATGTCTTGATTGATTCAAGAACTTCAGAGGGGTAATAAAATCTTCAGTGGGAATGAGCTCTTGGCTAGCCTTCTCCAGTTTTCATATCCTCTTTTTCAAGTGATCTCTTGCTGCTTGATCTGTTTTAGGATCTACCTTCTTCTTCTTTCGTAGAGATTCTGCTCTCATGGAATGGGTTCCCAGAAGGCCAACAAGGAAGCTCACTGGTGAGTATCTCTGACTTGTGTCTACCAAGTTTCAGGAAGCCCACTTGACAGACACAGAGCCCGTGCAGCAGATCTCAGCGCAACAGTGGCCATGGCCTCTCCTGCCACCCATGGGCAGCTTCCAGGAGCGCGCTTTTCTGAGATCCGGCACAGTACAGCAGGGCACAAAACACCTTTCTGTAGGTGAATGATCAAATAAAATATGGTGCATCCATACCGGTAGCAATGAAAACACATGAACTACTGATAGATACAAGTACCCGAAAGAATGTCCATGGCATTATATTGTTTGAAGACAATAGCTTCAGGAGGTCGCACACTATATGATTCTATACATACTATCTTGAAACTGGATAAAAGTCTAGAGATGGAGAATAGATTAGTGGTTGCCAGTGGTTAGGAGTAGTGGGTACATGTAACCACAGAAGGGTAATGTGTCTAAGATCTTGGTGATGAGGACACTTCTGTTTCTTGGTAGCAGTGGTGTGACACATGTGATAAATAGTATAGAACTATTTTTAAAAACTATCTATTATTGAAACACACATATAGTAAATTCTAAAGTCTACATTATTTTCTTTCCATAGTTTAAAAAAATTACTCAATCCATTTTCCTCTAATGCTGCTGATGAGAAGTATCATATCCAGGTGGCTTTTGCATTTTTGTAGATAATGTTCTCTTTTCTATCTTAAATTTCCCTCTAACTTGTCTAGGTAACTATTTCATAATAAAGAAATGGCCTTTTCTTTGTCCTGGCTTTCTGATATGAAGCTTCTATAGTCCTCAGTATTGTGCTATTCATGGAGGGCCCATAGACAGCCTTGAGAGGGGAACTTATCACCAGACAGACCAACTATATCACTAGAGGGTTTAGGATTTTGAGACCATCTGACCTTCAGGAAGGTGAGAGGTGGCTAGAAGTTGAGTTCAATAATGTGGTTAATGATCTAATCAATCATGATTGTGTAATGAAGCTGCAATGAATATTTTGGATGTCCAGTTTAGTGGAGCTTCCTATTTAGTGAAAACATTAATATGCTAGAAGTCTGCTGTGCCTTAATTCTGTGTGGGGAAGTCATAGAAATTCTGTGTTTAGGATCCTGTGAGACTTCCAAGCCCATGCTTTTTTCTCTGACTGTTTTCAGTCCCGGAGATGGAACCCAGGACGTCACATATGCTAGGACAGCACTTTACTGCCAAGCTGTGTCCCCAGCTCTTTTTATTTTATGTTGAGACAGCATATTGGCCAGGCTAATCTTGAAATTTTTATCTGCCTGCTTCAACCTCCCAAGTAGCTGGGACCACAGGAGTGTGTCATGATGTCTGGCTAGGATTTGCATTCTTTATAACTTCAAACCAAACAGCATTTTCCCAATTCTGTGAATCAGTTTAGCAAATGGTCAAACTTAAGGATGTTGTGAAACTTTGCAATTTGTAACCAATCAATCAATACTGTGGGTGGCCTTGGAACCAATGAATCTGCACTTTGTTTCTAAAGTGAGTATGGCCCTGTAGAGAACTAAACCTTTAGATGGTAGAGTCTACACTAATTCTAGGTGTTAGTTCCAGAACTGAATTATGGTTTGATGGAAAGAGTAGTGGGCTTTCCTTGATTACCCACTGTGGTTTGTATTTGACTCATTCATCCTAAGGATTATTCACTTTTTTTTAAAGCTTGGACTTGTACTGATCTTCCTATTTCAGCCTCCTCAGTGCTAGAATTATAGGCATGCACCAGCTAGGTGCACCCAGGGTGGGGCTGGCACAGCGTGTGGTATTGGGGATCCAACCTGTGTCCTTGTGCTTGCCTAGGCAGGTACTTAGAGCTATCTCCACAGCTGCATCCACTTTTTATTCTAGGGCATTCTTGGTAGTTTGTCCTTCAGGTATTTCCTGTCTTCTATTTTTCCACTTTGACTGAGACTCCTCTTGTGGGCACTGGGTGCCACATATGAAGTTTACTGGGCAGTGAGAAGTGTCCGTGGGCCATCACTTGGCTGGAGATGTAGGAAGCAGAAAGAGTCAGGGGAAGAAGTTAAACTGTGGTGTGGTCATAGCAAAGGACTTGATTGCCTTCTTGTTAAGAGTGAAGAAGACCCTTAAAACTTGTTTTCTGTTAGGCTCTTCTAGTCATTGGATCTAGGGTGTCCTCCCAAGGAGATCTGACCTTGGATAAAGCATATCTGTTATGGTTTGTGGCTAGTTGTCCTCCCAAAGCCTCATGCAGTCATCGGGAGCTTCTGGAGTTTGTGATTGATTATTGTGGGTGTGGGTGCTGTGCCTGCCCTGGGGCAGATAATTTGCATTACAGTGTAAGGAGGGCTGAGAGGCTGGCTAGCTGCCTGAGCTGCTGCTACTCCCTTTGCTCTCTGCTCTTTGCTGTTGCCACGAAAGGTTGCTCTCTTCCACATGATGCTCTGCCTTGGAGCCAGCAGAGTATTGACAAAAACCTCCACTAGCTGGGAGCTAAATCAATCTTTCCTCCCTTAATTTTGAGTGTTGCGGATTTGTCCCAGCAACAAGAGAAGAGAGCTGAGATAATAGGTTTTCACGTGAACTAGTTGAGGGTCTCAACTGAGAGCTGTATCTCACTAGTGCAGCCTTTGGGGAGTAGAGGAAATGCACACTTCTTCACTGAAAGGAGAGGATCTTGTTCCAGGGTTGGCAAACTTGAATCTCTGCAAAAAAACAACCACTGCTTAGTTTTATTAGGAGAGTTTACATGGTACCATAATGAGTGTGTGTGTGTGTAGCTTCTCGTGGTCTTTCCTGTGTTCATGTTTGTTTCCATGGCTCTTCTCTTTTTCTTTTTTTCTTTTCTTTTCTTTTCTTTTCTTTTCTTTTTTTTTTTTTTTTTTTTTGTGGAACCGGGGATTGAACTCAGGCCCTTGTGCTTGCCTGGGAAGCACTTATTCCACTGAGCCATCTCCCCGGCCCCTCTTTTTCTTTTATGGTTTCTAGTTGTGCTGGACTAGGACCCAACTTAGTGATTACACCTCCACTTCCATCTTCCAAGGCCCTACTTCCAGGTAAGATCAGATTTACAGGTGTTAAGAATGAGGGCTTCAGTCTGTCTTTCGGGGAGTAGAGTCTGACTGTCACAGTCAGAAAATGCCATCACTTTCCATTGGAGGACAATTTCTCGGGGTGAAATCGTGTGTGCGTGCTGCAGGAGTGATAGTGGGGGAAGCAGTGCTTTCCCACTGGGAGAGGGGACTGAGCAGTCAGGTGCTGCGCTGGAGGGTGCTGTCCAGTAGCCAGAGGCCAGGAGGCAGATTGCTTTCCAGGCTCTGAGTATAGAAGCCCTTCGACTTGCTTAAGTTTATCTCCTAACCACCTTGGCAGGCTTGGATAGGTTTTGCATCTTTTTTCAGAAAAGAAGAGAATCTAGTGCCAGAAAGCTTCCCCAAGAGCCAAGCGACTCACGGCCAGCAGTGTGCTCCATGGCTCAGCAAGGCCTTATCATCTTCCCACCAATATGTCCAATTATTTTCTAAAGCAGCTTTATTCCCAACAGGACCATTTTTAAGTTTTAGTTTCTTTTTGACAAATAATTGTATATAGTTATGGGATACCCTGTGACATTTCAATACATATATGCAAATAAGGCTAATTAGCATATCTATAGTTTCAGATACTTATCATTTCTTTGTGGTGAGAACATATTAATTCTCCCTCCTAGCTGTCTTAGAATATATGAGTATCCATGTTTTTGATGAAGCATTATCCACCACAAAAGATAACTCCTGATGGATACCAAATGAAAATTATTTTCAAAGAAATGATGGTCCATGCTTAAATGTTAGCTTCTCAAAGGCAAGGGCTGGTGGAAGTCTCAGGGGGACCTTTAGGAATTTGTATGGGTAAATACTCTCCCCAAGATCAACCTCAATAACTGACTTGAAGCCACTGAACACAAAATTGGGAAGAAATACATTGAATCACTTCCTAGGGGGGACATGACAGCACATTACTAAGTCTGTAGCGCACATATGTGGTGGTGGGGGACATGGGGGCTGAGATCTGCTAGGAAGATGTTTTGGCGGGGATAGGATTTGAACTGGGGCTGATGGACGAGTGTAATTTGACTCTATCACCGTGCAGATGCAGGAGCTCAATCATTTCTTGCTCTCTGCAGACTGAGCACCTGAAGGCAGAACGTGTTTCTTCAGAGTATTCCTGCAGCTGGTAGCTCACAAGTGTTTGTGGTTGAGTGCATGAAAAATAAGTGGAGAGGTTCCAGGAATTCCGAGATAGCCATGATCAGAGCAGGATGCAGAAGAGGGGAGGAATTCAGAGGAAGTTTCAGTAAACAGTCTACTCTGGCTGAAATACTGTGTTGGGGTCAATTCTAGGACTTTATAACAAACCACCCCAAAGCTTAATGCCTTGAGACATCAGCATATTGCTCATGAATCTGGAATCCAAACAGGGCTTAGCAAGGTCAGCCCATTTTGTTGTATTTGGCATCAACTGGGGTCAGTTGAAGGCTGAAAGTTGTTATCGTCTAGGGGTTCTCTTACTCATCTGTTTGGAAATTGGGCTGGGATGGTTCAAAGAGCTGTGGATTTAAGCAGATGGAATTGCTTGAACATCTCTCTAATTGGGCAGTCTTTCTGTATGCTTTTCCAATATGGCAGTCACCAGACAACTTCACTTCTTTGTGACAGTTCGGGGCTCCCAGGATGTGTATGCTAAAGAAAGCAAGTCAGTAGGAAGCTGTACACTTTCAGTGGCTTAATTTTTTTTTCTTATTAATTGGTATTGGGGATCAAACTCAGGACCTCACGCTTGCGAGGCAGGCACTTATGCCACTGAGCCATCTCCATGGCCCTTCATGGTCTATATTTGCAAGTCACATAGTATCACTTTCCCATATTCTATGGATCAAACAATCACAAGTCTCGGGGCTGGGGATTTGGCTGAGCGGTAAAATGCTTGCCTAGTAAGTTGGAAGCCCTAGGTTCGGTCCTCAGCACCAAAACCAAAACCAAACAAACAAACAAAATCACAAATCTCCATTCAGATTCAAAGAGGGGAAGCCTAGAACTTATCTCTGGGGAGAAAAGTATCTATAACCTATAGTACAAGTGTGTGGCATAGGATATGTATCATATGTGTGGTCTTGCCATCTCTAGAAAGCCTGTCAGACTCATGACAGTAGCAATCATGTCTTAATCATATCTTGTTCCTTAATGTTCCTAAATTGTCAGAGCTTTGTTCTCATGATCTCAGTACATGAAATCCAATTGTGCGCCTGTCTAGTCCAATAATGATGAAAACTCAGGCCGGATTGGATATGCTGCTTCCCTGTCTCAGCTGGTAAAACCCAAGTGTTCTAGGACACTTGAGCAGGGGATAAAGAAGTGGCCTGTGGTGGGACCACTGGGGACAAAACTGAGTATCAAACTTGTCAAGGATTCTAGACTGACTCTAGGCTTACTGGCCAAGAGTTCAAAACAGAGGCCAGACTTGCAGTATGGATTCATGTCGGAAGAGTGATCTCTAATGCTAAGTCCATCTGCGAAGGCATTCTGGGTCCAGACTGGCTTTCATGGCTATGGGCTCAGTCACTAGTCACCTCCCTCCAGCCTGTCTGAGGGTATCGTGGTTTAGAAAGACCATAATACCTCAGTCTTTTCCTGCAGAGTTTGCTTCAAGACTGTTTGACTGATATTGGGGTTTGGAACTAGCCTACTCTCAAAAGTGGCATGTGTTCCAAGATAGAGCTTTAGGAAGGCAGTTGGATCATGGGGGTTCTACTCATCAGTGAGTTGGACCATTGATGGTCTCACAGATGAATGTGCTGTTAGGAGCCGGGGCCCACTTGGAGAACGTGGGTCAGCTGGCAGCATGACCTGGGCGTGTTCCTGTGCCCATCTCCTTCCTTTCTTTCTGCTTACTGGCTCCTGGATGGAAAAGATCTCCTCTTTCATTCCTTTCCATGGTGCTGTTTCTGCCTTGGAGCCATTAACTGTTCATGGGCTGAACCCCATGAAACTGTAAGCCGAACAAAACTCCTCCTTCAAGTGGTGGGGTCAGGCATTTCTCCCAGATCTTTTTTCCAGTGTCAGGAAAGTGAGTAATATTAAGGGGTCTTTCTGAGATGTAGATGAGGCAGAGCTGTCCCTTGAATTTTGGAGTAGTGTTGGTCCTCCATTCTTTACCAACATCTCTGCTTGCAATAAGGAGTAATTTTTCTATTACTCCTTATGGCCATGATACAGTCATTGAGAAGAGTCATGAGAGAGTTTGTTCTATCTCAGATGTCAAATTATAAACACCCTGTCTATTAGGGGAAGATGGTTTTATGTGTAGGAGAATATATTATAAATAAAATAAAATTCCTTTTCTTGTGTACCACCTAAAGTGGGCTGTGATCAAAGGTCTGGAACTTTGTAGCACATGTTAGTCCCTAGAATAGCAGTGCTGAAGGAAGTATACATTTAATCCATAGTGTAAGTTGAGAGAGAAAGGCATCCACAGATTCAGGCAGCCATTAAGCTTTGTTTTCTGTTTCTGTACTTTTTGATACAACTAATTCTTTCCTTACATGCTGCAATCTGTAATGGAAAAGACAATGAGGGTATGACAGCTGGGAGCACAGACGTGGCCAGTACTAAATGCATTTGTAGGGCAAGGTCTGCCTTCATTTTAAAAAACAATGAACAATGACTTTGGGTACCTGACTTTGGTTCAGGAAATTGGTGTGTTTTCCATTTGTTTCTTTGGTTGTTTTTTCAATGCACTGAAGGATTTTCACAATAAAATCTCTACTGAGATGGGGAGTGCGTATGGTAGGAGTGGTACTGTTTTTCTGAAGCCTGACAAACAGGCCAATTAATTCCAGCAGCACAGGTAGATGCTAATGTAACTAAGGTCAAACTTGCAATCCTTACAGTAGCCATTTCATTTTGCACTTACTGAAATGCATTATAAAGCCACAAGTTATATATTTAAACTGGCCTATGACCTCTTGACTGCCACAACTCTGCCCAAAACTCAAAGCCCATTTTCAGTAAAGATAAAGTTTGAGAGTAGTAGGTCTCTGTTGTTAAGTAAATTTTCTTTGCTGTGTTGTCTGTTTGAAAACAAGGTCTACTGAATGAAATATGTGTTTGTTATAAAGATTTCCTCTACGTTATATATTTATCCTTTCTCAGAGACTAGAAATCTTGTCTGTCTTGTAAATATCTGTAAGACTTGTTACACTTAATATGCAAAAAATTAATTTGCCAATTTTTTTCTTTTCTAAAAATTGTATATATTTAGGGGTCCAACATGATATATGTACATATATATGTATATATATTTATTTATGACTACATCAAGCACATGAATATATTATCCCTTAGTTGCCTATTTTTGTGTGTGTTGTAAGAGCATCTAAAATCTGTTTTCTTGGGGGGGGTTCGTTCCGCCAGCCTGCAGTGCTGAGACAGTGATTGAGACTGGGCATGGTGGTGCATATCTGTAATCCCAGCACTTAGGAGGCTGTAGACGGGAGAATTACTATGAGTCCGATCTCATAGTGAACACCTGAACACTCTGTAGACTCTTCCTTAAAATGCAAAAAAAAAAAAAAAAAAATTTTCAGTGTCCACTACAGTTGTTAATTGTATTATATTCTTAACTGTTGTCACCCTGCTCGACCTCAGATTTTTAGACATGCTACCTGATACACGAGCAGGTTGTTTGACCTGCTTACTTGCATTTTCTCTATTCCAGTAAGCACATTTTACTTTCTGTGCCTATATATTCAACTCTTTTTAGATACTACACATGAATGTACCCTTGCAGTATTTTTCTGTTTGTGGATTATTTTACTGAGCATAATATGCTCCTCTTTCACCCATATTGTTATCAATGGCAGTATCTCTTTTTAAAATGTGGAATAATATTCCATTTTTCTTGTAAATTTTTTTTCTAATGTATTTAGTACAGGGTCTACAGGATCTCACTACAGATTGGACTCAGTGATTCTCCTGTGTTCAGCCTCCCAAGTGCTAGGATTACAGGCGTGCACCACCATGCCCAGTCTCAATCGCAGTCTCAGTGTGCCCTGGGGGTGGGCCGGCACGGCATGCTGGGGATCGAGCCCCAGCCGCTGCACTCGGCCTAAACAGGCACGTTAGTCTGCTGAGCTATTAGGCTGGCCCTCCATTGTGTGTGTATAACACAGCTTCCTCATGTGTCTGTCATTGGCCACAGGTTCTTTCCGGGCTGTTGTAAATCCTGCTATCACGAACATAGAAACACAGGCACTTATTTCACTTCCTTTGTACCAGTATCCAGGGGAAGGATTGGGAAGGATTGCTGTGTCATATGTAGTTTTATTTTCTATTTTTAAGGATGCTCCACAATGTTTTCCAATGTATAAGGTCTCCCTTTCCTCCACACTTTTTTTCTTTTTTTTCCAATACCAGGGATCAAACTCAGGACCTTGCTCAATTTGGGGCCAGGGAGATGGCTCAGTAGAATAAGTGCTTGCCTGGCAAGCACAAGGGCTTGAGTTCAATCCCTGCCCCCACAAAAAAAAAAACAAACAAACAAACAAAAAAAACAAAACTCAGGACCTTGTGCTTGCCAGGCAGGCGCTGTACCACTGAGCTGTATCTCTCACCCCATCTTTTGACTTTTGATCACAGCCACCCTTACAGGTATGAGTTGACATTTTACTGTGATTTTGATTTGTCTTTTCCTGATGATCAGTGGGCTGAACACAGTGCCATATACATATTGGCCCTACTTGGGTCTTCCTGGAGACATGTCTGTTCAGGCTCTTTGCCTATATGTTAATCAAGTTGGTTGTTTTACTTTAATTTGTTCTTGGGTTGTTCAGGTACCTTGTATATTTTGAATATACAAGGTCAGACAAATGATTTATAACTATCTTTTCCTACTCTTCCCTGTTTGGTAATTGCTTCTTCTGCTGTACAGAAGCTTCTTAGTTTAATGTAGCCCTACTTATTTTTGCCCTGGAGTTTTTGGCATGGTATCTAAAAAAAAAAAAAAAGAAAAGAAAATCATTACTGGGACTGGTGAGATAGCTCAGCGGTCTAAAGCACTTACTTAGGCAAGCTTAGGCAGGCACAGGGGACAACAGTTCAATCCCCTGCACCACATACCACTCCAGCCCCACCCTCAGGGCAGGCTGAGCAGACAAAAAAAAAAAAAAAAAAATCATCACTAAGGCCAATATGGAGGATATTTTCCTCCTATGTTTTCTTTTAGGCATTTTACACCTTAAGGTCTTACATGTATGTATTTATCCATAGTCTTATCATTTTGAGTTGACTTCTATATATAGTGTAATATAAAAGTCTAATTTAATTATTTTCCATACAAATAGTTTTTCCAATATCACTTTGTGGAAAATTATCATTTTCTCATTCTATCTTCTTGGTTGCCTTGTCAAAAATTAGTTGGCTGTGTGTGACCTTGTTTCTGTCTTTGTTTCTGATTTTTGTTCTTGCTTTTGTTTTTACTTTTCAAAATTAAATTAAATTAAAAAATTAATTGGCTAAATAAGCTTGGGTTTACTTTTGCGCTTTTTATTTTGTTTCATCCGTTTATAGATCTGTTTGTACATCCATGGTATTGTGTTTTGATTCTGTAGCCTCCAGCTGTGTTTTGCTTTCTCAAGATTGTTTTTAGCTCTTCACAGTCTTTGGTCATTCTATATGAAATTTAGAATTATGTTTTCTATTTCTGTGAAAAAATGCCCTTGGAATTTTGATAGGCATTACATTGAATTTGTATATAGCTTTGGGGATACTATGGCCCTTTAAACAGTATTAATTCTTATACTCCATAAACAGAGAACGTCTTTCCATTTATTAGTGTCTTCTTCAATTTTTCCAATTCATATTTCGTTTTTCACTTCTTTTGTCAAATGTATCAACATTTTATTCATTCTATTGCTGTTACAGATAGGACTGCTTTCTGTGTTAGTGATTGTCTCCTGATGTCTAACAGTTCACCTGCTCTGGGCTTGATTCACAGATATGCCCCTTGAGGAGTGGTGACTAGCTTACTGCCTTCCTAGCCTCACGGTGGTTTCCAGAAAGGATATGCTGAAATTGCAATGGAATTCAGTAAGATTGGGTATTGATCACTATCAGCTTATACTGTAATGGGGCCTGGGGTGTTTAGAACATGCTCTAGGACCTCACAGGGCCCAGGCTCAACAGCAGCTTCCGTGGACTATGGACATGACATTAATCACAATGTTCCCTGGCCTACCACGCTTGTGTGCTTGATGCTCTTCTAAATACTTTCTTTATCTATATTATATTATTTATCCCTACAAACAACTCTTGGGCACTGTTACTGATTTAAAAGTCTACCTGAGGCTCAGAGATTAAAAAACATGCCCAAGACTAGACAACTGGGGTGTGGCAGCTTGAAATTTAGGAAATTTGGATTCAGAGAATGCTTTCATCCACCGAGCTATATTGGCCTTTGAAAAAAGATCTATGTAAATGCACACTGTGTGCCAGATAGTTTCAGTAAACTCATTTAATCCTCACAAGCTCAGGAGACTAGTACTCCTATGCCTTGCATTGTACAAATGAGGAAAGTAAAGTACAAGAAGGAAGTGGGTGGTGGGCCAGGCTCAAAGCAGGAGATCCTGCTTCCGAGCTTGTGCTCTTACTGGTCATGCTGCAGCATTCTCGCAAGAGTCACCGGACGGGCAGAAGGCTCGTCTTGAATTGATCTGTGTGGGTTTATACAGCAAGATGTGGCAGATCACAGATTGTGCAAAGACACTATTTCAGTTTCCATCAATGCTGAAAGCACCATATCCCTTGATGATTTGGGTTATGCAGAGTTCCTTCCCATATGAGCTAGAAAAATACTGCCAGCAAGGAAAAGACAGTTTATGCCTCGCTTGGAGCATTTTATGATAGAGCAAGGCCCAGAGATTTTTGTTTCCTTGCAAGGGTTTGCATGGAGAAGAAGCAGAAGAATTGGTGGGCAGGCACTGCTGCTTCCCTACACTCCGAGCATGGAATGTGGAACGTGGAGTGTGGAGCGTGGAGCGCGGAGTGCGGAGTGCGCCGAGTGCAGCGTGGAGCGTGGAGTGTGGGCCGCGCCGAGTGCAGCGTGGAGCGTGGAGCGCGCCGAGTGCAGCGTGGAGCGTGGAGCGCGCCGAGTGCAGCGTGGAGCGCGGAGCGCGGAGCGCGCCGAGTGCAGCGTGGAGCGTGGAGCGTGCGGAGTGCAGCATGGAGCGTGGAGCGCGCCGAGTGCAGCGTGGAGCGTGGAGCGTGGGCCGCGCCGAGTGCAGCGTGGAGCGTGGAGCGCGCCGAGTGCAGCGTGGAGCGTGGAGCGCGCCGAGTGCAGCGTGGAGCGTGGAGCG
>NW_004524590.1:18337862-18348890 GCF_000260255.1 Octodon degus
GAGTGCAGCGTGGAGCGTGGAGCGCGCCGAGTGCAGCGTGGAGCGTGGAGCGCGGAGCGCGCCGAGTGCAGCGTGGAGCGCAGAGCGCGCCGAGTGCAGCGTGGAGCGTGGAGCGCGCGGAGTGCAGCGTGGAGCGTGGAGCGTGGGCCGCGCGGAGTGCAGCATGGAGCATGGCGCAGCCAAGGCTGTAGGTTATGGGGAGAGAGGCTAGTCATGGCCGAGGTGAGGATGCGGTGTTTGTCTCCCATGTCTGCTCCTCTGAACTAAGCAAATACTCTGCTTTCCGGTTATAAGAGCAGTGGAGCATCCAACAGGTAAAAGAGAGGCTGTTTGCTTGTCAGTGAGCTTGACGTAGCTGAGTCTAAGAAGAAAACAATGCGTGAACAGACATAAGTTAGCAGCTATAATTTACCCAAACCAACGAGGAACTTCTCCTTTTTGAAATCGGCTTTTTCTAGATAGGAGAATAAAGGGAAACTAGTACATAACTGATTTGTCACCCCTTGTGAGGTAGGAGGCTATGGCAGGGGCAAACCAGGCAAACTGGGCAGAATGTGTCCAAGGCATAAAACCCCAGAGGACAAGTGCATGACGCAGCACCCTAAGTGACTACGGCTCCCGAGCGCTGCACACGGAGCTACTCAGAAAGTGGTATTTTCACCTCTTCATTGGAATCTGGTGCTGTCTGTAGGGCCAATTTTGAATCCTTTACATCTAGCAAGAAGTCAAGGGAGTCTTTCCATAGAGTAGCTTAAATCTGGCCCTAGACAAAGTGGGTTTTTGATGAGATAATGCCTAGTGTCTAATTCACATAAGGGTGAAGCCAATCTAGGAGTTGTGGACACAAAACTTACCCTGTTTCCTAGCCTGCTTTCACACTGTATAGAGTCCTTCATTTCCACCTTCAGTAAAATTACACTGTCACTACCATTTCTGTGTGTCTTGTCCAATTCTTTGTTCAGGACAACAACAACCTGGAAAGTCTTTTGTAGGACCCACAATCTGGTAACAATTGAATCCAATCTGCCGTGGCCCTGGCACTCATTCAGCCCAGGAGCCCTGGGAAGGATCTGGAGAATCAGGCTGCAGGCTGCTGGCCGTGGATGAGGTCCTGAGTAGAATAGAGAGGAGACACTTGTGGGCATTGACAGATGAGTAGATAGAAGTACAATCACCTGGCAGGACTATTCTGAGGGCTGAACAAGCACACTGCCTGGTACATAGTAGGTGTTTAAGAATGGGAGCCGTTGCTAGTGGTGACACCGTATGAGTCATTGACTGCAGCCTTGTCCTTCCACTGGGTGAAAAGCAAGATTGATTCAGCTGAGGCAACAGGCTATGGGGAATTCTTTCTTTTTTAAAACAAATATTTTAAAATATGAAATATAACAGACATAATTCATAAAATGAAATAATGGCATAATAAAAAATACTAAAGGAAACACTGTAAAATCCCTAACATACTCATGACCCAGGTTTTAAAATAGGATACTGCCAGTACAGAGAAGTCTCCATTGGACCTTTTCAGATGCTGTATCCCCAGCCCCACGAGTTGACCTTTTCTATTACAGAAATGATGTGCTTACCTTAAAAAAACAACAATAACAACAACTTAAAATTGTATGTTGTCCTTTTTTTTTTTTTTTTTTTGGTGGTAACAGGGATTGAACTCAGGACCTTGTGCTTACCAGGCAAGCACTTATTCCACTGGGCTGTCTCCCTTGCTCCGATTGTCTACTATTGTACAAAAACACATGTAAGTAATATAAAGATATATATTTAAATTATATATATTTATTATATATTGTTTATCTCCACATAACCTATTTTAGTTCAAATTTTATTATAGTGAAATATGTGAGACAGGCTAAACTTATCAAAAAATAAAGAGGATTACATAGTTCACAGTTTTAGATACTTAATGTCCAAGAGCTGGCGACTCCATTGGTCCAGCCTTTGGTGGGGAGCTAACAGTAGATGCCCTCTAGGCAGGAACACATACAGGAGCAAGGGATCAAACTGCAAAGCAGCAAGCTGGCGCATGATTCTGGGACGATGCTCCCTTCTACAATAACTGGCTCTCTTGAGCCCACAGATACCCCACTCTCTTCTGAGGGCAGCTTTCCCAAAGACCTGAGGAGTTTCCAGTCAGCCCCACCCCTTAAAGGTTTCAGCACATTTCAGCACCACCACCCCAGGGACTCAAGCACCCAACCCATGAACCCTTGCGGGCATGTCAAACCATATTCAAAACATCATAGCCATATAGAGAGACAGAGATAGAGGTAGATAGAGAAAGAAAGAAAGCGAGAGAGAGAGAGAGAGGTAGACACAGACACAGACACACAGAGTAGATATCAAAGAATTTATAAGACAAAATAGTTATATATTTTTTTTGTTTGGTCTGTTTTTAAATGTTATATAATTGACTTTCTGTGTTGTTTTGTCTTTTTCATGCATCATTATAATTTTAAGATTCAATCACAGTGTTCTTTATATTCATTTCTGTGCTTATGTAGCAGATCTTTATATGAAAATACCATTTTATGTACTTATTTTAATGTAGATGGATGATTAGATGTTTTTCAGGTTGTGGTAATCCCTGAGAATGTTGCTAATGCTAACTTGTACGTGAATTCTAGTGAGATGAGGTGTAGAATATATACCCAGGAGGGTAATTTCTAGGTCCTGGAGTATGTGTCTATCTAACTTGGGTGGATACTGCCAAATTCTTCTACAGTGGTTGCACTAATTTATTCACCATCTACAGTGTATGAGGGTAACCATTACCTTCACAGACAGGTGGAACTGGTTGTCTGTCTGGTTGGTATATGATTGTCTTAATTGTGATTTTAATTTTCATTTTCCTGCCTACTACAGATATTGGGTATCTTTTCTTTTCTTTCTTTCTTTCCTTTTTTTTTTTTTTAGGTACTGGGGATTGAACTCAGGAACTGGATTTTCTCTTTTATAAATGACTATTTCCTTGGAGTGTTTCTAAAAATGGGTTGTTTGTCCTTATTTTTAATAACTTTTATCTAAGTGGGTGCTTGATCAATCATTTTGACAAAGCAAATGTATTTTTATACATTTTGAGTTAGTTACAGAAATATTCATCAAAGTCTAGTATCAACTGCATGTATTTTCGGGAGGCCGTCAATCGTGTTTACCTCTGCTCGTGGTGTTTCTTGCAGAACTTTTCTGTGTTTATAAAGAAGTTCATCAACCTTTTCCTTTATAACATCTAGGATTCAGCTTTTAGGTACCACAAATGCAAGCCACATACAGATTAAAATATTTCATTAGTCACACTTTAAAAAGAAGGAAGTGAATTTATCTTAATAGATTTTATATATTTTTAGATATATTGGTCTGTTATAGACAAATACTTATCATTTCAACGTGAAATAAAGGTAAAAATGGAATCATTTACATCTTTATATAAATACTTCAAAATCTGATGTGTGTTTTACACTTACAGCATATCTCAGTTTAGATTATCCACATTTCATGTGTTTATTGCCACTGTGGCCCGTGGCTGCTATTTTGGATCAGGTCATATGTTGGCTAAGAGTAGCCTTAGCTCTGTGGCTCATTTATTTTTATAGCTAAGACTCGATACTTCCAGAGTTGGCCCAATCAGATCTCATTATACTTGGTTGAAATTTCAGTGTCTCTCAACTCTGTGTAACTTTAGTAGCTGATTGGCTTAGACAATCCCACTGGTTGTCTTTTCCTCAGTTTTTCTTAGCTCTTGAAATCTCTCTGATACAGGTCCACTTAGTATTCATCCAAAGACCCAAAAGGACGTCTGCTCAGACTTCTGCAAGTCCATGTGCAACTCCCACCCTTCTAGCATTGCATTCTATAAACTCCATAGCTACGCCTCCCGCGGCCCACTCAAGTGACTGTCCTCTGTTGGGAGTTTCCTTCCTCCCCTATGGTAGGGAGAGGGCCTCTGGGCAGCGAGTCTGGGTGATCTTATGGCTTGGCTCCTTAGTGTACTGTGCTACCAGCTTCCCATCACTGTTGAAAAAACTTCAAGTAAAAGGAAGAAAAGTTTACCTGGGCTCAGTCTCTCTGAGGCGTCAGGCCTTGGTCCCCTGGCCCTGGTGCTTTGAGTCTGTGATGTACAGTCCATCATGGTGGGAGCACATGGTGGAGAAGACTCCTGATCACACAGTGGCAGGGAAGCAAAGAGAAGACCGTTGAGGCTGGAGTCCCAGGGTCCTCTGCGAAGGTACCCTCTCCCCAGGACCTAACTTTCTCCCACTGGACCCCTCCTCCTAAAGCTTCTGCCCCCTGTGGTTCTCCTTGAAGTGCAGGCCTACAATATATTACCTTGGAAGACACCTAAGACTCAAATCATAACATTTATTTCTGAGTAAAGGTGAGTGGGTACAGTAGAGGCTGATCTTTGGTGGTCAGAAGCAGAAGTCCAACACTTATAAAAGGTTTTGAGTTTATTAGTTTTCCTGCCAGTTTCTTTATAATTGCTTTGTCTTTATTAATCCTTTTTATTGTCTTCTCTAATTTATCTTTTTATAACTTCATTTATTTTTATTCTTCCTGTTTATTAGGAACATTAATATTAAGAATTTATTTCCTTGAGGGGCCCCTTTTAGTAGGTACCCCAAGTTCAGATGTGCAGCATAGGCAGTATTTTCATGGTCATTATTCCTTAGATCATTTGCAGTTTTTGTCTTGGTTTTCTCTTTGACTAAGAATTGTTCCAGAGATTTAAAAGGTTTCAAGGTGGTAGAGTTTTATATTTCAGTTTTCTGATAATGTTGTTAACTTTTAGTTACATTGCATTATATATAGTTATCTGCACTGTGTATAATTTTTGAAAATGTTTGAAGATTTCATTATAACTTACTATAGTCATGTGATTTTACCATAAAACTTAGTAAGCAACATATCATTCATTAAAGGTGTAGTGTTAATTGACCTTAAATGACTGTTATCAATATGTACATATACATTTAAATTTATAATAATATATTTATGAGGGGCCGGGGAGATAACTCAGTAGAATAAGCGCTTGCCTGGCAAGCACAGGACCTGAGTTCAATCCCTGGTTCTGCCAAAAAAAAAAAAAAAGAGAGAGAGAGAGAGAGTAGCATTTGTGAAACTATACTGTCAAGGAATACTGGCAGTAATCAGCTAGAAGAAACCTCAAACAGGCTTTGGAATCCCTGACTTTGATTGACAACTGGATTGGTTTACAAGGATTCTGTACAACTGCTAGAAACTCTGTCCTAAAACAGTTGGAATCTTTTCTAAGTGACTTTAAGTACCAAAAGTCTGAAATCTGTAACATTTGACTGAGATTGAGGACATTTCAGAGTCACTTTTCCTCCACAGGCTTTTGAGCAGAACACATTGCTGTCCAGATCAATGTCATAGTGTAAAATTTAGACATTTGTCAGATCCAGCAGTGATCTCCAAATTGGGAAAAGAATTGTTGTACTTGATCTTTACTCTGAGAACAACTAATGTGCAAATATTAATCATTGTGTTCGATATCCATTATGTCAACTTGCTTATATATGCTAGAAATATAAACTTTTGTGCACTGACAAAAAAAAATAATGTATTTATGTATGTGTATTGACTTTGGGTACCAATAGACTTTCTATGTATGTGTATAATACTATATATTTTTTGTTGTTATTTTAGCATTTTGAGAAGTAGTCTTGTTAGTTCAGGCTTACCTTGAAATGTCTACATCAGGGGCTTGCCCCTTAGCTCAGTTCTTTAAGTGGCTGCTTCAACAAAGCAGTCAGGCTCAGGTTGCTGTGGTTTGATCCCCACAACTCAAGCCAGCCAAACCTGCCCTGAAGGCATTGGGAGCAAAGAAAAAAAAGAAATGTCTACATCACCCAGGCTGGACTGAAACTCGTGATCCTCCTCCTGTCTCAGCCTCTGAAGGGCTGGGCTTATAGGTATGTCCCACCATACCTGGCTACTAAGTTTGTTTCTTGTTTGAAAAGCTTTAGTACATTACAAATGTGTGAAAGTGAGTAGCCTGTAAAACCCAAAGGTCATCTAGAATGTGTAGAATGTGAGTATAAATTTGTGAAGCTCCTAGAGTTCACTGACCCCAGGATTGAGATGAAAGGAGACCTAAGGTATTCTCTTTCTTCATTTGATTCTATTTTTTTCTTTAGAAAATATACTTAGTTAAAAAATCTAGACTAGGGGCTGGTGAGATGGCTCAGTGGTCTAAAGCACCTACTTAGAACAAGCTTCGCAAAAAAGGACAGGGACCTCGGTTCAATCCCCCAGCACCACATGCCAGCCAGCCCCGCCCCCTGGTGGACTGAGCTGGCCACACACACACACACACACACACACATAAATAAAAATTAAAAAAAAAAAATCTAGACTACACAGGCCTAGGCCTGGTGCCATACCAGTCTGTTATCAAGTGGGAATATTTTAATTGTTCTTAGGAAAAGCAAAGATGAAATGAAAATGGGGCCGGGGAGATGGCTCAGTAGGATAAGTGCTTGACGGGCAAATGCCAGGATCTGAGTTCAATCCTCGGTTCTGAAAAAAAAAAAAAAAGATGAAATGAAAAGGTAGTTCCATTGGACCTTTGTTCAAAATGTATTTTACCATCGCTACTCTAAGGGATGAATTGTAATTGGCTTGTTTCTCACCGTTGGGCTGTACATTTGTAGTCTGTGATCACAGTTCAGGAGAGGAAAAGTTGATACAGGAATTAGAGATAATGGAAATCTTGTTGAACTGAGTAAATTGGGATGGTCAAATATATTGCAGCATGACTATTGTGTTGCCACTGGGGAGAGGAGAAGCAATGGGCTGGTGACAGAAAAAACTGCCATTTCCCAAAGTGTCACTATTTGACCTTGTACAATTTTTATAGGAGGGTTGGAATTCTGTCTCTGGACTTTTCTGAGGGTCACCGAACCCCCTACTTGTCAGTTTCCCCATCAGCAAGATGGGAGCACGCCAGTATAGGCGGCCTCCCCCTATTCCCCTCCCCCTCTCCTTTCCCCTTCCAAAGCTGCAGTCCCGTGGTGAATACACATAGAGGTGCCCTGTACTGCAGGACTGCCAGCTCGTAACAGCGTCGTGAGTGCTGAACATCGGCTAAGAATAGATTTTAGGTGTAACACGCTGCACTCTGGAAGGTTGGCTGATCTATTTGCCTGACTGTAGGAATCATTTCACGATGTATGTCAAAATGCTATGATGCACATCTTAAAAATATATATAAGCAAAGAAGCATGAGAGGGAAACTTGGAAAGTAACAGGTATTGGGCCCAGAGCCCTCACGCCTAACCCCTAACAGGAGGGGCTCTGGGAGCACTGCAGGTGCCAGGAAATGTGTCCTAAATGGAGCTAGGGCTGACAGCGTCAGCAGCTCTTCATCTCCCTGTCCTTCATGGTACTGAGGTTCAAACTCAAGGCGTTCACCATGAGCAACATCCCCAGCCCTTTCCCTCTTTAAATTCTGTACTTGAAGACAAAGTCTTCTAATTCCCTCAGTTGCCCAGGCTGAGCTTGTGTTTTCTATCCTCCTGCCTCAGCTTGTTGGAATGCTGGAATTACAGGTGCATGCCATCCTGGATGTGGATTATTCTTAATTATTGGGGGGTGCTAAATGGCCACCACACCTTTATAATAGCTTTATTTGTGACGCTACTGTGTCCCCTTTCTAGCAAAGTAATGGATCTATTCCCTCTCTTTTAGACATGTATGCTTCTCTGCAGCACCCTGAATATCCTATTTTGCTGGAGGCCTGCACACTCCTTCATGCTATTTGCTTGAACTCCTTGCTGGGAGAGAAACTCCTGACTGGCTTTCCATTGGCGACTGTTCTTAGCCAAGTGCCCTGCTCCTTCCACAACGCTTATAGGGCAACAAGATGGGGAGTGAGCCTGCACCCTCGGTTTCCTGACTCCAGCCGGAGCTCTGGCCTGCAGGTTTTCTACTTGCTTGCTTCTCTTCCGCCCTGAGTGACCGACTACCCTTGTTTCACTCTTTGTTTCTATGTTTTTGCCTTTTTTTTTTTTTTTTAAGGGAAGGGTCTACAGGATGTTCAGGGTCTTACTATGAGATCAGACTCATAGTGATTCTCCTGTCGGCCCTCTTTTTTGTTTTCTTAGGGTTGCACTTATAAGAGATTTTGCTGTCACTCAGTTTTATGGCTTTGAGAAGCATCTACTTTCTGGATGTCCCAAGGGTCACGGTCAGTCAGCCTGAGCGGGGAAGGGGCCCATTCTCTATTTTCTTTTTTCAAGGCATTGGACTGGGGAAAGGTGTGAAAGTGAGTAGCGCAAGTGGAAAGCGCAAGGGCCTGAGTTCAATCCCCGGTTCTGAGAAAAAAAAAAAAGCATTGGTTCCCTCCCAGGTCCCTTTTATCGAAGTCTGGAGACCCCGGTCACTCACGGTTGCCATGTCTGCATAGAACCCCTTTCTCTATCTTTGAGGTCTTGGAGTAAGATCGAAACTAGCCCATTGATATCTGACCATCATGGGCGGGGTTGGGACGCCGCAGCCCGCCGGGCTCTCCTGGCTTTGGGCCCAGCTCCCCGTGGGGCTGCGCCGTCCTGGTCCTCCAGTGCCGCTAGCGCTAGGGTTGCACGTGAAAGGAGGCCCAGACCCCTGGGTCCCGGAGGAAGGCGAGACCCTTGCACCCCCCGGGAGCTGAGTCCAGTCAGGGCTTCTTATCCGGATCTCATTAGCCTGGCTGCGGCAGACCCCGCGCTCCCCGAGGGCGAAGGCGATCCAGACCTGGCCTCTGGGGCCCCCCGCGGCTGTGGGGCTCACGGCAGGGTGCAGAGCAGGAGGCCCCTTTCTCCAGCCCGCTTACGCCAGTGCCCCCTGCAGGCTGTCGGGAGAGACCCCAGGGCCGGCTCGCGGGGCGCAGGGCGGTGGGAGGTGCAGCAGCCTGAGTCCCCATCGCAGCTGTGTTGAGTCAAACTCCGCTACTACCTTGCTGTGGTTAATGATTGATTACCAACTACCCGGCTGCCCCAAACTACCCAGAAGGTCTAGAGGGTAGGCCAGGCCGGCAAGTGCAAGGGCGCGGAGGGGTGGGGCGGGGCGCGTGCGCGGGCGCTGCGGGAGCCCCAGACAGGCAGGGAGGCCGGCCGTTCCGCCGCTAGTCCCAGCCTCCTCTCAAAACCCCACCCCCAGCCACCTCCGGCCTCTCCCGGGGTGGATTGCTCCAGGAAGCACCAGAAGTGCTGAATTACTTTTGTCTAGGAGCTCAAGTGAGGGCGAGTCCTGCGTCTGGTCCTGGTCCCGCTGAGTTGCAGCCAAGAACTGCAGAGTTCTATTGGAAGGAGAAAGGAAAGTTGAGTCTTTGGACCAGGCAGAGTGACTGTCTGTCTGTCTGTCTCTGTGTCTGTCTGTCTGTCTCTGTGTCTGGCTGTCTGGCTGTGTCAGTCTCCGTCTCCCCCTGCCCGCCCATGGCGTCACCCAGTGGTTCCGGCAATGACTGCTCCCATATCATCGATCATGACCATGTCCCCGAATTTGAGGTGGCCACCTGGATCAAAATCACCCTCTTCCTGGTGTACCTGATCATCTTCGTGGTGGGCATCCTGGGGAACAGCATCACCATCCGCGTGACCCAGGTACTGCAGAAGAAAGGCTACCTGCAGAAGGAGGTGACGGATCACATGGTGAGCCTGGCATGCTCCGACATCTTGGTCTTCCTCATTGGGATGCCTATGGAGTTCTACAGCATCATCTGGAACCCTCTGACCACGCCCAGCTACGCGCTGTCCTGTAAGCTTCACACGTTCCTCTTCGAAACCTGCAGCTATGCCACGCTTCTCCACGTGCTGACGCTTAGCTTTGAGCGCTATATTGCCATCTGTCACCCCTTCAGGTATAAGGCTGTGTCGGGACCCTGCCAGGTGAAACTGCTGATTGCCTTCGTCTGGGTCACGTCTGCCCTGGTGGCATTGCCCCTGCTTTTTGCCATGGGAATCGAGTACCCCCTGGTGTATGTGCCTGCTCACCGGGGCCTCACTTGCAACCGATCCCGTACCCGCCACTGGGAGCAGCCTGAGTTTTCCAATATGTCCATCTGCACCAATCTATCCAGCCGCTGGACCGTGTTCCAATCCAGCATCTTCGGCGCGTTTGTCCTCTACCTCCTGGTCCTGCTTTCTGTGGCCTTCATGTGCTGGAACATGATGAAGGTGCTCATGAGGAGCAAGCAGGGCACCATGGCCGGGGCCGGGCAGGCGGTGCAGCTGAGAAAATCGGAGAGCGCCGAGAGCCGGTCTGCCAGGCGGCAGACCATCATCTTCCTGAGTGAGTCCCGGAGTGGGTGACCTTCCTGATCACCCACCCGAGCCATTTCCTGGGGTCCTCTACGCTGGAAGTCTTGACTTAGAAGTGTAAACTTAAATTCTTTGAGGCAGAAGGTCAGAGCAGAGTGCACTGTAAGGGTACTGACCTCGACCTGGGAGTGAGGGGGTTTCTTTATATGTGGGCTTGGGGCTGCGGTGGCTTATGGTGAAAAGAACACCAGATCAAGGGTCAGGAAGTCCGGAAATAACATCTCTGTGACCTCAGGGCAAGTCACACAAGATTATCTTGGGTAAAACAGGCAGGATAATAGTGGGAAGCGTGAGGGACAATATAGGTGAGGCAGGCAGGTGAAAGTCCTCTGCAGAAGGTTCTGCAGAGATAAACGGTCTACTTTGTCTCCTCTGTTCTTGTTCCAGAGAGCCTGTTTCAGGTAATTGGCTTGTGTTCCCACTTTTGCCTTTTGGAGAAACCAGGTTGATCTTTATTCCCCCTGGAATGATTCTACTGTCTGTCTTAAGAAACTGGAGCTCTTAGACACTCTTTCCCTAGGGCAGTGCTTGGAAATTTCTGCTGCCATAGTTCAGTTTCTAACCAAAGCAGACAAACATGGCAGCGAGGACCATTTGGTCCAGAACAGTGCAACTTGGCAGATTTGTGGGTTTTGGCTAACTGTCTGAAGTAACCAGTTCCCATGTAGATAGTCGTTGGCTAAAAGACAAAAAA
>NW_004524590.1:18348990-18382836 GCF_000260255.1 Octodon degus
CACACACATTAGCTTGGATAATTGAAAGGAGCAGTTAATGCTTAAATTTTTTTCACTTCCCCTTTTTAATTTCTTAAAACTTTTTGGACCAATTTTGCATGCTTATATCTGGTAATCTAAACAACTAATTTGAAGACAGCTTTATACAGTATAACAGCCATGATTGAATTCCTATTATTTTTACTGAAATTTTGTATTGTTTCTAATGTTTTCATTATTATTATTTTATTATCCTCTTTAAAAAAAATCGAGGTCATTTCTTGACTTACGGGGAATATTACACGAGAGTCTCAGGATTTGTAAGGCTCCCAAAACCTTTGGAAAAGGGGGCCTGGTTACCATCTTGAGACAAACTTCACTGTACACACATAGAGTGTGTATCAGCAAAGGGTTTTAAAGAATTATTTTTTTAACTAAAGCAAGAAGAAAGTAATAATAAGGGGATGTGAGTGTGAATCAAAGAAGCTGCTGTCACAAACGTTTCTTGCTTCTCCCCTCTCCCTTTTCCAGTGTGGTGTGCCAGGCAAAAGATCATGCCTGGCACTGTTTGCTTTGGTGTGGGGAACCGGAGTAACGAGTTCCAGGGGTGGGAGTTAGAGGAGAAAATCGGAAGGCGCATGCTTGGGTCTGTGGGTCTGTGGCAGCCCTTCTCCTGCTCTTGGGAGAGTTTGCCGGCAGGTGACTTGATTTTAATCAAAGTTAGCAAAAAAGAGAACAGGAACTAGCAACATTTGGTTATCTCCGCTGCAGCAGGGGCTCTGCGGGGTAGTTTATGTTTGCATTTTATAGAGGAGGAATTGGAGTCTTGGAGAAGACAGATCAAAACCTCATGAAGTTCAACTCTAAGATCCTCACTCAGGTTTTCAGGGTGTCTGACCATGACTTTCATAGGCCTGCCGTGAAGAGAAAGTGAAATAAGGCTGGGCGTCTACAAACAAGGTGTTCCCAGATTAGCCTGCCTTACTAGAAGGTGGAGTGGGCAGTCCTGGCAGGCAGCTCCCTCTAGGGGCTTGGGAGGGTCACTCAAACCATCTGAGTTTCTGTTTCCCACTGGCTGCTACCCAAAATATACTGGGGAGAGATAGACATTGCACTTGCTTAGAGTTTGCATATTTGTGCAAAAGCCAGCTCTTTCTTCTAATGTATCTGCTGCTCACTTAGGCTTATCTTGAAGTGTTAGCTGTAATACATACTGAAATATGAATGATGAATTTCCCAGGCTCTATTTCCATGTGTAGGGCAATAAGAATTAGAGGGTAGACAAGAACTAGGAAGTGGTGGGCTGTGGTGGGTACACGGAGCTCAGCGGTAGACTGCTCACCCAGCATGTGCAAAGATCTGGGTGTGACTCCCTTCAAAGCCACCTCCCCAGGAAAAAAAAAAAAAAAAAAGAATTTACCTCTCAGTGTAATTTAGGAATTAAGGTTGCTTTCAGTTGAAGGAAAAAATGATTGATTTCCCTTTGTTCTCTGACCAATGTCTGCATTAAAAAAATTTCTCTGAGTAGTTATCTGTTCTTTTCCCAGGGGGTGTTCCAGGTTAAAGTCCATTGTTGATTGGTAGCATAAAATTAGAATGTGACAGATTTTATTTAGAGATGGATAGGACCTTGGAGATCGTCTCCTTGGGTTATTAATTGCCCGGAGTGAGTTCGATCTCAGGGATGTTGTCATCCTTTGCTCCTAGCTCTTTCCCTCTTTCTTGTAACAACTACTGTATTAATCACCCACTGTGCTCTCAGCACCAGGACTGCTGAATGGCAATCAGGTGCTCAATGTGGGCTCGTGTCTTGAGGACATATCCATTTGTATTTAGCCCATTTCCTCTGCAGTAGGTTTTCAAAGCAGCTCTTGCAAATGTCCCACTCTCCCAATGAGTTGCAAAGAGCTTTTAAAAATAGGAACCTCCCTAATTAACTCAAGTTAGGAAATAAATTAATGGACCGGAGAGGAAGAAATCGTGGTCTGCATCCATCAGATTAATATAGTGCAATTTACTTGGTGCATTTCATAAAACTTGTGCTTTCGGGCATTTTTAACCCAGAACAAATGAACATATAAATTGTTTACAAATTGCCAAATTTAATATAGTGATTTGGCTGTCTTTTTAGTATTCCATTTGACAGATGGATCAAATTAAAGCAAATATTTGCTCATCTCCAACATATTTTGAATGTAATGTGAAATGTAAATGACGACATAGCACAAGATGTCTTTGGAGTTCTCAAAGTTAAAAGAAAAATCGAGGTCCTTCATTTAAAAAAAAATTAACTTCTGTATAATGGAGGTAAATTTTTTTTTTTTTTTGGTGGTACCAGGGATCAAACTCAGGACCTTGCACTTGCCAGGCAAGCACTTATTCCACTGAGCTGTCTTTCTGGCCCCCAAAATTCTTAAATGTATCCAAAATGAAGAAGCCCATGTAGAAGATAACAAGTTTCCTTTCTGCATCGTTTGCTGAGTTGAAGTGCTGAGCTGGAGAGTAATGAAAGTGAATTAGGAGCAAATTGGGGGAAAAGAAAATGCTGCGATGACCCCTGGTCTCAAGCAGTTTGCAGGAGAAACAGGTAACGAAAAAGTGCACAGTCCTGTAAACAAGAGTGCCTCCTTGTCCCATGCCACTCCGTGAGAAGTCAGGTTGAAGGTTGTTTCCAGTTCCAAGGTTATAGCTTATGTGCTGGGGTAATAGTCAACCAAGGTCAGAACAGACGTTAGGAGTCTGGGTTTTGGCCTCTTCTGGAAGAAAGGTGTTGGTAGATGCAGCTCCTCATCTCTTGGTTGTTGAAGATGTGCAACTTGCTTTCCCTGTTTATCTTTTTTAAACTCTGTTCCAGAGTGAGTCTTAAATGTGCCCAACATCCCTGCCTGTGGACCTGTGTCTTCCTTGCAAGTGTCACCCACTCAGAGTGGAACAGTGGAGTGGCTTCAAATTAATTTTAATTTGTAATTTTCAGGAATATGAAAGGCTTGGGATGCCGTTACAGCTGCCTCCTAAGGGCCAGGGCAGCAATTGCCTTCCCCTGTAGTTTTGCACAGAGATTTTCACAATCTTGGAGCTACAAAACGAAAGGAGCATCATAGATGATTCTAATACTATGTCTTCTTTATGTTTTGATTTACTGTCCTAAAACAGAGGGTGAGGGAAGGGACGGCACCTGATGCAGGAATTCCCATTAATTTGGGTTGCCCGTGGGAGAATATCTTGAATATGACCATCACTACTTGCGGCAATCCTCCTACCTCAGCCTCCTGAATGCTGGGATTACAGGTGTGCACTACCATGCCTGGCCTTAGACTCCAGATTTAGAGACTAAGGCAAAAGGTTGATGGAGGGAGAAAGAGGAGACACACATATACACCTATGGGGGGGGGTGAGGGAAGGAAAGAGAGAGGCAGAGAGAGAGAGAGAGAGAGAGAGAGAGAGAGAGAGAGAATATGAATGAGAGAACCAGCTTACGTATGATGTCTATTGGGCTCTTGCTTTGCGGGTTGAGTACCTGAGAAAAACCCTTAAAGTTCCTTTAACATGGGCTCCAGAACTTCATGTTTTAAAGAGAATGATTGGGATGTGAACATGAAATTATGAAAGAAAACTTGTATTTTATAAGTATAGATTATAATTAAGTTTCTATGTTAATTCTTACAATTATTGAGGATGAATCAAATATTGCCTTTTGAGGGCATACTTTTTTCTGATACAGCTGCATGATAATCTTTGTTGTGGATTTTCCCAGGAGGTTATACAGAGGCTTTTCTCCCAAAGACATCTCGTATTTTTTTACTATTTAAATCATCCACACTGAAGCACACGTCCTAGAATCATTATAGTCAATGTCCCATTATTCCACTATTTTTTATTTTTATTTTGAGACAAGGTCTTGCTAAATTTTGCTCACCCTGACCTCAAACTTGTGATCTTCCTGCCTCAGCCTTCCAGGTAGCTAGAGTTATAAGGATGCACTCCTACACCTGGCTTTATTTTACTATTAGATGACTTAATTCGGACAGACCTCCGTTTGCCAGCACGTGGCATTTGATCCATGTGTTCTTCAGCTCCTTGTTCATGAAATTTAATGCTTTGTATCCAAGCCACACCTGAGAATATAATTACTTTAACAACTAATCCCTGCATTTTAGTGTATAGCAAGGATTGCATGGAGATTGTTGCTTCCAAATGCTTCTAAAAGTGCCATAAGAATCTCTAAATTATTTTTTTTTTTGACTAGGTTAAAAACTGGTCTTACAATCATGAGTTCACCATTAATTTTCTTAGCAAAGGCTTTTTTTCTGTTGTGTAAAAGGATATGTCAACAGAATCTCTCAGGGAAATATCAGAAAAACTAAATTAAATGAGCAAAATTATCAGCAAAATAAATTAGTGACTTCAATGTAAGAGAGTATTTCTAATATTTTGTATTTTGTCTCAAAATTTTCTAGTATTTTGTCTCAAATGTTTGAATATGTCAGGAAAAAGTTTTAGCTCAAATATTCAAATATTCTCTTTTCTTCTTCCCTTTATAGACATAGATGTGGCTCTAATAAATGGTATTTTGTGTTTATTTTTATATTGGTGATATCTGTCATAAATTGCAAATGCCCTGTGATCATTCTGGCAGACAAATATGATAATGCTGCTTTATTTGTATAATCAGACTGTCTTAAAGATTTCATTTCTCTGTTGGGGAGATGCATAGTTCCTGGGGAAAGGAATATTGGCATCCCAGACCCTGTTCATTAGCAAGCCCGTTCATCTGTCTTAGTTGCATGCCTCCTGGGTGCTGCCAGAGTATAATCAGGCAGCAGAGGCCTTTGCTGAGCAGAGTATTCAGCTTATTAATGCTAAAATTGCTCAGAATAAAAGCCATTTGTGAATTGACACCACTCACAGGCAGAATATGGAATTGGGAGTTAAACAGCCTCACCGTCCTGACTTAGTGGATGAGTTGCCCCAATTCATCACTTGGAAGATGCTCTCCACTCTCGTCACCTTTTTCTTCTGCACCTCCTGTGGCAATCGACTCTCCACCCCTACTCCTTAGGTACTCAGGAGTATCTAAGGAGTACAGGAGCGAAGGCTCCTGTGAGTACAGGAGCAAAGGCTGGTCGTTGGTCATCATCGCTGTACTTCTTGCAGTGGGTTACTGGGCGGCTTCACCTGAGCCCACCAGGTGGCAGACACTTGATCTTGCAAGCACTTTTAAAGAATGTCAGTTCACGGCATATCTTTTGTGCTTTATGTGTCGTTTGTTTTGAAGACAGGGTCTTGCTAGGTGGTCCAGGCTGGCCTTGAACTGACAGTGATCTTGCTGGGATAATAGCCATGTGCCACCACACCCAACTCCCTTTGTATTTTGTTTCCAAAAAGCTTTGTGCTTGCCAGCTGCCTCGCTGTTCTTCACACTGCAGCCACAGGATCTCATTGGCACCCCCATTTCAAACTGGACACACTAAATCCTGTCAGTGGCTTCAAGGGCTCTCATATGCAACAAGTCTAGAATCCTTGACATAAACCTGCCCTGGGTCGGCTGCCTGGCAAGCATAGTGCATTCCACTGTCACCTCATGTTAGTCTTCTGCGAATGCCTTTACAAAAACCATTGGCTGGACAGCAGCTTAAACCACAGCCATTTATCTTCTCATGAACCTGAGGCTGGAAGTGGGAGGTCCAGGTGGCAGTATCTCCCCAGCTTACGTTTGTGGCACCTTCCTGTGTGCCCACTCTTCTCCAGTGTGTGTGCTCTTCGACTCTCCTGCCCTTCTTAGGAGGGCAACAGGCTGCTCTGATGAAGGACTTACCCTGTGACTTTACTTAGCTTAATTGTCTCTAAGAGGCCCCATCTCCAAACACAAACATTTTGGGGGGTCAGGGCTTAGGCATATGAATCTTTTCTTTTGGTGGAGAATACAATTCAGTCTATAACACCCCTCAGTTGCTGGGTTCTTCTTCCCCCTCTGTTTCTGCAATAGACATGGCTACCCCTGCAGCCTTGGAACATGTTGTTATTATGGCTTTCTGGAACACTGTCCTATCTTACTCCAACCTCTCTAGCCTCACCTACTTCAACATGTTACTCTCTTCCTCCTCCAAGATCTCAGGGGTAAGCTTGATTCATCTTCTGTCTTCATTAAAACTCCTCTGGAACAATATTCACTATTGTTATTTGACAATTGTATAGTATTTGATTGGTTTCTGTCTTCTTTCTTATTCCTTGAGGGCAGGAGCTATGCCTAATGTTGCTCAACAGTGTCCCTTCATTCTAGCATAGTTCCTGGAACATAGCAGATGTTCAAGAATTTTTTTTTTTTTTTTTTTTTTTTTTTGTTCAGTACCGGGGACTGAACTCAGGACCTTCTGCTTGCCAGGCAAGTGCTTATTTGACTGAGCTGTCTCTCTCCCCAGCCCAAGAAAATTTGTTGGCTGCGTAAATAAATGAACATGCCTCAGTTTGGACTGGAGAAGTAGTTTTATTTGCCTTTGGGTATAAATTCCCAGTGGAAATTTACTCTCAAAAAATGCCCTGGTTATTCTGAAGCTAATGATGCTGTCTTTGAAAGAGATCCAATCCCTCTGAGGCCTCTTAAAAAGTCAGGCCATCGGGAAAGACACTTAGGATTTCACTTCCCTGAGGAAATGATCGGTCTGTGGGAATCGGTCCCTGGATAGTAGTTTTAACCATCTGAACCTTGTACCTGCCAGAAGTGACCATGAAAGAAAAGCGATTCAGGTGTTGCTTAATAGTCTTTGCTAAACGTGGTGCTCTGCATTTGCGCAGAGCCCTAGGACCTGTAGCTTTGTGAAACAGATGGCAGTGCACTTGTACAACTCTTAAAAACTGTATTTGCAGGCATTTCACCACTTGATAACAAGAGAGTTTAGGATAATAAAAAAGGATCCAGTGGGGGTTCTATTTAAGAAATTTTAGACTAAGGTGTTTTTTTGGTCCCCTTTCCATTGCAGACCCTGGGAGTCATCTCCCTCAAGGCAGAGCCACAGGCTTATTGCTCCATGGGAGGAAAATTCAGGTACTTACTGTTACAAGTATGTTGCAGGTCCGTTTTAGGACTAGAAGCTAGGTTTCTTGACCTTCTCAGCTATGCAATTATCTTGAAAGCCAGGATTTATGAAGGAGAAAAAAGGATTGTAAACTCCGTGGCTCCCTGTTTAATACATCGAGTGGCCAGCTTGGTAGACCAGATCAGCCAGTTGCAGATAAGACTGTAGCTAAGGGGTTTGAAATTCATCTTTGGAAACCCCTGAAGGGTAATTTTGAGGAGTAAAACAGCATAGTTCAATCTGGGGTGCTGCCCCTGGGTGGTGGCATTTGTTGCATTGCAGTACAGGGTCTGGTTGTTTTCACGAGGAGGCAAGCAGAGACACCCTGCATCTGGACCTCCTCCTGCAGAGGGGTTGGGCCCAGCGAGCTCTTTTTGTCTTTAGGCCAGTTCCCTAATTCTTGCCTCTCCATTTCTTTTTCTTTTGTTTTGTTTGTTTATTTATTGGTACCGGGGATCAAACTCAGGACCTTGCACTCACCAGGCGGGTGCTGTGCCACTGAGCTATCGCCCCAGCCTGGGCTTGCTTCTTTTGAAATGAGGTCTCACTATTCAGTTTGGGCTGGCCTTGTGCTCTCTCTCTTGTAGTCCCCAGGCTGGTCTCAAACTCACAGAGATCCTCCTGGCTCAACCTCCTCCTGAGTGCTGGGAATACAGGTGTGTGCCATCATGCCCAGTTCCGGGGCTGCAAGGTGGGTGTCCGAATCTGGGTCTGAAGTGGTGCGCCCGGGCATCCAAGGCCAAGACTGCATGGCATGTGGGGCTGGGGATGAAACGCCAGTCCTTGTGCCTGGCAGGTAGTTGCTTACGCCTCTGAGCCATCTCTCTGGCCTTGCCCAAGTCGTGCTGCTGCCACAGCCCTTCCCGACCAGTGGTTGCTCCTGCTGAGTTCTGCGTGCTTCCATAGCATGGAAGCCCAAACTGCTTTGACAGAGCTCTGGTTTTGGTCAGTAGGTAGCTCTGAGAAGCAAAGCTACGTCATAGCAGGGCTAATGTGTTATTTTGGTTGCACAGTGGTCTAGCTATTCTTCAGTGGTAATCTCCAACCCCTGGTTTTTCAAAGCAAGCCTTCAGAGACTTTGCAGCCTAGGACGGTCTTCCTAGCTATGATGCCCCATCTTGGACGTTTCTCATAAGGGGCATAGTTTCTCCTGACCACAACTGTAACTCTCTGTGATCAGGGGCTGTATTCATTACAGTGGCTGTTGTTTTTGGAAAGGTGGAAAATCATCCAAACAATGATCCTCAAGAAGCTATCTCAATTTCCTCACCTCTCTTCTTTTTCCCTGTAGAAAGCTGACTTTCAAGATGTCTTCCTGAATTCCTAGCACTGAGCATACACAGCCCTTCCTGATTGCTTGATCAATTGCTGTCCTATGTGTTGCTACGAAGAGATTTAATAGAGCTAATTAAGGTCTCACAGCTTTTGATCTTAAAGTAGAGAAGTTTTCTGTGGGGGTTTAAGCAAATCCCATCACCCTTTGAATCAAGGTGTAGAGGTCAGAGACAGGAGAAGTCAAAGGACCAAATTACAAAAGGAAGTTCATAAGTGAGGACTGCTTTGTGCCAGCTTCGAAGATGGAGGGAACCTCACAGCAGAGTATTGGAGGAATATTTGGGGATTGAGAACCGGTAAAGATACAAGGACTTGAACAAGTTCAGAGGTGGATTTTCCTCCAGTGCACCAGGAAAATAATTCAGCATGCACTTTGAGACTTTGAACAGAGACCCCAGCCATGTTGTGTCCTAATTAATCAATAGGTGGTGTCCTTAACTACTGTATTTGTGTGAATTTGCTATACCATTGAGAGCCTCTGGGCAGACTCATGCATTATTAGATCTTCAAAGGCAGGTCCAATTTCCAGAAGCTGTTCTCTAGAAAGTCTCATCTTCTAAGAACTGTACCCTTGGGCCAGCCTTTCATTGCCTCGCCATCCATGTATTGATTAGTGATCAGTGATTAATGATGAGGAAATTTGAGCTCAGTGAGCAGGAAGTTTATTTGACTCCAGAGCACTGTGGAATGTTCGCTGGACTTTTAGGCTCATGTTTCAGGAATTTGGAATTTGCCGATAGAAGGTCCACTAGCCAGACCTTTGGAATCCTGAATACCTTGTTCACTAAGGAGGATAATAATATTGGGTAGACTTAACACTCAGGGTTCTTTTCGTTGCTTCACTTCTTCATAGCCTGCACTTTGTAGGCACTGAATAAATGCTTGATGAATATGTTAATATCTAGAGGGTGTTTCTTTTACCTCTCTCTACTATCTCCTTCATTATTCAGCTTCAGATAAAAGTAGTTATGAAGGAAATTCAGCCACAGTGCGGGAAGCCAGTCTGAGTAAAAAGGATCTCTTGGGCTAGCAAACTTTACCATTTTCTGGCTTCAGGGTTCCTGCCAGCTTAGAAACGTGACAGCATTTCCTGTTTGCACTTGCTGTGAACAGCATCCATCCTGGCAGGCAGAAGGCTTTCCAGACGTCTCCTCCTGCTGTTTTACACATCTCAAAGGTGGCTACATAGTTGGAGAGCCGTGGTATTACCAGAACCTGACAGACAGAGATCGGAAGGCGAGGCTGCAGCATTAAGTTGCTATTGTACTTGTTAAATGTCTAACTGGCTATGAAACTGAAGGCAAGCAGAAACGGGAGTCAGGCCCAGTAGGGAATGATGGGCTTCTTTGAACATGCAGAAGAGAGCCATTGTCTTTATCTAATGAAGGGGAAGAAGACCTACCCTACCTTAGAAATAAAGCATTCTCTACAGGGTGTGAGAGCAGAGCAGAAGTCATTTGGCTTTATATATTATAATTCTTTGGAAGACATGATATACTCAGCAGAAACACAGTTTTCTGGGAAATTTATGAGTCTACTTTCTATATACTGCCATGATGAAAAATCAAATATCATGTCGAAATGACAGCTGTGTATTTTCTATATTTAAAAGACAGCTGATGTGTTGTCACTATTTGTCAAGTTCAAGTTTGTCTTGACAGGTGACAAAGTGGGTCACCTTGGTGATTGAGGGTTGCTGTGTCGAGGATGGAAACATCTGTAGAATCAGCTCTTCTCTTTCTTAGGCCTGGACTTTTCCTTATCATTGTAAGCCCACTTCCACCAAGAAGACTGCCTGGGTTGGCTTTACCCTGTTCTAATTGTACCAGTCAATCTTCCTGTTCCATTTGGAAGCTCACTTATCAAGTATTTATTTATTTATTTATTTATATTTTATTTATTTATTTTTGCTCATCAAGTATTAATACCACTTAGACTCAGAGTCACATAATGACTAATTATATGACAGAGTCATCTAATAGGGATCAAGATGTTGGGTTTCCCTTTCAAGGAGCTCAGTATTTTTCTAGTAGGGGGATCAAAATATTGAGCTCGAGCTTTCTAGAAATCTTAAAACAGTGCTGGGTAAATAACAAAGACTTGTGTCTGTTTATGAAGCAAGCTTGTTCTTAGCTCCAGACTTTGTGTTTTTTTTTTTGAAGATTTTGCAGTTTATTAATCCTCTCATGAAAAAAGTCGCAGTCACTGCAGACAGGCACTGCAGAGTCTCTACTCCTTCAGCTTTTTGCCAGCCCCAGCGTTAGCCTTTGTGGTGCGCCTGGCTTTCTTCATTCTGTTCTTGAGTTCCTTCCACTGCCTTCTTCAGGTCTTTTTCTTCTCATACAGGCTGTGTCTTGCAAGTCTATGTTTGGCTTCATCTTTCTTCACATAATCCAGGGAATTGTAGATCATTCTAAAGCCAGTCGTCTTGCCACCACCAAAATGGTTTCTAATCCAAGCACAGAAATGATATCTGGGGGCCGGGGAGATGGCTCAGTAGAATAAGTGCTGCCCTGGCAAGCGCAAGGGCCTGAGTTCAATCCCCGGTTCTGCAAGAAAAAAAAATACACATTGGGCTGGGGAGATAGCTTAGTGGAATAAGTGCTTGGTTCTGAGTTCGATTCCTGGTCCACCAAAAAAAAAAAAAAAAAAAAAGACATCTGGTGTGGTCTTGTACATCTTGGCGAGTTTTTTCCGAATTTCTGTCTTAGGTACTGTTGCTTTCCCAGGGTAAAGGACATCAATGACCATTTGTTTTCTTTCTTTCTTTCTTTCTTTCTTTCTTTCTTTCTTTCTTTCTTTCTTTCTTTCTTTCTTTTTGGGGAACTGGGGATTGAACTCAGGTCCTTGCACTTGCCAGGGAAGTGTTTACTCCACTGATCCATCTCCTTGGCCCCATTTGTTTTCTTTGAAGGAGTCAGTTGGTCATGGACTTCTGGGTTCGGGTAGTTACTGTGTCATTCATAATGGCATCGGATCCTCAGACAGCCAGGGAGGAAAAAAGAAACATTCTGCTTGGTCCAGAATTTTTAATAGAGCAGATAATTGGCTGTAACTCCTGAGATGCTGCCTCCAGCCTCGATCTTCCCACTGAGGTCCATAGGCCAGCAACAATAGCGTCCCCTGGGAAATGGTCAGATTGGATTCAGTTTTTTTTATTTCGTACAGGGTCTCACTACACAGCTTTGATTTGTGGTGATTCTCCTGTTTTCAGCCTCCCCAGTGCTGCAATTACAGGCATGTGCTTCCACGCCCGGTCGAGGTGGTCTGCTCAGCATGCCTGGGGGCAGGGCCAGCGTGGCATGTGGTGCCCAGTTGGATTCTAATCTGCATTCTAAAGCAGCCCCAGTGAGGACAGCACCCTAATGCTGAAACAGGGCTGGGAATTTAGTTTAGTGGTACAAGTACCTGCCTGGAAATTTTGAGGTCCTGAGTTCGATTCCCAGTACACCCCCAAACAAAAATAAAAACCCCTAATGCTGAAATAGGAGCTGAGTGATCCATATCCCTTGGAGGGGTTTTGTTAACTTGAAAAGTCTAGGAAAGGATAATATGGGATTGATAAAACTCACCAGACATGATAAGAGCTATCAGTTGTTTATTGTGTGGTTTTAACAGGTAGGAATTTATTTTATCACACTTAACTACTAGAACTTCCCATTCCTTTATTTTTAAAAAGTTGAATGTGGCTTTAAGCTTATATATGTAAAGTAGTGAGAGCTTTAATCTTAGTAGCAATTGGTCAGTGGGGGACTTCTACCCTATGCTGTATTAAAATTCAATAAGGGGCCTATTAGATACACAGAAAATGAGCCACTTGCTCTTTGTTCAAAGCCCTTCCAGTTTTGCCTCCTGCTCTATCCTTCTGCCAGAGCACAGGAGCAGTCAGTCCGAGGACAGCCTTTACAGCTTTTCATTCCCCTAACATCACCATCACAAGGGTGTAATTATCCTCACTCTGCATCTGGGCTCTCACACCTTCCAAATTTTTTCCCTGAGCAGAGCAGTGGCCCTGAAAGGTAGAGCGCTTCCAGCTGGGGACTGGTTGTGCAGGTGAGGGCAGGGAGGAATCCAAGCACGGTGCTGAGTCTGTGAACCATTGCCTTGCGTTTCGGCCACCTAGCAGCTGTTAAGTATCCTCCTTTGTTCAGCAAGGTCCGTGTTTTTGAGTCCTGCTTCTCCAGGATGGTGGCTGGAAGCTTACTTTCCCAAGCATTCTGTAAAGACAGAACGCAGCATCAAGACTGTGGCTGAACTCATCACACAAACTGGCATGAGAAGCTCATTTGGAAGAGAAGAATGGAAGAGAGCCCCTTTGGGAGGACGAGGCCAGTATGTGAGAGTGGCATTAAGGGAGAACAGGCAAGAAGTAGGTGTAATTTCTTGAGCTAGATGTTGGCAGGACCTTGGGATTGCTGCAGTATGGTGACCGAACCTGAAAGGATTCCTGGCTGGGTACCAGATTCTCTGGCTGTCCTAGAGATTATGTAAAATAAACAGTAGCTTCACTTCCAGTTGGAATTGGAGTGGGTCTTATGTCCATGAAATAAATGCCGTAGAGTGGAAGGACACAGCAGGGAGAGTGAGTGATAAATTTAGATTAGGAGATAGGTTGAGTTGAGTATAGAGGAAATTGGTAGCAAAGCTAAATGACTCAGACTACATATTGGAGGCAGTAGAGAGCCCTGGAAGGCCTGAGAACAGGAGTGGCCCGAGAGAAGCAAAAAGACCGCTGTGGCTGTGGCACACAGTGCAGCGCACAGACTGGCCTCGTGAGGTACAGGAGTGGAAGTGGTGACGGGTGATGGTGAATCGAAAGGGTAGATGATGAAGGGCTGTGGAGTTCAACCCTGCTCCACCTTGCAGTCACCTAGAGGGTGCCAAATAATGCTCATCCTTGCCCATTCACAGCAAGTATTTGGCAGAGGATGGGGCCTGGGTACTAGACTTATTTATACCTCCAAGTGATTCCAATGCTTATGTAGGGAATGGGGCAAGAGGGAGTTGGAAACACAGGCTGGGCTAGGGAACCTTTGAAATTGGTGGTTTTGACAGTTTTTTTTTTTTTTTCCCACAAGCTACCTTATCTGATCCTGAGTTACTTAAGACATAAAAAGGTATTTTTTTTGAAGTGTAACTGATAGCTCAAGGAAGGTCTAAAGAGTTGGGATGGTCCAGGATCTCGGGAGCAGAAGTTCATGGGCAGCTGGTGCTCGGCTTTCCCAACAAGGCAGTACTGTCTTGGGGTATTTCCCATGTTTTGGTCCTTCCATTCAGTGTCCAGTTATGGCAGAGGAAAGCCTCTTGGACTTGTTAAGTTTGCTCATCTACCTCTTGAATGTTAAGGTAAGGGGAGGGGATGGACAGAGCCATCGAATCTGCATGCAGTGAGAGGTGTGGCCCCCAGAAGCACCTACTGTGTGGCACCCAGGGGAGCCATAATAAAGCCAGAAGGCAGAAGCCACAGAACTCCTGGCTGGGAACACCATCATCTAGTCTCTTCTCTGCTACATAAAGTCATTTCTCAGACTTTATTTTGTGGGTAGTGTTTGAAGAGAAAATTACAACAAATCTGTTGCGCACATTTTAATTGTCCTTATTTGTAATTCAGAATTGGGCAGCAGAGTCTGGACCAAAAATGCTTCCAAATGGGTTGCTTGCTGCACAGTCTGGGAACATTTATGGACAGAAAACAGAAGTGCTGTACAGAAAGCAGACGAGAAGTATAGAGAGAGCTTGATTGGTTAAATCTTGGCATTTGCATTTTTGAACTTCATTTGAACAGTTGGCTGCCTGTGGCTGCCTGGAGCTCGGCTGCTGTGATTGGCCAACACTTAACTGTTTGCTACAAGAATACGTTCCAGCCTGTTTGTGCATCAGGTTGGATTATAGTTCGCTACGTATGGAGAAGCCTTTAGGCCAAACATAAAATTATGTATGGAGAGAACCCGAAATAACTTAGTGGCAGTTATCTCTCTGTCACACCCCTCATCCCCAGTCCTGGGTGACGTTTCCCTGGGTCAGGACGTCTCACTGCATTCCCACGTTGGAGGAACCCGGAAGCGGGACCAAGGGCACAGCCTCCCACTTGCAGAATGGCGCTGCCAGGAGCTGGTAAATGTCAGATCCACTGGGTGTGTTGTTTCCTGCCTGTGAGCTGACTCATTCTGCCTGGTCACTGACCAGGTATTGGATTGTGGCTTTTCGTCACCACAAAATCAGTTTGAGTTTAAACTTTGACTTTGAAAACAAAGGTTGCTAGCTGTGCCTGCAGTGCGCCCTCGGCTTGGAGAGAGCAGCCTCTCCCCGCGGGGATTTTCTAGTTCACATAATACAGTACTGGCCCTCAGCCAGGACTCCTTACTTCAGACGTAAAATCCCACCTGTAGGATCAAGGACGTTTACCATAGGAATTTGTCTTCCAGATACTTATTTCAGAAAGAAAGGCCAGTAATTTGTGAAAAAGTTTGTTCAGAAATATTTTAGTTTCATTCTGAAATGCTGATTGATTTTTGGGTGTAGTATCAACTGGACTCAACCACTGGGGTAGTTACTGTCTTCTCTTCCTGCCAGGTTAGAGGGAGGGAGGGTTGTCACTCCTTAAAGCAGTTCCTCATTGAAGTTTCTTCTGTCAGTGGTGTTTCCTACATGGGAGTCCAAGTACTGTGGGCAAGCCTTCTCTTTACTTTTTACAGCACTAGTATCTTTATTATGATATGCAGCAGTATTTTATACATTAACTCATTAATGTATAAAAGCTCATAAGTAACTGTAGAGAAACCACTATGCGAGCCCTCCTTTTATTTTTATTTTATTTTTGTATTTTAGGGAAGGGTCTACAGGGTGTTCAGGGTCTCACTACTAGATTGGACTCAGAGTGATCCACCTGTTTACAGCCTCCCAAAAGCTGGGATTACAGGTGTGCACCACCCACCATGCCCAGTCTCAATTGCTGTCTCAGCGCGCCCCCGGGGGCGGGGCCAGCATAGCAGGTGGCAGGTCGGGGGATTGAATATGCTTTAATCTGTTGGGCTATTTGGCAGGCCTTAGGCCCTCCTTTTAGAACCTGGCTGTGTGCTGGGTGCATCCACAGTCCAAGGGAGGTGTGGCACGGGTCAGTTCCACATTCTGTGGAATGGGCCTAAAGTGTATTGTGTAGATATGTGTCTTGAGTGTGTCAGCACAAGCATGGTATGTTGGTTTCCCGTAAGCTGCTACAACACATCATTACACACTTGCTGGATTACAACAACTGCAATTTATTCTCTCACGGTTCTGGAGGCCAGAGGTCCAAACTTGATTTCAGCGGGGCCAACTGGGCCCATCAAGATGAAAGCAGGGCCTTAGAACCTCTGGCAGCCAGGAGGAAACCCACCCATGACTCTAGCAGTTGCTGATGGCTATTTTTGGCTTGCGGCCCTCATTGCGGTCTCTAAGGCCTCTGAAGCCACCCTGTTTTTCTGTCATGCTCTCTGCTGTCTTGGTCTACTTGGGGTGCTCTAACAAGGCACTCTAGGTTAGGTAACTCAGGAGCAACAGAAATTGTATCATATAGCTCCAGTGCTAGGGAAAGAGCAAGACCAAGGCCCTGGGATCTGCTAAAGGGTCTGCTTGCCAGGTGCAGACCACCGACTGCTTGCTGTGTCCTCACCTCATGGAAGAGGCAGAAGAGCTCTCTGGAGCCACTTTCCCGTGTGCATTAATCCCATCCCTGAGGGCTTGGGTGTGGCTTGAGCGTGTTCCCCCAGGTTTCCTGTGCTAAAGCCAGGGCCTCAGTGTGGCCCTGGGACAGGGTAGGATCTTTGCCAAAGGAGACTTGGGGGAGGTAATTTGATAACTTTTGAGGGTTTTGCCCTCGAAAGAGGTTAATGTTGTCTCTTGAGGTTACTTAATTTCACAAGAATGGCTTGTTACAAAAAGAGCAAGACGACTCCTGAAAGTCTGGAACTGAGAGACCATCTACCATTTATGATATAGCTGAGTGCACGCTCACCAGCAGCCCAGGAGACGGGGCTTCCTAATCTTCAGCTTTTAGTTTTTGAGTTAAGTAAATCTCTTTCCTATATAATTATCCGTGTTTGAGATATTTTGTTAAAGCAATAGAAATCAGACTAATAGCAAGGTCTCCGGTTTTGTGGTGTCATGACCACCCTCCAAGGCTGTATCTTCCGCCATCAGAAGTGGTAGGATTTGCAGTGGTCACAAACATTCAGACTATACATTGTGTGTCAAATTTCTGTCCAATTCCCCTTGCTGAGGATGCATCTGATATATTTAGGGTTTGTGGTGATAATCCCGAGTAATCTCTTTACCTTAAGATCCTTAATTAGTTCTGCAAATACCTTTCTCTTTTATAATGTATTTATAGTTTCTAGTTGTTAGGACCTAGTATGTTATGGGGACATTTTACAGACTGTTACAGACGGCAAAGGAATGGCAGAAAGTATAAATGTAATATAGTATGTGAATAGTCTTCCAAGCTGCAAAGAGACACTACAAAAAGGACAAAAAGCGTGTGGGCTTTCTTCCCTTTCTACCACCAGCATGTGTGTATGAGTTGGGACAGAGTACTCAGCAGTTCCGATCTGCAGTTCCATCATCTCTATTAGATGTCACTAAGGTCAAAGGTTGACTTGATGATCAGTGGGACGTATATGGCGGACGTCAGTACCATGCCTGGCATGTGGCAGATTCTCAGTAGAAGCGAGGTTTTCTGGTGATATTACAGAGAGTATTCTGGCTGAGGTAAAGAAAACTTGCTCCTAGTCCTTGTTGGTGCAATTGTCTATTCGTGTGAGGGGTTCTCAGCCTGTTTCCTTTTGGGAAGCATAGAGGGATAAATTCGAAGAGTTTGTCCCTAAATTCCCATGGAAATAACACAAAAAAGGGATCCAGGTTCGAGACTACTGCCCTCTACAGTGTAGAAATTCTATGAGGTCTCCCTTGTATTGTAAACCTGCGTGTACATTTGCATTTCATTCCATTATGCTGTTACCTGATTCAACATAAAATGTTGTAAGCTCCTTTTCAGAAAATGCAAGTGACAGCTCTAGGGTGGCTTCACGGAACATCTAGAGTGCTCTTGGCTGGCCCCAGTTGTGTCATCCCAGATGGAGAGGTTTAGACCCAGAGGCTTCCTGAGGCCTCTACATTCTTAAAATTATTTGCCTTTGATATTTATTCCACGAGAAATTACCAGAAGAGCACAAGGGGCTTCTGGCCCCAGCAACCCATGCTGGGAGGGAGCTTTGGATCGATGACTCCATTGTTTTCTTCACACACCAGTAAGGCCAAGGTCTTATTGGTCACAGCTCTAGGGTGTCGATCTATCAAAATAAATTTTTGGAAGACTGTCATCAAGTGAAGCTTTATTTCAAAAAACACAAAAACCCTGCCCCAAAGAAGGAAAGATGACTTTTTATTGTGAAATTCACAGTTGACAGCTTAGACATGGCTCATGATATGGGAGTCCATCTGAGATGTAGGCGCTGGGCAGCTGGATGCTCCTAGAATCCGTCTGTACTCTCAATGCCCAGTAAAACTTGACGCGCGGAAATCGTGCTCTCTTCGTTTTGCTCATTTTAGTGTTGTAGTGTGAATGGTAATGTGACATCTGGAACGTGTGCTGTGCTTGTCTGCGAGGCGCTCTAAGTGTTTCCGTCACCAGTGTCTCATCAGTTCTCATCCCAGAGCAGGAAATGCGGGTGATGTTGGTAATGGTATTTGATTCAGTAAAGAGCCCTGGGGCTGGAAGAAATTTGAGTGATTTGTTACCTGGTGGGTAATCCAGGCTGGGCGCTTAGCGCCATTTAACTCTTGCTTCACTCATCTTTCTGCCTTAGTTTCCCTCAGTCAGATGGGACGCCAGTAGTGTGTCCCCTCTTCTTGCTGTGATTTTATGTGACTGACATTGATAGGTGGCTGGTATTGTCCTTGTACTTGTTACGTACAGGTGTTTTACGTATTGTTCGTTGAAGTCTCACAAAAATCCTATTAGGTGCAGTTACTTACACTATTAAAGCACGGAGACTTGAAGGAACCTGCCTAAGGTAGCCCAGCAATGAAGAGCTTGAGGAGGATTCGCACCTAAGCAGGATGGCTGCAGAGCTTGAGGTGTTAACTGTTTTGTTACAGTTGCTTGAGCTTTGATATTGCCGCATGGTATGCACATGCACACAGCACAGCAAACAAAAGTTCCATTGAACAGTGTTCTCTCTTGCCTTACCTTAGAAGATGAAGTACATTTTGTTATTTTCTATTCATTCCACTAGCAAAAATCCAGACTTTACCCACGGTTCGAAATGCTTGGCATTATGCCATGCTCTTCTGGGCTATTGGTAGGGACGAGCTGGGGAGGAGGGATGCAGGCTGGGCGGGTGGGAAGAGCCCAGGAAAGGTGAGGGGGGAGCCCCAGTCTGTCCCTACAGTGCTACCCCCAAGGCAGCCATTTGAATCTGAACAGAGCACAGGCTCTCTCTCCAAGTGCAGTGGACAGCAGCCCCCTTGCTCTTTCTCCTGTTTCATGCCGTGAGGTCTCTGGGAGTCTTTCTAGCCTACCTTGACCCAGGAATTTACTGAGGAACCTTTGTGTGCAGAGCCCATATGTACTGAGCTGCATCTGGGAGGGCTACAGAGAAACATAGGGCGCGATCTTTTGTCTCAAGGAAACTGCAAGCCAGGAGGACTGAGAGGCAGGGGTAAAGTGCAGGGAGAGCCAGGGGCTGGCACATGGTTCAGCATAGATTTTAGAGCTAGGTAGCTCTGGGTTTGAGTCATGTTGACCTCCTTGTAATATGATATTGGGAAGCACACTTGACCTCTCAGCACCTGCCTCTGGGGCTATAATTAAGCTTGAGTGACTAATGCTGGCTGCAGTGTTTTCTGACTTCTGAAGTATTAGGAGGCTGTTGGTTGCTAAAGGTCGTGTTGTACTAGTACTGCCATGTACAGAGAGTCTGGCAGCTGGTGCACAGGGGCTGGGGAGGAGAAGATACAGCTGTGCTTAGGAGCCAACAAAGCCTTCCTGGATGAGGCAGTGTTTGGCTTACTATGAAGGGGCACTTTTAGCTGCCCGTCAGGGGTGAGCCCAAACAAATACGCAGCCAGGCATGGTGGATCCTGACGTCCCAGCACAAGGGAGGCAGAGGCAGAAGGACTGAAAGTTCCCAAGTCTTGCCCGAGTAACTAACAAGAACCTGTTTCAAGAGAAAAAAAAAAATGTGGGGTTGGTGATATAGCTCAGTGGTATCGCACCCCTGAGTTCAAAAACAAAATACCCTCCCTAAGCTCAAGATGACAATGTTGAAGCAAAAGCCAGATACACAGGGTCTGGCTGCTTGTGTTCGAATCATGCTTATGCATAGTAATCAGGTCATGATTCTAACTCAACTGAACCAAGTCATGAGTCGTACGTGCCCTCGTAGTTTGGGGTCACTGGCTGACAGCCGCCTAATTCCCTGAGGTCAGGGCTCAGCCATCTACACACTGACAAAACCTGTTTCTGTACAATTTGGGACTTGGAAGTGGTGTAGAGTGAAAAAGGGCATCCTGTGAACATGGCTGTGTGGGCTAGCAAAGCCAGAGGCACTCACGACCTGGCCCTCTAAGGAAGCAGTGTTAGAGGTGAGGTCCGAGCAGTGGAGCGCTCTGCCCCTGAATTTCTGTTTCAGGTGAAAGTCTGTGCTTCTGAGTCACCCGTAGTCCTTCTCCCTGCCTTCTGTCCTGCCCTCAGGACACACAGGGCCTGCAGGCTGGTGAGAGGGGAAAGCGCACAGGCAATGGCCCACTTGCGTGCTGCCCGGCTGTCGGGAATTCCCCCAGTCCACTTGGGCAGTGCAGTAATCTGTAACACTGAGCATGTGTACATTTAATTCTTTTGACACGTGGTGCGTGCATGATTAGTGCCAAATGCCAAAATGCTAGGCTCTGGCTCTGATGCCATTTATAATAGCATTCATAAGTATATTCCCTCATCACGCAACTTTCCATATTTCCAACATAAATAACTCGGGAGGCCAAATAGCAAACATGATTTATCTTCATGCTCCACTTGATCATTTGTAATAAGCATGTGATGTGAAATCTGATCTAAATAAGCAGTTAAACCTGGAAAATCACAGTGTAGGCAAGCCCATCACTTATTTTAAAAATCAAGGAAAAAACCCAAAGATGAGTGACTACAATTTTTTGTTGTTATAATAGTACCTTAATGGCAGGCTAATGTGCAACTCAAAATAAAGGTATTGTGGGTAGAGATAGCTTTTCAGAAGCAGCATATCACTGAGGCAATATGCCAAGAATGTTTGGCAAGTGGCTCAGAAGGACGTATTACCTTAACAGCTCTGCTGAAAATTTAGAGCTGCCCTGTACAGGCAGCTCAGACCAGGCTGCATTTGGCAATGGCAGGACTTTTCTTACAAGAAAATCAGATGCCTTTAGATAGGTTTCATATTGGTCTTATCTTTTCCCTAGAGCAAATGGCTACCAATTAGAAAGAAAACAGAGCTGAAGGAACATCCTGATTGAATGCTTTCCAGAGAAAGGAGTTTTGGGAGAAACACTTCATTATGCTTCTAGTGACTGCAAAAGCTCACTCCTGAAGTGACTCATTCCAGGGCAGGTTTAGGTAACTCTGAAGAGAGAAGTGAGGTTTCAAAAGCCTCATGGCATGTGGAGTGCTTATGCACGGTCTGGAGTCCCCAAGCAGGCTTCATGGAGCAGCAGCTTAGAAGCCAGTGAGTGGTGATCCAGGAAAGTTTTGTGTTCTTGGGCTTGGGTTTGTTGAATTTTTAAGGTTTTGTGTTTTTTTGAGATAGGGCCTCTGTGTGGATAGAAACCTTCCATCCTCAACATCACTTTTAAGTTAGAAGCCCAGGGGTTTCCATGATGCCACCTTATGTACTGGACTGGCACCTGCAGCTGAAGGCCACATAGCACAGCGGCCCTTTGCCTCTGCCATTGACTGCTCCTCCTTAATCACGGTGCCATAGCTGCAGAAAGGCTGGTGGCCTCAGCTTCTGTCCCCGTCCTTTCCCCCAAAGCCCAGACAAACTGAGTGACTATTTCTTCTTTTTATTCTTCCTACAAATAAGCATCATGTGTCTGTTAGATGCCAGCCTCCAATCCAGGCCCCAAGTGAGAGGGAAGAGCACCCCTCCACATGCTCACAGGGAGCTTCCAGAGCAAGAAGTGTGCCATGGTTAAAAAGCAGACAGCCGGAGAAGCCTGGGAGGCGCAGGGGCCAGGGCAGGCAGCTCTTTGCTTACAAATGTGTTGCATTCCATGAGTGAGTTTATAAATTTTTGGTCGAGAGACTGGATTCACCTTCCAGTACAGATGTCTTTCCATGTATGTGTGTGCTTTTCAGATAACAAATATTTATTGAGTGCTCACCACAGAAAGAACTAGGAATGACCAGAAGACTAAGAGTATGGCCGGCAAGGACAGAAGTCTTTTTTTTTTTTTTTTTTTTTTTTTTTTTGTGGAACCGGGGATTGAACTCAGATCCTTGCATTTGCCAGTCAAGCGCTTATCTTACTGAGCCACCTCCTCAGCCCCCTAGAAGTCTTCTTAACAGACAGATGATCTCACAGAATGCCGAGGTTGGTGGTGTACAGTGGAAGTGGCTGTGAAAGGGTCTTGGGAAGGGCCCATGAAGGGCCCCGCTGAGTAGGTCGCTCAATAACTGAGTTGGTCACTCCACTTGTCTGATCACATTGAAGTTTTCATTCCCTCGATTCAGTTATGGTGCTAGGTTTTAGAAGGAAAGCAACTGTTCAAACTAATCTGAGTTTACAAGTGACCTAGACTGATGTCAGAGTGTCATTAACCTTCTGTAGAGTTTTCTGTATCTGAATGATTTGAGACTCAGACTTGCCTTGGTGTGACTCTGGGAGGAGGATCTGGAGGAGGCTCTTCAGGCAGAAAATCTATCTTGTATGTGCTCCTTTCAACCCCTGAATTCACTTGCTGCTTAATTTTGCTACAATCCCCTTCGTGCCTGTGGCCTTGTGGCCCTGTTGCCCCTGTTGGCCCTGTGGCCCTGTGGTAGAATCATTTCTTAATTGAGAATTAGGTCTAAAATCAATGTAAAAACAAAGACTCTGTGGAGTCTCAGCTGCCTTTGAAAATCACTGGGAATCTCCCATTCCTGAGATTATTCAGGAATCCCACCCAACCACTTTTTCCTTTCCTGTTCGTTCAGGAAGCCAGTAAAGAAGTTTGATCTAAGAAACAGAAAAAAAGTGTGTCTTGGGACATTGAAATTGCATTCAGAGTGATGACTCGTGACTCTCCCAGAAATGTTGTTACCATGAAACTACAGCAGGCAACTGTGTGGAGTGGCCCTGGGCTCTGCAGTTGGGTTCTTCTGTCTGGGTGTGAGGGGTGGCAGCCCTGGCCAGGCTCGTGATCCATACTCTAAACCTTCTGCTCAGTGCCCAGTGCTCAGAGAAACCCTTCCTAGCCTCTCTGATTGGTGTCCTTGAAGCAGAGGGGGCCAGTGCCTGGTTGCTCTGTAGACTTCAGGCTTTTGTCACTGAAAATGGCAGAGTCAGACCTGGCTTTGGAGAGCAGAGGGCATTGGCGTGACAGAAGTGCTTAGGTAAGGGGAAAAAGAATTTAATTTTCTTGTCCAGTGTTTCCTCTCAGCAGGATGGCATAGGTTCTTGTACAGTGAAGCGTGCTTTCCCAGTATGCTCAGAGCCTCTGTTCTGGCTCCTTTATTTTAGTTCATGGTTCCAGAGGTTCTCGTCCATTCCCAGCAGCTGCACATGGTGACCAATGATCCCTTTTCAACATTGAAAATTTCATATTAGATGATTTTGCTTCTTTACATTAACAGCTGGACTATATTGGGCATTGATTACTCTACAAATAGAAATTAGGAGTTTTAAAAGTATTTAACATTCAGTTTGGATGAAAAGTAAATGCTTTATTTGACTATCCCTGATTTACATTGTTGGCATTCAATAAACCTAGTATTTTGGCTTTTAATTTTCATAGAAAATTTGAATTTTGTATTTCAAACACAAAATTTGAATTCTGTATGTCTTAAATGTATGCTCTATGATTTTATAGACAGATTATAAGTTTTTCTTTATACTCTAATTTTTAATTTAAATTATACTATACTTTGAATTTTTGATGAAAATATGTTCAAACTTTGTACATTGACTACAATCACATTTTATTCTTTTAATCACTTAAATCACAATGATTCATGTAATAATATGAGACACAGAACATTGAAGCTCTCAATTTTAATATTAGCAATTTTATTGAGATGAAGGCAAGAACGTTATAAAACCGATATAATGTAAATTATAATTTTATTTTATCTCTCATTCATAGTTTCTGGAGTAGTAATGTAGTAACCAGACCTGTACAATAGTTAGTAAATTCATTTATCTGTAGTGTTTTTTTTAAAGTGTGCATATATGTATGTATGTATGCATGTATTTGTCACAGGAGTTGGAGTTACAGTCATCCTCTTGTTTCAGCCACCCCAGCACTGGGACTACATGTGTATGGCACCATGTCTGGTTTCAGTGGCTGGTACTGTAGGCCAGGACTTCCAGGGCGGGTACAGCATGTTGTCCTGGGGATCGAACCCAGGTCCTTGAACTTGCCTGGCAGGCACTTAGCCTGCTGAGCTCTCTCTCCAGTCCCATCTTTAGTGTTTTGCAACATCCAGTCATATATGAATCCTAAAATTAAACAGATTTTGATTGATTAATTGGTAGATTGATTCTGTGCTAGGAATCAAACCCAGGGCCTTGTATGTCCTGGGTGTTCTGCCACCAAGCTATACCCTCAGCCCTAAGCATATTTTTAAAATTTATCATTATGAAGGTATGTATTTTTAGGGAGGGAGGATAAAATACTTCATTAGGTTGATTTGTAACTTTTCAATATTTGTGTGGCCTCCATTTGTACTCTTATAGTACCCAAAGTATTGAACTATTCTTTAGTGTCACTAGTCAGTTGTTCAATTTTCTAAATTACTAGCTGTGGCATCATGAGATTCCACTGTGATCTCATTAGGTTTATAAACACATGCAGTTTTTGGGGTCTGAGTTACATCTACCTGTGGAATTTGGAGATAGTGTTCTGCAGTTGCCTTTGAAAACTTCCCGCTAATGACTTAGTAATTGTTTCAAAGCTCATCCCTGATGAAGGGCCCAGAGCTTTGAGCCAAGACTGCTGTGATGTATGAAGGAAAGAGTGGCGCGCTGTCTCCTGGTTGCTTTAGATTGACTGTAATTTAGTTCAGAGTGGCAGTGGCTTTTCCAGGGCAGAATAATTTGAGAGCACTGGAGAGAATCCAGTTGACAAGTGCTGAGTCAGTCCTTATTAAGGAAAAGAAATCTTTGAGTGGATCCAGATAATTTGTACACAACTTGTCAGCCCACTGAGTAGCTCCAGATTTTCCATATCTTAAACCCCTTTCTAAAATTGTATAGCAGTAATGTAGTTTTTAACATTCATATAATATCACTTGTGATTTATACCATTTATACTTTAATGCTGTTTATGATTTATCCTTCAAATGCAGCTGTTTCCGTTGTTACAAATGGTCTAAATCCATTTCTGTAACTATAACAATACCTGAGCCTGGATAATTTAACCATCTAAAAGAAAAAGAGGGATACAGGGAAGTTCAAAATTGCACAGTTCCCCCTGCATCTCATGCTTCATGGTAACACAGCAGGACAGACAGGTGGGCAAGGGGGTGCTTGTCAAGAGACGTGTGAGAGAGCAGGAGCTGGTGCCAGCAGCGAGCTCACCTTGTAACAACCCACCTTTGAAGTGATCAGTCGAGTCTCAAGGGAGGGAGAGCCCCCATGAACAAAACTCTTTGTGATTTAACCACTTTCACAGGCCTCAGTATGCCTCACTGCCATTGCACTGGGGACCCGGTGTCAGCATGGGTTTTGGTGGAGAAAAGCTATATCCAAGCAAGAGCACATATTAATTCACACACACACACACACACACACACACACACACACACACACACACACAGAGTTTCTATATTTCTACTCAGCATGCATATATTGTATGTTTTTTGATTTTTTTGTTTCAAATGTTGTATCATTTCTATGTTCTAAATTTCCCCATAATTTCCATTGTTAGAGTCCGAATAATGCAATGGGGGGTTTTAAATGCCTTTTTTTATTATATAGAAATTTGAAAGCAAAAGAGGATACTAGCTTATATCCCTCAGATAAATTTGAGTTTTTATTAGTCCTGTAGCTTCCAAATCACGCCTTAAAATTCCTATTAATTTCCACATGGCAAACAAAATGATGTGTTAATCAAAAGTTGAACTGATTAACACACATATTAGACTTAGCATATTTATTATGGGCTAAATTTTATGGTACAATAGTCTCAACCCTAGTGTATGGACCCCCTAAATTGATGGGTGTAGGACATTTATGCCTGTTTTGTAGGTCTTTTCTTTCATTGCTTTATGAGGCTTTTAAACTGTGCACAGAGATTTATTGTTGTGTCTTTGCTTCTCTGACAAATTGTTGGTCATACTTGTGATTTATTTTTCACTAATTTGTTCTTGGAGAACAACCTTGAAATGTAACTTTCAGATGCAGCACTCTCCCTGTGGGGAAATGGTGAGCTGAGTCCTTGAAACCCGTTCAGATGGAAGTAGGTCTCCTGGTATGTGCCCCAAGTATAGGCCAAGGGCAGGGCCTTGTGCTGACAAGAAGCAAAAAGTCTTTCACTGAGTGGAGCAGCGGGAGGACACAGACCTGTGTGGCCCTGGCCGCCACCACAAGCTTCCCTCAGTTGCAGCAGTAAGCATAGGAAGGGCTGTAGCGGGGATGTCTGGCCCTGCACAGTAGTTGTTGTTTTAACTAAGGAGGTGGAGTGCAGGGGTATGAGTCATCACGGAGACACGTGAGCAGTTCTTGAAATAATAGAAAAAGGCTGGTTAGTGGATTAAAATAGACTGAAAAATCACATTTAAAAAATTCTCTTAATTGATAGAGAGTTCTTTAACTTAGAGCAGTGCATATATTTTTATTGAGAGCATTTACTGAGCTCTCAGAACAGTGTTTGCACCTTGCATTCACTCTTTATCCACCTGTCAGCTGATGAGTGCCCGTTATGTACCAGGCATGCACTGGGCCTCGGAGGCATATGTCCTCTGAGAAATGGTCACCATCGTCTATTTTATAGTGGGATAGGCAGACACACAAAGCACACTTAGGAACAAAAACTGCTGAAGCAGATTTGTGGTGAGGTGCCACAGAAGCATGCCTTTACTCAGCAAGTGTTTACAAAGTTTCTGTTATACACTAGCTGTTGTGTTAGGTGCTGGGATATGGGGGACAGTGAAGTGGATAAATATCTCTGCCTCATGGGACTTAGACCTCAATGACCCTAGAATTTGCCCCATAGAAAGAATTTTGTGCCTCCATCTGAGTCCTGGAAAGTTGCCTGGAGGACACGTAGGAAGGCCTTGTTTAGAGGGAGGTAGGAATGAAGGGAATAAAGGGCCAGGGTGAAGGCAGAAGTGGAGGTGGAGTGGAGTCAGGGACAGTGGTAGAATGGCTGGGGGGATAGCTGGGAGGAGAGCAGATTTTTAGTGTTCAGAGCATGTGTGTAATGCGTAGCAGTGTGAAGTAACATGGTTAGGGCCAGCACACATCAGGAAGGAGATGAGGTATCCCTTGTCCCAAGGACATGAAGTGGTGTTGGACAGACAAGGTGAATATGCGAAACACATAACACCGTATAGATGAAGAAGAGCTGGGCTAGCTCTGGCTGTAAGTCGATCATTTGCAGAGTCTGAGTGGTGGGCCTGTTGCCATAACCTCCTCCCAGTCTCCCTCTCACCACTGACCTACCCTGCAGTCCCTGACTGTTTGCCAGCATCTCCCAAGTCCTGGCTGCAGCATATTTTGCCCATATAGAGATAACATACTTTAAAGTTAAAAGTTTGTCTCCAGGGCCTCACCGTTATTAGAAGACAAAGGTAATTCTCTATGAGAGTAAGGAATTAAAAGTTTCTAGGAACAAAACCCCAATTTGAATTAGAAAATGGAAAGGGTGGCTAGCATTTGCAGCAGTGCTTTGTTGTTGGAAGTTTGTCTTAATTTTTGTAATGCCTCAAATCTTCCCTTCGTTGTGTGTGTGTGTGTGTGTGTGTGTGTGTGTGTGTGTGTTTGGCTAGAATCCTTTTTTATGTTTATTACTCTCAAGATCTGCATCTATCAGCTTACACAGTTTGTCAGAGATACCCCAAAGCAAAGAAAACAATTTCCAAAGATCCAGGATAAATAAACAGTGCTAAAAATCAATACCAGATTATTAGTTTTGTATTAATAGAAATGAACAACCTTTGATAAAATGGTCCTGATAGGAAAAGAGAAGAGTTTTGCGAGTTCATTTGATTTTACATTGCTGCCGTGGTAAAACCTCACCTCTTCTTATGAAAATTTACCCTTGGTCTCCTTCTACTCCTTTCTTGCAAACCTGGTTATCACCCTTTGTCGTGGCAGCTGCTACCCTTGTTTATTGTCCTTGCTTGGTAACTGGTATCCTCAAACTTGAGGATACTTAGATTCTTTTTGTGTGGCCAGGGACTAAATCTCCATGACCTGTCCCAACTGCTGCTTCTGGTTGGTGTCTGGATCTCTGTCATTTTTCTCATTTCCTCATTTGGGGCCAGATCCCAGTTCTAGTGATAAAACTATCTGTATTTGGACTTTTCAAGGTGTTATTTCCAGCTTATCTGCAAAAGCAATGACCACAGAGTTGTTGCTGTGGCATGCGGCCAGGCAGAACTTGTTTATGTGCACGGTGGTCACCAGCTCCCTTCAGGACTGCAGTTGGACTGCCCTGAAGGATGTAGAGGTTGACTTCTTGTAGCCTGCAAATGTTAGCGTTCATGTGCTGTACACTTCCTTCCATATGAGTGGTGTTGGGTGTTCCTCAGATATTGGCTTGACCTTGTTTTTGACCACATTTCTTACAAGACTTTGGCCTGCTTCATTGTTCGCCATGTCTTCATTAAACTGAATTTTCAAAGCCAGTGGCTTCTTGTGAGGGGTATTGGTCAAAGCTGCTTCCAGTTCTGGGTCAAGGGTACTTTTCTTTTTCCTGAATTTTTTTGGATTTTCTTCTGGGATATGGACTCTCCCTTTGTTTTCTCTAGAGGGTACACAGTCTTCCTGTCTTTCTATTGCAAAAGCCCCTTCTCCAGTGCAGGAGGAGATGCTTGTGGTCGAACCAATGGCTCTTTCCTGTGTTTAGCTTTTTCTGTAAGAATCCAACTGGGGTCCTTAGACACTGAGGATCTAGACCAGTGGTGGTGAACGTATGGTGTGTGTGCCTCCATGGGCCATTGGTATTGTTGAAAGCTCTAGAAGGTTTTGCCACCTTTGATCTAGAGCTTCATCCTGCTGCTTCAGCCTCTTTTCATGGATAGGCATTGTAGCATAACAGTTTAGGATAGATAGAAACAGCATGGCAAAGATTTGTGAGGCAAGGGATTCCAGGAATATTCTAGGATCTATATTGATGATGAATGCATTCTGTGGGAAAACTGATGGGTCCCTTAGGAAGTTTGCATAATGAATGATCAAGTTGTTTGCCTGAGGGGAAGTGACTTCCGGCAGAGCAACATCTAGCTGGCAACGACAATGTAGTAGTGAAGTCACATTAATATAGCTGGTAAGCAGTGGGTAAGGGGAGTGGTTTTACCTTGTTAAAAAGGCAAGAGGTAATTGATCGCTAGAGGGCAAAAGACAGGAAATGTTTTCTCTAAAGTTTTGTTTGGCAGTATTTTAGGACCAATCCTGACATTGCCATGTTTTTGCTAAATATCAGTTTTTACTTAGGCATTTACAAAAGCAAAGAGGCCCTCTGTCCATGAACACATGTTCCATGTGATAGATTCATTGATAAATTGCTGGGTGCTGACCCCTGGGGTTTGTCCCGTGGACCTGGGGAGACTCACATTTTGTCCTAACTCACTGCTTACGTCACACTTACTGCAGTTCACTGGCACAGTGAATCTCTATGTTGCCTTTTTCCTGTGTGACATCTTTCTTTTGGTATTTATCCTTCAAGGTTACTGATGCAGAGACCTACCAGATGAAAATGCCTAATAACCTTGGATTACTTTGTTTCATGTTTCATTGGCTCAGAAAACAGCTATGCCTGCCTCTTGCATACCTTGCCAACTGCTGCCAACTCACCTGTGCCTATGCTACAAGAGTTAGTCCTTTCTTTAATCATGTAGTAAAATCTCACCCGGGGAATCTGCAGTTGCTTTTTCTTCCTGTCCACGTAGTGTAGCCCCAGGCACCTTTATAGTCCCCTCCTGGATGAGAGAAGGAGTCATCTTCTTGCTACCTAAAGAGATGCAGATTTCATGAAAAAATATTGTCGCTTCTTTCAGCCTACTGTCTGCTCCCACATGCCACCTGCAAACGGTGGCCTTACAAAGCCCATCGCAGATGGCATTGGACCCTCACCTGCAGGCAGGGCTGAGCAGTGGACACAGTAAGCAGCTGTGTATCTCACTCATAGCAGGCAAGCTTTTACCATAGCCAGAATTGCCATCAACACACAGCAAGGATCCTGTAAATCACCTTCCTCCCCCTCAAGAGCTTCAGCCCCACCACTCTTCCTGTGGAGCTGTTTGAATTTCATTTGGTTATCAGGCTGAAGGGCTGCTCATCAGCTCTTTTTTTTTTTTCCTTTTTTCTTTTCAAAAACATTCCACTTCAATTCTCATCATCTTTGTTCCTCAGTTGAACTGAGAGCAAATGTGTTTTAATGGAGCACTGATGTTTTTTTTTTTTTTTTTTTTTTTTTTTTTTTTAAGTGTTTTTCAGTAGGCCTAGATGATTGACATTTATTGTCATTTTCTGTCTGCTTTCTGCCAGGAATATAAAGGAACCATGCTACTATTTTCTGACTTTATCTAAAAGCCCAGGGTGGTTTCACTTGTCCCCCCCCCCCTTTTTTTTTCCTTTGCTGTATCTTTTACTTCTCCTTCCCTAAGTCTTCTAGCATCTTCTGGTAAAGTCTTATAGAGTTTTTTCAAAATTTTTAAGGCAGAAGTGGGTGGGCCGAGCAGATAGCTGGGAAGTTGGAGAAGGCAACGTAGGCAGAGGAAGATAGCAGAAGGTGGGCCGTGGGCTTGCTTCAGGATCTGTGTGCACGAAGCTACTGGCACTCAGGCTGCCCTTTATCTGTTCCAGTATCCTTCGCTTGGGTCCAGGCCCGGCTACGGTTAAAGAGGCCTGACATGCCATCTCCCTGGGCTGAGGTTTGCGTGAGTGTGCTGAAGTTAAAGCTGTCTGATGGGTGTCTTGATGGAGCTCCTTGTCCTTAGGTTGTGACTGTGCATGCGACAAGCCCCACTGTTGAAATGATGCGCAGCAGTTGAACCCCCTCACCATGCCTTCTGCCTTCTCTCCCTTGGGGCTGTGTTTCATAGACTCCAGAAGTGAGTGGGTTGACACTCATCTTTCTGCAGGTACCTACATTTTTAAAATTTTATTTTAATGTATTTAGTACAGGGTCTACAGGGTCTCACTACATAGATTGAACTCCTAGTGATCTTCCTGTTTTCAGCCTCCCAAGCGCTGGGATTACAGGTGCATGTCACCATGCCCAGTCTCTGCTGGTACCTATTTTTTAAATGGATATTTCATTATAAGAGCTTGGCTGTGAGGCCTATTCTAATAACCTGACCGGCCATCCTCTGACCTGTATTACTGTCCCTATCTAGACTTGGTATTGGAAAAAGTTTAATAGGAGTGCATAACATATCTGGTGCAGTGCTGGGAATATGACAGCCTCACTGTAACTGTCTATTCCTCTTTCCGTTTCCCCATGAGTCCCCAGCTGGGCTGCTGGGTGCTGTTGGATTCCTAGGGAATAGTTGCCAATCCGAGCACCCAGAAAGCAGACAAGAGTGGTTTCTGCGTAGCGTTTGAACTTCTCCCCTTTGTGACGTCAGCCTGCTGGGCCAACAGAAGATCAATAACCGCCCTCCATTTCCTTTTAATTGCTGTTTCTAATTCCCAGGCTCTAAACAGTTTCAGCAGCCTACAGGCTTTCATTTTTCTTTGTTTATAAAATACTCTGGAATCCACTTAATGAAAAGGGACTAAGTTTCCCTCTGTTTGCCTAGATGTTTGATTTTCTCCAGTTTTCAGCTCTAATTCCAGTTTTTCGTTTTTTGGTTTTTTTTTTTTTTTTTTTTTTGTGTAGTGCTTCCAGGTAGAGCCCAAAGAAAGACAGCTGGAAAGATCATGATTGGCCCAACTGGCTGGCATAGAGATGGTGGGGAAAGAAATGAAGTGGCCCAGGATAATGCTATCAGGCATCCTCAAAGCCAGCCGAGAGCACATTGTCACTGAGGGTGTGTGTTGGGTAGAGGGAGAGGGAAAGACGACACAGGTCTACAGAGCTGAATTGGACACTGCCAAATGGAAGAGAAGCGAGGCTCCTTGCACCCAGCCTGGTGCAAGGTCTTGCCGGCTTCTCACCTGTTAGTCTTTGTTAGTCTTGATGTTCCATCTGCGCGAGGTGATTGCTTGCAATTCTGGTTTCTGATACCTTTCACTGCTGTCTTCCCATTGTCCTATCTCCCCATTGTACTTTGTTTTTCTTCCTAATCTGCACCACTACTTGGCTTCCTATTGTGTAGGTATTTTTTTCTATAACACAATATGTCTCACCCATTAAATATGGGCTCCACCAGGCCAGGGAAGTCATGCATTTTGCTCTGTGCTCTATTTTTGGTACAGGTAGGTGTCTGTCACATATTTTTCTACTTTGCAAGTTTTTTTTATTATAAAACCTCCCTCCCTATCTTCAAATTAATGTTTGGACTACAACAGGAAGACTGAGATAATCTTTTTAAAGTTGAGATGAGCCATTTTAAAAATACACAAAGTGTAGAAGTGGTGGATAAAGTTGATCCTTCCAATAAATTTGGCTTAAAACATCTGATCAAGCACTGAAGGAGTGATTAACAAAAAGTTTCTTATTAATGATTTTACATTATACCATCACTGAAGCCACATTAAAATTGACTCTTACACTCAACCCAAAGCACAAAAGGAACAATATAAAAATAATCCACCTCTTCATACTAATAAATCCATGAGCATTTAGTAAGTTGCTATAATAAAGAAAAGTGAGGAGTGCTGAGAACAAGCAGGTAATCTGGAGACATTTCATATGATCAATAAATATCTTTTGAATGAATGAATGAATGAATGAATGAGTGGACAGATGAAAGTTTTTAGTGCCTAGGAACAAAAAGCAAGGTTAGAGGATATGAATTGAGATAATCCTGGCATCAGGCTAAATGGCAGAAACAGAGAAGATTAATTTTTAAAAAGAGAAACAATAAAACAATGCACAATTTTGAAACAAGATGGAAGGAAATTAATGATGGTTATTGTATTACATATTGTTCTCTTCAAAGTATCTGCTCAGATTACCAGATGTAGGCTTGCAAAATTGGTCAAACAATATAAGCACTAAGTATTCTTTTCAATGAACTAAGAGAAATTAGTAGTTCAATTACCATAGCTTATATAATATATAATATATATATTTCCCTCCCTTTTCTTCTTTTGCACATTCCAGTTGTTGAGAAGTTTCTTTCCATTTCACAATATCTATTATTCCTTTTGGATCTTTTTTATTCTTTCACTTTCTTACACTAGGGGACAACAGAATATTTACACATGCAAACCACTTATGAGTATGGTCTCTCGTTGCATCCATTTATCCATAAAAGCTTTGAGTTTATCTTTCTTTATAGCTGAGTAGTACTCCATGATATAAAAATGCCTCATCTTTTTTATACATTCCTTGGTTGATAGGCATTTGAGTTGGTTCCAAGTTTTAACTATAATGAATTGTGCTGCTATAAACACAGGTGCACATATATCACTGTGGTATGTTGTTTTCTTCTGGAAAAGTACTCAGAGAGGAAATAGCGAGGTAGAATGGGAGGTCCTCTAATCCACAAGGACCTCCATAGTGGTTGTACCAGTCTACACTCCCACCAAGAGTGGAGAAGGGTTCCTTTTTCTCCACAGTGCTCCCAGAATTTGTTATTGGATGATTTTTGATGATAGCTATTCTTTCTGGGGTAACATGAAATCTCAGTGTTGTTTTAATTTGCATTTTTCAATTAACCAATTATGTTGAACATTTTTTTCATATATTCATTTGCCACTTGTATTTCTTCATCTGAGAAGTTTGTATTCATCTCAGATGCCTGCTTTTGGATTGGGTCTTTCTTAGTATCTTCTTCCTCTCATTTCCTTTTTTTTCTTATCCTTAATTGTATCTCAGTTGAACTATTTTTGAGGATTTACCTTTGTACTGTTTAGTGGTATTTGAACTCTAAAATATAGAAGACAGTGAAGACAGTAGCTTTTTCCTTTTTTTT